>NC_091137.1:34867908-35208324 GCF_041381155.1 Argopecten irradians
TTCACCAGTCAGTCGGGCTTCATCAGAACAACATCTACCATCAAAAACAATATTAATGCCAGTAAAATTTTAATGTTACATAAAAGTCTAATTGGGAGTTTTTTTCTGTAATTTTTCACTGGGAATATCTGTATCTACCACATATACTCCAATCTGATTAAAATACATATCCTTATTATCATTGCGTTGGATAAGAGGATCTGACAACATCCCATTAGGGGTTATGTCCAGGTGCCCTTTGAAATTGGCCAATCAAATAGCTGCTGCCAGAATCTTTAATTTGACTTTAAGGGGACGAAATTGTTTGAAAAGCTGTCAAAATTATTTTTGTGTATGAAGTCATTTGCCCAAACAGCATAACAAAGCTAATTGTATATATATACTGGGACGAAATGGCATTATCAATTGATGTACCTATGTGAAGAAAATGCATTGGATCTGAAGTACAGATATAAAGGTCATCTGAACATAACCCCTTATGGGATGTTGTCAGATCCTCTATTAAACAGAGTGCATGATTATAAGGATCTATTTCAATGAGATTGCATATACTCCTAATAGATATCCTTAAATGACCTTGGCTGTTAAAACAAATCTAATCGATAACTAAAGGATATTTTCTAATCGATAACTAAGGAAGTTTTCTCTGTTCTCTTGTTGATTTTGTCGCTGAAAGATTTAAGAACATGTGTGAAATCCACATCAATTTCATTCAGTAGAACGCATGTACCAAACATAAGAACCCTTGAAGGAAAGTTTAGACATATAGATGTGACAAACATCCTTGTTCAAAAACACCTCATAGCATCTCCTACCTCGTCGGTCAAGAACACCTTGTAGCACCTCATACCTATAGTGTGGTAAATAAGAAATCTACACCTTTCTTAAGACTAGTGTCGATGAACCATGAACAGACTCTAAAAGAGGGATGACACACGCCTTCTGTATTTTTGGAAGAGTCTAACAACTTTTCAAGATTGCTCAATGTTCAGAATTCAGACTGGTTCTGTATTTCATAATTCAATTTGATTTCTTCTCATATTCACTATCTGTTAAGTAGGAAATAGAGGTTCCCCAACAAGTGACTGTTGTTTATCATGTTTATCAAACTCAAATTATTAAAACTTCAAATTTTGAAAAGACACAAGCTTTAGCGAGTGTCTTTTGAAAATTATAAAATTAACTAATGAGAGTTTAGATAAACAACAGTCACGCGTCGGGAAACTTATTTATCCCATAACTTTAACTCTATATTTACATGTATACCGTGGTGACCATTTTCTCGTCTTCATTCAGGGAAACTCACCACCAAACAATGTGTAATGACATCTTTCCGCCATAAGATATAGTGCCTTAATAGTGAACTAATATTCTATTGTTTAATACTTTGAATAAGCATCTACCTCTTACATAGTAAATACTATTTTAAAGAAAATTTGCTATGAAAAGTAGCCTAAAGTTGACAGCTAATCGGAATCCAGATATCTTGGCATTGACCAATCAGAGGCGCCGAAGGTGTTTACACACTGGAGTGTGTAAACATAAATGATAACCAACTGCTATGGAATTTATCACATGATTTTTCCATTATGAAACATGCATAGTTATGGGATAAACTGATTTGACCGAGAATGAACTTGGTCGCCTTCCCCAGTTTTATTGAATTTTCTTACACTACCTGCATATACCACATAATATGGACATCATGGTGAGATCTTTCCAGGTGATCATGAGATCATTTTTAATTATGTAAAACTCTGTACATTTTGTGCTATAATTTGTTTATTTACGTTTTAGCATTGTTTACACGTTAAAATTTGTATTGATTTAACGTATGCTACAATACTTTCATTTCCCCATTTAACTGTTAAACAACAGAATATATGAATGTTTACCTTTACAGTTAAGCTATTATGTATATTTATTTCCACCCGTATGGCTTCTCAACATATCTGGTAAACAGTTTATTCACTGAATAACAGATATTGTGTATTTTACGTTTAGCACTGCATACATTATTTTTTAACCGTATGCTGCGTACTTACATTTGACTGGACAACAGAGCTTGAACGTTTGCCCTGATATCTGTTGACAGCGGAATGCTCTGGGAGGACATGTTGAATCATCCTCACACATGAGGGCTGACATTTGGTCTGTACTGAGTAAAGGACCTGCTCCAGGTCCACATGGATCTGAAATAAATATACAACATAGGACTGAATACTGTAAAGCTACTGTCTTTCACATATGATTTAATTTCACAAATTTCATGATTCAAGTAAATTCATGAAATTTATCTACGCAAATCAATGTATATGTCACTCATACTCTAGTCAATTTTCATTCAATTCTAAAATCCGCGAAAGTTCGCTAACTTGTTATGAAATGGAAATCTTGAAGTTTAGTAGCTGCGAAAGATAGTTGGTTTACAATAAAACATTTCTCTCATCAATAGCATCCTGTATGTAATCCATTGTATATATGATGATAAAAGTTCAGCAAGACAAAGGTAATTTTGATTGGAAAATTACTAAAAACGGCTCAAACTAAAAATGTTTAAAACATAGATATAACTTACCCTGCAGGTTAGAGATGTTGACGGTACTGGGACAACATGCCATAATCCCCTTTACGTCTTCACAGAGGTGGGTTGATCCACACTGGTCCACCTGTGTTGTAGTGGACGGGCTACAACTTACAGGTTTTCCATTGGAATCCATCTTCATACCACCTCCATTACTACAGGGGCCTGTGACAGAAGAGAACTTAGAGTCAGAAACACATAACAAAACTATTTACAAGGCAGAACTTCCATTGGTATCTGTTGCTACACAGGGGCCTGTGATATAAGAGAACTTAACATCAGAAACACATAACAAAACGTTTTACATGGCAGAACTTCCATTGGTATCTGTTGCCACAGTGGCCTGTGATAGAAGAGAACTTAAATTCAGAAACACATTACAAAACTATTCACTAGGCAGAACTTCCATTGGTATCTGTTGCTACACAGGGGCCTGTGCTACACAGGGGCCTGTGATATAAGAGAACTTAACATCAGAAACACATTACAAAACTTTTTACAGCAGAACTTAATCTCATTCTGTTACTACAGGGGCCTATGATAGAAGAGCAGTAAACAAGAGGCCCAGAAATCACTAACCTGGTTTTAACAAGTAATAATCTGAAACAGGTTCATTGTTTCTTTTCTGAAGGAAATTTCAATATTAACCTCTAAATCCCCTATTGGGCCCCATCCCTCCTGCCCCCAGGGAGTCAGAGCCTAAATGTATACAAGTTCTGTTCTCCTTCCCCCAAGGATGTTTATGGCCAAATTTGGTCATATTCCAAGTGAAACTCTAGGACAAGTAGCAATTTATAGGATTTACTTCTATTTCCCCTAATGAGCCCCACCTCTCCTGCCCCCGGGGTGTCAGAGTCAAAATTTATACAAGTTCTGTTCCCCTTCCCCCAAGGATGTCTGTGGCCAAATTTGGTTACAATCCATTCAGAACTCTAGGACAAGTAGCGTTTTATAGAATTTACCTCTATTTCCCCTACTGGGCCCACCCCCCTCCTGCACCCGGAGGGTCAGAGCCAAAATTTATACAAGTTCTGTTCCCCTCCCCCAAGGATGTTTGTGGCCAAATTTAGTTACAATCCATGTAGAACTCTATGACTAGTAGCGATTTAAAGGATTAACCTCTATTTCCCCTATTGGGCCCCGCCCCTCCTGCCCCCTGGGACCAGAGCCAAAATTGATACAAACTCAGTTCTTATTCTCCCAAGTATATTTCTAGCCAAATTTGGTTACATTCCATGCAGAACTCTATGACGAGTAGCGATTTAAAGTCTTTACCTCTATTTCCCCTATTGGGCCCCGCCCCTCCTGTCCCCCAGGGGGTCAGAGCCAAAATCTATACAAGTTCTGTTCCCCCTTCCCCAAGGATGTTTGTGGCCAAATTTGGTTACAATCCATGCAGAACTCTATGACTAGTAGCGATTTAAAGGAAATGTTGACGGACAGACGACGGACAGACGGAAGACGGACGCCGCGCCATGACATAAGCTCACCGGCCCTTCGGGCCAGGTGAGCTAAAAAACACAATACAAAACTATTTACAAGACAGAACTTCCATTGGTATCTGTTGCAACAGGGGCCTGTGATAGAAGAGAACTTAAAGTCAGAAACACATTACAAAACTATTTACAAGGCAGAACTTCCAATGGTATCTGTTGCAACAGGGGCCTGTGATAGAAGAGAACTTAAAGTCAGAAACACATTACAAAACTATTCAATAGGCAGAACTTCCAATGGTATCTGTTGCAACAGGGGCCTGTGATAGAAGAGAACTAAAGTCAGAAACACATCACAAAACTATTTACAAGGCAGAACTTCCATTGGTATCCATCTTCATACCACCTCCATTACTACAGGGGCCTGTGATAGAACAGAACCTAAAACCTGAAACATATTAGAGAACTAATTACAATGCATTTATACTTACATGATGATGCAAGCTTGGACAGACATGGGCAACACAATATGACTCCCAAATTCTTATTGTTATTACTTACCAGACTTCTGTCGTAAAAAAATAAACATGAAGAAATAAAGTAGGGATATGTATAATTTTAGGTATGAACTCGATCTTAAGGATATTTCATCAATGTTTACCTTTTGCAATGATGGCTTTAGAACAGCACAAGTTGTTCATACAGAAGGAATCCGGGCTACATATACTGGTACCAGTATTGTCGTCACATCTCTTAGGAACATCCCCCATCATCTCTGGCATGCTCCCTCCGGGACAATGACCTATAATAGTAAACATACACTTCAATCTCCTACCAAGTATAACTTTTTATACTATTGTAAAGAGTAGCTCTCCGTAAGTACAAACAAGATTGGGACTGGTCTCATACTGTTATAATTAGCTAGACTATGTCGACATTCACAAAGTAAAACTTTTCTGGGCCTCATTGGCCAAATGTTAATGTTCAATGCCCATATGGGGGAGTTTCCATGTACAAGTTGCTTGTTGGTTGATGGTTTTTCCCCTGGGTACTCCAGCTAAAGCTGTTACAAAAGCATAACATGATCTGGAATGAAGTCTTAATCCGAAGATTAATTTCCAAGGCATAATATGTCCATCCTTAGCAGATATGAATATGATAGCAGAACAGTCAAAAATGAACCTGCTGACAGATTCTGTTTGTTTTAAAATGATTAACACAACTAGATATATGTATGGCTGGTATCACTGATTTTAAAAATGGGTAAAAACTTTATTTATTATTGATATATTTCTTATAGATCTGGGCTGTTGGTATAGACTGTAAAGCACAAAGCCGGCCAAAGTGCCAATGCATGAACAAATATATTTAATATTAAATAATTCAGACTAAAGCTTCGCACCAATTTTGAATGTAGTTTTAATAGTGCTTTACATACCGGGGTAATTCACTATGTATATTTCATGTATATAACCACCCCAATGCTTATACAAAACACAGTTTGTATTAAAACTGGTGCTTCTTAAATCTCATTGAAAAAATATTCCCCAATGTCTGCTAAAAATTTAACAGAATGTCTGTGTTTGATATTGTAAGAGAATTGTATTATAAACATATCTACAAGATGGCTGCTTGCTGAACATGGATCTAGGAGATGTATTGTAAGAGAATTGTAATATAAACATATACAAGAGGCCCATGGGCCTTAACGGTCACCTGAGATAGAATATATAATGAAACAACTAATGAAACAAATTAAAGACATATAAACACTATATGCTTGGCCTTGAAGTTGGTCAGTAATTTATAAATTTGATCTTTTTAGACTATGAAGAGTATTTGCTTCCATCAAACCTGTGAACTTAGAGGTATTTTTGAAATTTTAATCAATTTGACCCTGTTTGGTCCTGTCCCTCTGGTCCCCCAGGGGGTCATCGAGGACGGATATGGATGTTAAAATGCTATATCTTCGGCTAATAATTCTAATCAAGTTTGACTAATTTCCTACGAAAATTGGGCAAATAATGTTCACAAATATGTTTTTCCTATATAAACTAAAGTAAACTTGACCCCTCCCCAGGGGGTAACGGGAGACCCCAAGATCATATAATTCACAGAAGTCCTTTCCATCTATAATTATTTGATTCTACTATATCCAGAATTTTAGAAGATTTTTGAAGTTTTAGCCTATTTGACCCTTTTTTAGCCCCCCCCCCCCTGCCCCCAGGGGGTCGGCCAGGACCAATGTGGATATGATATTAAAATGCTATCTCAGGCTAATAATTCTAAACCAAGTTTGACTCATTTCCTATTACAAATGACCAAATAATGCGCAAAAATGTGTTTTCTCAATATAAAGTATAGTAAACTTAACCCCCTCCCCAGGAGGAAACTAGAGACCCCAGGGTCATATAATTAACAATTTTTGTAAAGGACCTTAAGACCTTTCTATCTATGAAGAGTATTTGATTCTACCACATCTGTGAGTAGAGAAGAAGATTTTTGAAATTTTACTCAATTTTACCCCTTTTGGCCCCTCCCACAGCCCCTGGGGGTGGGGACCATATAGTTCACAATTTTGATTGGCCTTATGCCTTAGAAGGTTTTGCGCAAAATTTCATTGAAATTGCTTCAGCAGTTTTGGAGAAGAAGTCGAAAATGTAAATTGTTTACGGACATACGACGGACGACGACGGACAAAAGGCGACTAGGATAGGTCACTTGAGACTTCGTCTCAGGTGACCTAATAAAAGTTGACTGCTTGCTGAACATGGATCTAGGAGATGTTTTTGTTGTTGATTTAAAACATTTAATCTCTATTGGCCTGTTTGTACATTGATATGTTTTTTTAGATTGTGTATTTTCAGTGTATGCTCTTTTTTTATTTATTTCTTTATTTGCATTCTTTTGTTTGTTAGAGTGTAGAACAAATTAATTAACTCTGTGAATATACTTTGGTACAGACTCAATGGTAAAAAATAAAAAAAAGTAATACAACATCTCAAGTAAAAAAGCCATATATCCATTAACCATGGCAATGTACAGTTGAAGTACAGTGAACTTCGATTGTCAAGAAGTCCGTCAGATCATTGAATCTGGACTTTGTAAAATCGAACAAGAGGTTTTTTGTCTCGATAAATACAAGATAAGCATGTCATCAACAGCTTCTGGACTGAGAATAAGTAATACAGATACATTTCTCTTTGAGTAATACAGAATACTTTGTACAAAGTGATATGTTGTACAAAGCGACTTCGTAAATACAGGATTTTATTACATAAGATTATACAGAAGCTTGATTTTTAAGACAATGTAAAGTGTAATACTCATTAAATTTTGACTTTGTGAAATGTGGAGTTTACTGTAGTAGCATTACACTGAAAACAAGGAGCCACAAAGCATGGCATTATCCCCCGCTCCTCGCGTTGGTATGAAAACCCAAATACATCAAGGTAAAAGTAACAATTATTCAAGAATAACTATAAATGTCTCTGAGTATTGTAAAAGTGAAGAAAAAAAACCAGCAGCAAGGTAACAAAAAGAAATAGTAATCTGATATATACAGAAAGTTTCATGGAGCTGCTTTGAACGGTTTTGGAGTTATAGCACGGAAACAAAAAGAAACAGTAATTTGGCATTAACGGAAAAAATTCCAAAAATGGAAGGTTCACAATAGCAAAAGGCTAGAACTATGGCACTTGTCTGATGTATACAGAAAGTTTCATGGAGCTGCATTGAATGGTTTTGGATTTATAGCCCGGAAAAAAATAGAAACAGTAATTTGGTATTTTTTACTAACTTTCCATAGTAACGGAAAAAGTTCCAAAAATGGAAGGTTGGCAATAGCAAAAGACAGAACTATGGCACTCGTTATGATGTATACAGAAGTTTCAACGAGCTGCTTTGAACGGTTTTTGAGTTATAGCCTAAAAAAGAATCTCGAATGGACGGAGTGCCAAATCAATATCCCCCGCAAAGCGTGTCGCGAGGATTAAATCCCCAGTTTACTTTGTGAGAAATAAGCATAACAAACTTTAACTATCAAATTCCAGATGGCAGCCCATGGCGGCCATTTTGTTGACCAGATCGATCACAAAACGCATTTATGCACAACATAGAGCCTAGGGGATAAACTACATATGAAATATTGAGAAAGATCCCATTCAGTTCTTTGTGAGAATAATAGCAGATATTTTTCTTTAACTATCAAATCCAAGATGGCTGCCTGGTGAGCATTTTGTTGACCGATCGGTCAAAAAAAGCATTATGCACTACTAGGAGCTTAGGGAAACCTACATATCGAAATATGAGAAAGATCCCTTCAGTACTTTGTGAGAAATAGCGATATTAATCTTTAAGTATTAAAATACAAGATGGCTGCCTGGTGGGCATTCTTGTTAACCGATTGCGGTCCAAAAATGCAATATTGGCCTCATTACTAGGGCAATTGGGGGACCTACATTCGAAAATCTTGAAGGAATCGATCCCTTCTGTACTTTCTGAGAACCAAAATAGCGATAACACACTATTTGTATTAAAAATACAAAGTTGGCTGCCTGTCGGCCATCTTGTTAACCGAATTGGTCCCAAAATGCAACTATGCACAACTATCAGGGCCCTAGGGGAACCTACATATTGAAAATCTCGAGAAAGATCCCTTCAGTACTTTATGAGAAATAGCGATAACAAACTTTAAGTATTAATACAATCCCAAGATGGCTGCCTGGAGGCCATCTTTGTAACCAGATTGGTCCCAAAATGCATTATGCAAACCTAGGGTGGGGGGCCCCTAGGCGGAACCTACATATGAAATTGTCGAAACGATCTTCTTCAGTACTTTCTGAGAAATAGCGTATAACAAACTTTTAAGTATAAAAATTCAAGATGGCTGCACCTGGCGGCCATTTTGCTTAAGCCGATTGGTCCCAATATGCAATATGGCACAACTAGGGCGCCTAGGTGGGAACCTACTATGAAATTTGAGAAAGTCTCCTTCAGTGCTTTCGGTATGAAATAGCGATACAAGATTGTTAACGGAAACGACGGACGAGAAGGACGGGACGGAAGGACGGACGGACCACGGAACAAAAAGCGATTGGAATAGCCCACCATCTGATTGATGGTGGGCTATTACACGAGCAAGGTTCTAGGTTAACAAAAAGAATTAGTAATCTGATATTTACAGAATTGTTTCATGGAGCTGACTTGATACGGTTTTGGATTTATAGTCACGGAAACCAATAGAAAACAGTAATTTGGGCATTATGGAAAAAATTGAGAAATGGAAGGTTAGCAATAGCTTCTGAGTAATAGCGATAAAAGAATGTTATCGGTACGGTAGAGCGGAAGGAGGAGGTAGACGGAGGACCACGACAAGCGATTTGAATAGCACCATTGATGATGGGTGGCAAAAAACCAGCAGCTAGGTAACAAAAAGTAAATAGTAATCTGATATATACAGAAAGTTTCATGGAGTGCTTGATACGGTTTTGGAGTCTATAGCGCGGAAAAAATGAAACAGTAATAGGCCATTAATGGAAAAAATTCAAAATGGAAGGTTCGCAATAGCAATGGCAGAATTGGTCATTGTTGATGTATACAGAAAGTTTCATGGAGCTGCATTGAATGGTTTTGGATTTATAGCCCGGAAACAAATAGAAACAGTAATTTGGTATTTTTTACTAACTTTCCATAGTAACGGAAAAAGTTCCAAAAATGGAAGGTTGGCAATAGCAAAAGACAGAACTATGGCACTTGTATGATGTATACAGAAAGTTTCAACGAGCTGCTTTGAATGGTTTTTGAGTTATAGCCTAAAAAAGAATCTCGGATGGACGGACGGAGTCCAAATCAATATCCCCCGCAAACGCGTGTCGCGAGGATTAAAAAAAGTTTTGGCCATGGGGAAGAATCATATTTTTTCTCACAGCAATGAATTCTAGAAATCAGGCTATTCTGCTGTTATTTTATTATCAAAACTTGATCTGATAAATGTCAGAGTTTTGAACTGCAGGAAATAAGCAACCAGAGCACTGGTCAGTATAAATAAATCAAAGGGAATAAATAATCACACATTTTTTAAGATTGATTTGGTTATCATATAGTACCATTTACTTTATATAGTACCATTTACTTTAAATGTATTTATTTACTTATCTGTTAGCACTATTCACGGTGTCTTTGAAGTGCTAATTTATGTACCACGCTTAATTTTGTAAAAGGGTATTTCTAGTATTGAAACACCGAATTGTGCTAATTTTTATATCCGTGCTGATAAATATGTTCACACTTGTGCTTAAATTTGACTGTGCTAAAAATGTATGTTTACAGTGAAAATAGGAAAAGGTACTGTAAACCAGCTTTTTTTCGTGTGCGATTTACTTTCGCAAATTTCACGAAAGTTTATCTCAAGAAACTAACATCTACATCATCGATACTGAAAGAAATATCTTATCATTTTTTTTTAAAATCTGTGAATGCTTATCTTCACAAACTTGTTAAGAATAGTCGCAAAATTAAGAAGTCGCAAAAGAAAGTTGATTAATTGATATTTCTATATTTGGTTTTTGAAATATATCAACATTGTAAACCATGGAGTGGTATGTCTATGAAAGGAAAACAATGTGTGTAAATATAAAGTTAAAATGCCGCATGTGGGGGTTATAAACTGACCCATATGGGATTTGTGACCCAGATATAGAGGGCTTGTGGTAATATTTCATTTCCACCGATTTTATTGATAATAATCAATAGGATTGGGCAACAGGCTAAGCTTATATGTCAAGGTATCTTAACCATTTGACCCCTCACATGTAATACTTTAACTCAGTAAATGAAAATCTATAAAATATTTTTACATGACATTGAATGAAAGTAATAAATTTTATTAATACAACATATTGACGTGATCATAAAACAAGAGAGGCCCAAAAAAAATCATAGACATGGATATTACAATGATCATAGCAAAATATTTTAGGTTGTAATAAGATGATTTGTTATAATCTCTATCAGTAAGTTTATATATTGAAATCTTATAAACAGTCTCATAATTGACAGATCGCCAGCTTTTTGCCCCGACATTGAATGGAAATATGTTTGTGTGTGAGCACGAGGCGTGACTACATACTGCTTGGCGCTCGGTCAATGGAAAAGGAGCAAATCAACCGTAAATAACCTAGATACTGACCATCAGCTGGAGCATCAGTGACCTTTGGATCCTGTGGTGTTTTCACCGTAGATGGGCCCACCTGTCCATCGGTCAAACTAATCACGGCCAAGCACAATAACACAACTTGATACATATTAACTGTCTAAAGTCCTTGGTGTGTCACAAAACTCTGTAGAAAATCAGTCCACCTTTCTTGTTGTTTAACAGCAGTGAAACTGACACCTGTGTTATGACATTTTGTATAAAACTCCCTGTGTTAAAAACCAGTATCGATTAATGCCGTTAGCTGGCAGGTACCCAGGAATAGTCTTGATAATTTATCTATTTTAGTCCACAGCTAACTAAATGATCAGTGAAACCGTCTACGGCACTAAAATCGACAATTCTTTCTTCGGCTACTTTCTGTTTACATGACCACAGATGCTATTGAAGTGAATCCTGTTTGCAGATATATTTTGTTAAAATAGCTGGACTATTACATTAACGTTCATCAGACACGGCTCCCACAAGCCCAGATGACTTCAGCTGCCAATCAGAGCAGAACACCAATAGTTTTTTATGTACGATGTAATACTAAATGTTTGAGGTGGTACAAACAATCTGGGAGAATGCTGGCGATTATAATGAGCAGTTGAGAATTTTTGTCTGCTATATAACCGTCTCTAACCCTATCATCAATGGTGTGTATGAGTAATGGAGCAGATCGTGACAAGCAGATACTCTGCATCATCATTTCTATTTATAAAGAATTTTAATTCTTAAGGTACTTTATCATAGTAAATAAAGCAAATATTTACCAATTTTCACTAACTTAAAAGATGATTTTATATTTTACACATGTCTGACAACGAAGAACAATGCACAACAATGAAACAAAACAAGAACAGCAATCTGATGGCTACAACTTTTACTCCACTACCAGAAATACCCCTTATATATGAGAACATGGTAACCCAATGTTTCTCCATTACTTTCCATATAAGTACCACTCAACAGCATGCCCAAGGTAAGATAAAATGTCTTTTTAACCACTTAAGTTTACTTATAGAAGTTGCATAAGGTTTGCTCCACCGCTGACAAATGGTATTTTTTTCACTATCAAAAACAGGATCAGACGATTTGGTAAGTTACTTATTTTACACCATTACCACCATTGGAAAGTTTGAGCTTCTAATTTTACTTCAAGATAAAAATATTAGAAATGATTAATTACATCCCGAAAAAATTCCGTGGCACTATGTTCTATATAGAATGAAGTTCTGACTGCGCATGCACCAAAAGCAAAATAAATTATTTTGTATTATTTTTGTGTTAATTAGACATATATATATACACGATTAAACACCAATTGTTGTTCTAATGGTGAGTATCATTTATGGTCTGTCGGCGGTGGAATATCATTAATCGCTCACCTGCAATCTGGTAATCATGCATGGTTCATACTTAAAAAATAGATTAAATAAGAATTTATATCATCCCTAAGCACATTAGAGGCCCCTTTGCCTCTTGGTTATTAAAAAGAGGTCATTTAAAGATTTTAGCCTATTTGACCCCTGTGACCTTGAATGAAGGTCAAGGTCATTCATTTGAACAAACTTGGTAGCCCTTCATCCCAGCATGCCACAGACCCATTATCAGGTCCCTAGGCTGTTTGGTTATTAAGGAGAAGTAGTTTAAAGATTTTAGCCTTTTTGACCCCTGTGACCTTGAATGAATGTTAAGTTCATTCATTTGAACAAACTTGGTAGCCCTTCATCCCAGCATCTCACAGGCCCAATATCAGGTCTCTAGGTCTTGGTTATGAAGCAGAAGTCTTAACAAGATATTTCAGTCTATTTGACCCCTGTGACCTTGAATAAAGGTCAAGGGTATTAATTTGAACAAACTTAGTAGCCCTCTATCCCAGTATGTCAGAGGCCTAATATCAGGTTCCTAGGCCTCTTGGTTATGAAGCAGAAGTCTTAACAAGATATTTCAGCCTATTTGACCCCTGTGACTTTGAATGAAGGTCAAGGTCATTCATTTGAACAAATTTGGTAGCCCTTCATCCCAGCATGCTATAAGTCAAATTTCATGACTCTAGGTCTCCAAGTTTGGTTTTTTGGAGAAGAAGTTATTTAAATGGAAAGTTGACGGCGGACGGCCGGACGACGGACGCTGCACCATAGCATAAGCTCACTTGCCCTTCGGGCAGGTGAGCTAATAACACTTGTGTCCTTGATTGAAGGTCAAATTCAAAGTCTAAGCTATCGATGCAGCCTGCCCAATATACATGCCATTTGTTTATACATGTATTAAAAGTAACAGACACTATTACTAATAATGTTTAAAAACTTAGAAAAACTTAAAAAACTTAGTAGATCTTCACCTCAAAGATGCTAATTAATGCAAAACATTAAGATTAAGTTGAAATATATATGGTATAAATTTAAATATTAAGAAGTTACCATTTCAGAATACATTTATATATGACTTTTGTAAACTTAACATCAAAGTTATTCAGTTATATTATTTAACATAACAGCCATGCCCGTTACATTATGTTACAGGACCAATGATTACAATGAGTCACCAGACATCTTAGTTATTGAGAAGTTACTTGAGAAAATGTCAAATACATGTATATAAATTCAGCTGAATTGACCACTGACTCAATTCTGTAACATTTGATACACCTGGTAATTTAGCATTAACATAATTCGTGATGAGACTTTCTAAAGAATTCAATGCTTCAATGATCTTCTTTTATAACTCATGGGATGGACCATGGTTTATGGAGTAAAAATACTACCTGGCAATTTACATAATGTTTAAATTTGGAAGGACCTTTTGAACTTTTTAAAATGTGTTTCAAAAGTCATATTTATTTATACATATCATACAAAATTGAAGACAGTATCTTTATTCTTTAATTCTGAACTATTACAGGTTATCTAAATCTGAACTATTACAGGGTAAGTCCTACCTCCCCACCCTCACCCCTATACCGTACCCTCACCACTACACCTTCCCCACCCCCTTCCCCAGCACATAGCCTACAAACATCCTTGGCATGCTGCATTCCTCATCCTGATATATCCTGTATCATTCCCTTCATAACCCCTAGCCAGAAAATGTCCTTCAACAAGGACAAAAGTAAAGATTTAAAAACACTGTATTTGCATTTGAATACATTACATCTGCTGTATACACGGAAGTTATTGGCCCGTGACATCATTACCATTATCAACAGTACATATAATAGCAAAATGTGTACACAGACCCATTTTCATGATCATGCAGTAATAGGAATGTGTCCTACATTGTAAACCGATTCATGCTTACCAAAGAATCGTGCTAACCTACAAATCACTGTCACGATTTAGGCTATAAAAAACTTCTTTGGGAAATCCCTTCAGGGAGCATTTGGACATGTGTTTAAAAATTGGATATATATGGTTTTTATTTCAGAATTGATAATTCATCTCAGCTTAACATTATAGTGACAATGAATACTCACATTAGTCTTTACTGATGGCAATAATCAATACATTCTTTTAACAAGTTTTTGTTGAAATAAACGAACGATACATTTTCCAATAAATAATGACTAAATGAAATAAGAGTAACTGAGAGCCTATATATCAAAACCCAAGGTCAGAAAAACACACAAAATTGTCACTAATTTTCTTCATCTTATACAAGAGGCATGTGGGCCTTAATCGTCATCTGACTATTGGCACAATATAACATCTCAAAGAATATAGTAGTGGCAAACAATTCAGGCAATACAAAGAACTCTTTTAATAGAAGAAGTTCAGGTTCTGATATATTTGATTAATTAGACCATGAATGAAGGTCCCTTGATCCTCACCATGCTACAAGTCCAATATCCAGTCTCGGACTCTTAATTATTCATAAGTAGTTTAAAGATTTTAGCCTATTTGACCCCTGTGACCTTGAATGAAGGTCAAGGTCATTCACTTGAACAAACTTAGTAGCCATTTGTCCAAGCATGTCACAGGCCCAATATCAGGTCTTTAGGCCTCTTACTTATTCATCAAAAGTTGTTTAAAGATTTAAGCCTATTTGACCCCTGCGACCTTTAATGAAAGTCAATGTCATTCATTTTGAGAAATGTGGTAGTCCTTCATCCCAGCATGCCACAGCCCCAATATCAGGTGTCTAGACCTCTTAGTTATTCACAAGAAGTCATTTAAAGATTTTAGCCTCTTTGACCCCTGTGACCTTGAATGAAGGTCAAGGTCATTCATTTGAACAAACTTGGTAGTCCTTCATCCCAGCATACTACAGGCCAAATATCAGTACCCAGAGCCTCCGGTTATGGAGAAGAAGTTGTTTGAATAAAAAGTTTACGCACTGCCAATACACTGGTAGTTGCTGAGGGTAATAGAATAATTGGCCATACCAATAACAACACATACAGTGATTTATCAAGACATGTGCAAAAATGGAATTCGCACAGCTAAGAATATGGTTAATGAGCGCTGTTTGACAACAGCAAAAAATTGCCCCTGGCATGTAGCCTTTAAAAACCTAAGAGCTGAATCACTTTTGCCCATCAGGCCTCTTGAAAAATCCCAAAATTCTGTTTCCAACCTTAAAATGAGGATTGCCTATGTCCATAACATGCAATCATATTTCAAAGCGAAAATCAATGTCAGTTGTGATAGAAAGAAAGTAAAGAACACATTGGACCCTTGGGCTTCAAAGAATCCTTACAGTTCTAATTCTTCATCCTTAAAATGTTTGTCTATTTGAAAACCAACACTTATATAATCCAATATTAATGAAGATATTGATCTCAACTGTTTGAGATGACTGTATTTCACAATTTGCACCATTCATGATTATCTTATACTTTCTCAAAGTTCATACAGACTTGGCCATGCTAAATTTAAGGATTTTTCCAGGAGTTTCAAGGATATTTTTCATTTTTTCCTGGACTAATTTTATAGCTGTCTAAGTAAAAATGATAAGATTTATGCTGTATATTTATGTTTGCTTTTCACATTTTAAATTGACTGTTTCTTGTTTGAGGACATTAGCAACTGTGTTGGTGTGGTGGTAATGTCAGTAGGCTTATGTTACGTTCAGAACGTACAGATGATTGTGGTATACTTGACGATTCATTTGTCTGGGCCTTCACCACATTTAGTTTATAATGCCTTCACATCGATCCTGTCACATATGATATCACGTTAATTATCTTTAATTACGTTTAGACCCTTGTCCAGGTATCTTAGAGCAGATTCATCCATGTTTCACCCAATTTAGAAAGGTCCTCAAATGTATCACATAATATCTTCCATCTCATTTCCTCCCCTGAGAGTTTATCAAACATATACATATAAGACACAAGCATTACAGGACCCTAACAGTACTGTACGCATATGGCCGATTTCGTAACAGGGGAGATAATCATTATAACAAGAGGCCCAGAGGGCCTGTATCGCTCACCTGATTTCAGATACAGAATGAAACAAAGACATGCATATAAACACTATATATTGGCCCATCAGGCCCTTGAAGTCAGTCGGTGATTTTATAAATTTGACTTTTTAATCTATGAAGATTATGTGAATTCAGAAGAAAGACTTTTGAAATATTATCCATTTTGACCCCTTTTGGCCCCACCCTCTGGCCTCTGGGGGTCGGCCAAGACCAATATGGATATGATGTTAAAAATGCTATCACAGGCTAATAATTCTAACCCAGATTGACTAATTTCCTATGAAAAACTAATCAAATAATGTTCCTAAATGTGTTTTTCCTTTATAAACTATAGTAAATTTGACCCCCTCCCCAGGGGAAAATCTGAGATCCCCGGGACCATGAAATTCACATTTTTTTGTAAAGGGCCTTAAGACCTTCCAATCTATCAAGAGTATCTGGTTCCATCAAATCTGTGAATTCAAAAAGAAGATTTTTGAAATTACCATTTTGACCCCTTTTGGCTCCGCCCCTCTGGCCCCTGGGGGTCAGCCATGAACAATATGGATATGATGTTAAAATGCTATCTCAGGCATAATAATTCTAACCCAGTTTGACTAATGTCCTATGAAAAATAGGCAAATAATGTTCATAAATGTGTTTTTCCTATATAAACTAAAGTAAACTTGACCCCTTCCCCAGGGAAACATGAGACCCTAGGGTCATATAATTCACAATGTAGAGGACTTTAAGACCTTTCCATCTATGCAGAGTATTTGATTCTACCAGTTCCAGTATTTCAGAAGAAGATTTTTAAAGTTTTAGCCTATTTGACCCGTTTTGGTCCCATCCCTAAGGCCCCTGGGGATCAGTCATGGAAAATTTGTTGCTAAGATTCAACGGCCATCACATAGGATAATTCTGACAACAATTGACTAATTTCCTATTTTAATGACTAAATAATGCTCAAAAATGTGTTTTCCCTATATAAACTATTGTAAAACTTAACCCCCTCCCAGGGGGAAACATGAGACCCAAGGGTCATATAATTCACAATTTTCATAAAACACCTTAAGACCTGTCCATCTATGAAGAGTATTAGATTCTACCATTTCCAGTATTTAAGAAGAAGATTTTTAAAGTTTGAGCTTATTTGCCCCTTTTGGCCCCGCCCCTCTGCCCCGAGGGGGGTTGACCAGGACCAAATATAGATATATGATATCAAAATGTTATCTCAGGCTAATAATTCATATGTCTCACAATTTTTGTAAGGACCTCAAGACCTTTCCATCTATGAAGAGTATGTGATTCTACCATTTCCAGAATTTCAGAAGAAGATTTTTGAAATTATAGCCTATTTGACCCCTTTTGACCCCCGCCCTAAGGCCCCTGGGGGTCAGTCATGGGAAAACTGGTTAATAGGATTCAACAGTCATCTCATACTGATAATTCTGACAATATTTGACTCATTCCTATTACAAATGATCAAATAATACTCAAAAATGTGTTTTCCCTATATAAACTATAGTAACTTGACCCCCTCCCAGGGGGAAACGTGAGACCCCAGGGTCATATAATTCACAATCTTTTTAAAGGACCTTAGGACCTTTCTATCTATGAAGAGTATGTGATTCTACCATTTCCAGAATTTCAGAAGAAGATTTTTGAAGTTATAGAATATTTGACCCCTTTTGACCCCGCCCCTAAGGCCCCTGGGGGTCAGTCATGGAAAACTGGTTAATAGGATACAATAGCCATCTCATATGATAATTCTGACATTATTTGACTCATTTCCTATTACAAATGATCAAATAATACTCAAAAAATGTGTTTTCCTTATATAAACTATAGTAAACTTAACCCCCCTCCCCAGGGGGAAACCTGAGACCCCAGGGTCATATAATTCACAATTTTTTTAAAGGACCTTAGGACCTTTCTATCTATGAAGAGTATTTAATTCCATCACATCTGTGAGTGGAGAAGATTTTTGAAATTTTAGTCAATTTTACCCCTTTTGGCCCCTCTCATAGCTCCCTGGGGGGTATTTCACATAATATCTTCCATCTCATTTCTCCCCTGAGAGTTTATCAAACATATACATATAAGACACAAGCATTACAGGACCCTAACAGTACTGTACGCATATGGCTGATTTCGTAACAGGGGAGATGATCATTATAAAAATGAACTATAGGTATCACACCATAATTGTTATATAGCCATGGTTCATGTAAATCTACATTATATATCTTAAAATAAATATTGAAATAAAAACAGCATTGTAGGCTATTTTTTTTATATGAAACACAATCTTAATTTTAAATTCAAGGAGTATTTGTGTAAATTCAAGGATGTATACCAAAAATCCAGGACTTTTCAAGGACATTATTTGATTTTGTTGATTTTCAAGGAGTTTCAGGGAGTCATAGCAAATTCCAGGAGTTTTCCAGGACCTGTCCAAACCTTTTCTCGATCCATTAGGCCTCTTGACATTCTCAAAATATTTTGTTTTCTCCATTAAAATGATTGTCCATACACATTTACAACACTGAGAATCCTATATCAATGTAGACTTTATTGCTAGTTTTAAAGGAAAATTAATGTACAATTTGTCAAAATCCATGATGACAGCCTGTCAGCAATGATGTTTTCCGATTGCTCCTAAAATTTAATATGCACAAAGAACAAAGATAAAGCTACATACGAAGTTTTGCGAAAGACTTCTTCTGTTGTTTCTAAGAAATAGCAGTAGCAAGAATTCTCTATAGATAGATGGCTAGACAGATCATAAGCGATTTGAATAGTCCACTATCATCTATGAAGGTCAAGATTACATTGTGACCTTGACTGGACAGCCGTACCCCTGAGTGTATGACTGTAACATGACTGACATTGTAACATGACCTTGACTGGACAGTAGTATCCTAAATGTATGACAGTAACATGACTGACCTTGTACCATGACCTTGGCTGGACAGCAGTACCCTAAATGTATGACTGTTAACTTGTAACATGACCTTGGCTGGACATCAGTACCCATAAATGTATGACTGTAATATGAATGACTTTGTAACATGACCTTGACTCGACATCAGTACCACCAAATGTATGACTGTAACATGACTGACCTTGTAACATGACCTTGGCTGGACAGCAGTATCCTGAATGTATGACTGTAACATGACTGACCTTAACATGACCTTGGCTAGACAGTAGTATCCTAAATGTATGACTATAACATGACTGACCTTGTAACATGACCTCGGCTGGACAGCAGTATCCAAAATGTGTGACTGTTACATGACTGACCTTGTAACATGACCTTGGCTGGACAGCAGTATCCAAAATGTATGACTGTTACATGACTGACCTTGTAACATGACCTTGGCTGGACAGTAGTACCCTAAATGTATGACTGTAATATGAATGACTTTGTAACCTGACTTTGACTGAACAGCAGTACAAAAGCTTGATGTATGACTGTAACATGACTGACCTTGTAACGTGACCTTGGCTGGACAGCAGTATCCTGAATGTATAACTGTAACATGACTGACCTTGTAACATGACCTTGGCTGGACAGCAGTATCCTGAGTGTATGACTGTAACATGACTGACCTTGTAACATAACCTTGGCTGGACATCAGTATCCTAAATGTATGACCGTTACATGACTGACCTTGTAACATGACCTTGGCTGGACAGTAGTACCCTAAATGTATGACTGTAACATGACTGACCTTGTAACATGACCTTGGCTGGACAGTAGTACCCTAAATGTATGACTGTAACATGACTGACCTTATAACATGACCTTGGCTGGACAGCAGTACCCTAAATGTATGACTGTAACATGAATGACCTTGTAACGTGACCTTGAATGGACAGTAGTATCCTAAATGTATAACTGTAACATGACTGACCTTGTAATGTGACCTTGGCTGGACAGCAGTATCCTGAGTGTATGACTGTAACATGACTGACCTTGTAACATGACCTTGGCTGGACAGCAGTACCCTAAATGTATGACTGTAACATGAATGACCTTGTAACGTGACCTTGAATGGACAGTAGTACCCTAAATGTATAACTGTAACATGACTGACCTTGTAATGTGACCTTGGCTGGACAGCAGTACCCCTCCACACAGTGATGTGTTTTAGACCTGCACTGTGAGACTGTAGAACTCATGTTACACTTTTTCGGTTCCTTATCCATCCTCTCCACTAGTCCACCAAAAGGGCAATAGTTCCCTGGAATGAAAGTTCATTCGAATAAAAAAATCTACTTCATTAAAATAACTAAACAATATGGTTAGTTAGGACTAATTTACATTTCATGCCCAATTAGTGTCTATTTTCAGAGTTTATTTTAAAGGGACATGAACCTTAAATAATTTGTTCTGTATGCTTAGATATGGTTTTCAGATGTTTATTGAATATTTTATTACAATGATTGGTTATCTAAAACGACAGGAAAACGTGGGGAACACCTTCCTCAAAAATGATAAAAATAGACCCTCATATTCTATTTTTGGAACACAAAACGAAAGCTGGCCGGAAGCGAGGTTATAATGAACAACAAACTTGCTGACATGACAAGGAATATTAGTTTTCCACATTTTAAGATTATTATCGCTTTACCCACGTTTTTGACCCACCATTTTGTCTACATTCATTTAATTTGTGCAGTGCATTGTGGGAGGTCATTAAAGTTCAACACTACTATACTATCGTTACAAAATTCGACCGGGCCGGTTCAAAATACAGAAAGATGGAATTTCCATTATAATTATTTTATTTGACACATTTGCACAATAACTGATATATATTACTTAGTAAGGTATCTGACACGCCTTAAATAAGTATTTTACTTAAATTTACATGGTTTATTTAGGTTCATGTCCCTTTAACGGAATCAAGTTATGAAGTTTTACTTTGAGCTTGAACGGTCTAGCACACTGATTAAGTCGTGCAATCACCATCTATAGAAAACACAATTAGTGGAATCATAATTCAGCACAGCAATTCTAGCACAAACGTACTCTCTAAAATAAACTAACCACTAAAATATGTATGTATACAGTGTCAGCCAGGTTTCTGGTCATGTGGGGCAGTTAAACTTCTATGTGGAACTAGAAATGTCTAATTTGCGAATCTACTTACCATTTTTAGGAGTGACTTGGGGGCAGCATTGGTTGTTTGTACAGGAATACGACACTCTACAAGAATTTGTGTCGTTGCTGTAACACATACGATCTTGATTGTTCAGTTGTTCGGCTACACCGCCATATGGACAGAAGCCTGAAAAAAAATAGGAGCGGGAGTAAAAACATCTGATGTATTAAACAGAAACATATATACATAGAGATTGGGAACTCCTTCTTTGTCTTTCTTTACAGCATAGTGACCTCCGGTTTATAGGCATTTTCCCTTGCCTAACTACAGTGGAACCTCCCAAAACCGATCATGGTCGGTGTATATTATTTCGGCCGGTTTAGAGAGGGTTCGGTTTGGAGAAGTGAACCAAATACCGATCATCACGATCCGGATTTAATCGATCGGAAGTCGTTTTTTACACTAGTGCACCGCAGGTATGCCTTGTGTTCGTTAAAACCGACCGATATTGATTGTTAATGTGAATGTTATCACAAAAGAGAGAATAATACGTTTAAAAGGAATGGATTACAGCAAACTTGACTTTGTTACCGCTTATAAACGTAGTTTAGTTAGTTAGTTGCGTGAATGTTCTTGGGGATGTTCTCGTCTGCAACCTACATACGACCGATCGCTTCCGGTTACGTCAAGAATCAAATTATATGGTCTAATTACACGGTGATCAGTCGATGCCAGTCATTATATGACGGCTTCTTCATACAGATAATTTACGTTATCCGACAACTACATATGTAAATAAAAAAACCGTGTGATTTGAATACGAAACTTTCTCTTTATTACTAGCTCTGCTTGTTTTCCTTCAGTAAACAAACTGCATGCACATGGTAGACCTTCGTTAGATATCTAAACAATAGACATGATTAAATAATTACACCACCATCTCGGGTATAATTACCGTGTACCTATAGCCTTCACATCTGTATACATGCATGCAACAACTATGGTACAGGTACGTGTGTATTTCACGGTCGGTTGATCTGACCTCAATGCAATCTATCGGTGTCGCTCAGGTAAGGCCGGTTTTCAGAAGTGTATTTAAGTTACATTTGACTATTTCGATCTCAAAATCGGACCGGTATTCGGAATTGGGAGGGATCGGTTTTGGGAAGTTTTATATACATGTACTATTAATAAAGAGGAATTCATTCCGTACATGACATCCATGTTCGGTTTCTAGAGGTGATCGGTTTTGAGAAGGTTCAGTTTTGGGAGGTTCCACTGTACTTTTAAGTGTGTTCTTTTAAACATATTTTTTGCATCAATACAAACTTTTAACATTATATCAAGGTTTGATATGACAAGTTTTCTCGATTAAAATGATTTTATATGATTTTTGAAAGCAAAAAAATAAGCAATTTTACCTGGTTTTTCGAAAAACAGACATTCAAAACAAGAAGCGATTTTTATTGATAAGTATTCAAGTTAATTTGTTTTAAAAATTGTACTCCCAGTTACATCTGCCAATAGTAAAAATGGTGCAGTTGCCAATCTCTCTAATATAGATTTCTGTATTAACAAATCATTATAATGATATCTAACTTGTTTGAGGTTGTTGGTATAAATCTTATCTCTTGATCAAAATGAGGTACAGTGAACTTCACCGTGAACTTTTAATGGACAATAACTCAAAACATCAAAGACAAAGAAAGAATTGTGCCAGTTTTTTTGTTGTTGTTTTAACAGACACCTCATAATAAACAATCCTGTTTTATATGAAGGTTATTGAATTAATATCTTATCATCAATTAAATCATGAACCATCACAATGAGAAGTATAAAAAGTCAATATCTTTATTTAAGGTTTCCTCAATGTTAAAAGTTTAAACCTACTACTCACCACTGAAGGTGACCTTCTGAGGACAACAGTAGCCACCATCACACGCGTACATCCCTCCACCATCACATGTCTTATTAGAGTGACACGTCCGTGGGCGCCTGTCATGGTAAGCAGGTTCTCCGCCGTTAGGACAGGCACCTGTGCCAACAGACAACAGTAATGGTGAAATTTAATTTTTTCCTTTATGTATAGATATTTATATATATATTTTTTTTGCTTTTCTTTTTTGTGTCATTTAATATCAGTATTATTGACAATTTATTTTTTATGCTTAAGATTTTTGTATAAACTATACAGAGGAGTTTGTCCATAAGTTGACCTTAGCAGTTATACAACATTAAACCCAATAATACATTTCTGTATGAACTTTATCAAGTAAATGACTGCAACTTGTAACATACATCATAGGCTATATAGACCAGACAACATGATGAGGATCGTTGAGGTATAATACATCTACAGAGGAATCTCTATAATATGTACTCTTGTATCCCTAGACCAAACCATTTGGATTGTGAACTTTCCAGACAGACAGACTCACTTTACTAAGTCAATGATCAAATCTGTTCCCCCAATATATCTGTCCAGATTGTGAATTTTCTAGATTAGCCGCATCCGGATTATTCCTGTGTCTATCATTTAGAAATTTTTATTTTACCTTTGTTATTACCTAAACCTCTTACCTGTGTACATCTTTGCTATCAACCCTCTTACCTGTGTACACCCTAATTGGACAGCAGTATCCCGCCTCGTTACACCTGTATCCTGCTTGAGTACACGGTTTCTCGTTTGAACATGTGACATTTTTATCATCATCCATCAAAACATTTCCTCCATTGGCACAGCCACCTGGGAGTGACAAAGAAGTAAAATATATTGAATGAAAATATGGAGAACACGACTGTCACAAATAATTTGAAGGTGGCTTTATCAAGTTTTTTTTAATACTTGTGTATCTTATTTACAAGAATTTTTTGCTCCAAAAATGCTTATTCAATGCTTTAAAGACTCAACTTTCTCTAATAGAGAAGTTTTCACCGTTATTTATAGAATTTAACCTGTAATTGATTTCTACCAAATACAGTCAACCCTGTCTAAAGAGATCACCTAAAGAACCAAGAAAACAAATAGTCTTTATGGCCAAGTAGTCTTACTGGGCGAATGGTGTTGAAATTGAACATTTAGAATATTTTAGTGGTCTTAATCAGCAGGTGGTCTTTCTACAGAGGTGGTCATTAAGGCAGATGTGACTACTGAAAACACACTTATTTTAAAGGCAGTTTTATTTAAGTGTTTTTCACGCTGTCTTTGACACACTCATTTATGTATAGCACTTAAATTTGCAAAAGAGTATTTACGGTATTTTGAACCACCGATTTGGCTTATTCATATCCGTACTAATAAATCCTAATTATCATTTTTCACATTTGTACTAAAACTTGACAGTGCTTAAATAAGTATGTTTGCTATATTCAAATTAATGAAAACTATTTACCTGTGAAGACTCTGACAGGACAGCAGTGTCCATATTGACACTTATAATTCGACCCACACATTTTATCATGAGAACACATTCTCACAATACCATCCATCGTCTCTGGGAAGGCGTCACCTGCACATTTACCTATCAGAAAAATAAAACAGTCAAAGCTCAAATCCTAACTAAAACATAATTTCTATTCATCTAAACATTTTTGTCAAGTTGGAATGTATGGTTGATGTAATGTTATTATTACACAGGCAGTGAAAACTCTAGCATGATGTTTAAACTGTCACATTCATCAGACAAAAATCATAAATTCCGTAAGGCCAAAAAAAAATCTGTTTAGAGTTACATTGGCAAAAAAAATAGGGTAGGTAGGTGAGGATTTCATTATTTTTTTTTAGTGTCTTTCACTCTAAAAAATGGCCAGAACCGGAGTCTGAGATCGAAATCCAGACTTTTGATTTTGTTTTCGTAGAAAAGTGGGGAAAAAAATAAGGGTCGGGGGTAAAAAATTAGGGTCAGTCGGGTAACACTAAACAGACATATTTTTTTTTTTGGCCTTAGTACATAATGTGACAGCATACTGAATTCTGATTGACTACTCACATTGGTAGTATTTGCAATAGTGCCCAGGGAAACAAGCACTACTGAAGTGGTACAAAATTGAACTTGAATGTATTGTGACGTCACCATAACAAGACGTTATTAAAAAATTGCGCTGCGACCGAGAGGTCAAGATGACAGACATATGCTGTTGTGTGTGGGAATGGAAGCAAATGTGGGAAGACAGTTCACTCATGTTCTATATTGATCTACTTTTAATCTTCGTGAAGATGAATCCCGTTTTAAAGAATCACAGATTTCTGCGACAATTCATATGTTAATGTAATAATGCGATGAAGAAATGAAAGGTAGCGTTGCTAGTTGTCGGTTGACATGCTTCTGTTACGTTGACATAAAAACGGGTCTCGTGTGAGGGTGATGTACTAAACCCTTTCGGCTCGGGTATTATTATTCCATCCCTCCACAACACTATGAGGCAATAGTGCCCTTTCAACCAGGTCATAATAGAAAATAATGTAAATTAACAGACTTAAATTGTAATAAAGTAACTTATTTATGAATTAAGTTGGAGCTTTTTGTTTGAGAAATCAAAGCTGACTACCTTTGCAATACCTATATAGGAAATTAATTAGATATGGTGTCATGGTTAAAAATTAAAGCACTTGGTCGGGATCATGTCAGGATCATTTCATGCAAGTGCCAGCTAAATCACACTGGCAAAACTTGATTTTATAATATTTGACCCCTGTAAGTTCGTCATTCATTTTCACAACTTTGGTAGCCCTTTATCTCAGCATGCTACTGGCTGAAGATGAATACCCTAGGCTAGTTTGAAGAAGTACTTAAAAGATATAAGCCTAATTGACCCCTGTGACCTTAAAAGAAGGTCAAGGTCATTTATTGCATTAATTTTGATAATCCTTCATCCCAGCATGCCACAGGCCAAATATGAGTACTCTGGGCCTTACTGTTATTGAGAAGAAGTTGTAAACAAAGATTTTAGCCTATATGACCTATGTGACCTTGAAAGTAGGTCAAGGTCATTCATTTTCACAACTTAAGTAGTCCTTCATCCCAACATGCTAAAGTCCTAATATGAGTACTCTGGGCCTTCCGGTTATTGAGAAGAAGTCGTTTGAATGAAAAGTTTACGCACAACGCACAGCGGACGACGACGAATGGTGCATGATGACTATAGGTCTTCCTGACCATTTCGGTCAGATGACCTCAAAACTCACTCTCAGTCGAGAATTTCTGTGGACAACAGTATCCATCCTGACAGCTGTATCCTGGTGTTACACAGGGAGTGGTCCTGTTACACATACGCGTTTCTCCTGTCTTCATCTTGTCTGGGATTCCATTAAATGGACACATACCAGATTGTACAGGGACAGGACAACAACGGTTATTGGTACACATGTAGCTTCCTTGTCCACAGTCTAAATCTTTGTCACATGATTTATCTGTACCATCCATCTGGGCTGGCATACCACCATTGGGGCAGGGGCCTGGAAATATACAATAGGAAAGACTCATCTAGGCACTATTAAGCTGTGTATAAGCTAAAGATACAAATTCAATGAAGAGCATTAAATAGTTGCCATATTAGCTGCCAAATCATTTTGCAGCATTAGATTAAAGACTGAGGAAAATGTTACTAATTTCTAATCCAGACCTCTATATCAAGAACCCAAACAATAGGTTCAAATATGTGTAGACTCTTAGTTTAATAATAATAATATTGGCTGTCATTATTTTCTTTCAAATATATTTATAACAGCATCCCATATACACTCCTTCACTCACCACTGAATGTGACCTTCTGAGGACAACAGTAGCCACCATCACATGCGTACATCCCTCCACCATTACATGTCTTGTTATAATGACACGTCTGTGGGCGGTGGTCATGGTACGCTGGTTCTCCACCCTTGGGGCAGGCACCTGTACCAAAAGAATTAACATTAAATAAATTAGATATTTTCAGACCTTTTCATAAATTTGCTTCTCTCGAAATTAAAATCTTACAAGTAATTTTTTAATGTTTACATGAAGAATAATGCAGGATCTTCTTTATTGGGCATGATGGGTAATAACATGAGACAGGAGTCTGTGAAAGAGGTATCAAATACAAAAATATCTGTATTTTACCTTCATATACTTTAGCTGGACAACAGTAACCATCACTACAAGTATATCCAGACTGGGTACAGAGTAATGTCCCCTTACCTCCATACACTTTAGCTGGACAACAGTAGCCATCACTACATGTATATCCAGACTGGGTACAGAGTTATGTCCCCTTACCTCAATACACTTTAACTGGACAACTGTAATCATCACTACAAGTATATCCAGACTAGGTACAGTTATGTCCCCTTACCTCCATACACTTACGCCGGACAACAGTAACCATCACCACAAGTATATCCAGACTAGGTACAGAGTTATGTCCCCTTACCTCCATAAACTTTAGCTGGACAACAGTAACCATCATTACAAGTATATCCAGGGTACAGAGTTATGTCCCCTACTTCCATACACTTTAGCTGGACAACAGTAGCCATCACTACAAGTATATCCAGATTGGGTACAGAGTTATGTCCCCTACCTCCATACACTTTAGCAGGACAACAGTAACCATCACTACAAGTATATCCAGACTGTGTACAGAGTTATGTCCCCTTACCTCAATACACTTTAGCTGGACAACTGTAATCATCACTACAAGTATATCCAGACTAGGTACAGTTATGTCCCCTTACCTCCATACACTTTAGCCGGACAACAGTAACCATCACCACAAGTATATCCAAACTAGGTACAGAGTTATGTCCCCTTACCTCCATAAACTTAAGCTGGACAACAGTAACCATCACTACAAGTATATCCAGGGTACAGAGTTATGTCCCCTACTTCCATACACTTTAGCTGGACAACAGTAGCCATCACTACAAGTATATCCAGATTGGGTACAGAGTTATGTCCCCTACCTCCATACACTTTAGCAGGACAACAGTAGCCATCACTACAAGTATATCCAGACTGGGTACAGAGTTATGTCCCCTACCTCCATACACTTTAGCTGGACAACAGTAGCCATCACTACAAGTATATCCAGACTGGGTACAGAGTTATGTCCCCTACCTCCATACACTTTAGCTGGACAACAGTAGCCATCACTACAAGTATATCCAGACTGGGTACAGAGTTATGTCCCCTTACCTCCATACACTTTAGCTGGACAACAGTAACCATCACTACAAGTATATCCAGACTGGGTACAGAGTTATGTCCCCTTACCTCCATACACTTTAGCTGGACAACAGTAGCCATCACTACAAGTATATCCAGACTGGGTACAGAGTTATGTCCCCTTACCTCCATACACACTTTAGCTGGACAACTGTAATCATCACTACAAGTATATCCAGACTGGGTACAGAGTTATGTCCCCTTATCTCAATACACTTTAGCCGGACAACAGTAACCATCACTACAAGTATATCCAGACTGGGTACAGAGTTATGTCCCTTTACCTCAATTCACTTTAGCTGGACAACTGTAATCTTCACTACAAGTATATCCAGACTAGGTACAGTTATGTCCCCTTACCTCCATACACTTTAGCTGGACAACAGTAACCATCACCACAAGTATATCCAGACTGGGTACAGAGTTATGTCCCCTTATCTCAATACACTTTAGCGGACAACAGTAACCATCACTACAAGTATATCCAGACTGGGTACAGAGTTATGTCCCCTTACCTCCATACACTTTAGCTGGACAACAGTAGCCATCACTACAAGTATATCCAGACTGGGTACAGAGTTATGTCCCCTTACCTCCATACACTTTAGCTGGACAACAGTAGCCATCACTACAAGTATATCCAGACTGGGTACAGGGTTTCTCCCTTGAACACGTGACCATTTGATCATGATACTCTGCTGGTTTTCCTCCATTAGCACAAACATCTGGAAAGTAGAGAAATACCCAGATTAATTATAGATAGCAAAACAACATACAATATTTTGCTACAGCTCTCCTTACACCTTTTTTAGGATTAAAATTCCTAAAATAGGTATTAGCGATCATGATAATTTACCTGAAATTTTAACTTTAAGAGCAACAGCACTTCTTTTACATTGAGAAGACTGTATGATTATTTAAGCAACAGTTCAATAAATAATATTTTTTTTATTACACCAAGGCTAGTTTCTGTGTTTACTTTCAAGGATGAATTATTAAATAAAGGTTTACCTGTAAAGACCCTGACAGGACAACAGTGGCCATACAGACAGCTGTATCCTGGTCCACATCTGTCATTGATGGGACATGTCCTTATCGCTCCGTCCATGATTTCTGGTAACGCATCACCTGGACATTTACCTGTTAGGGAAAAGAAAATCACCAACATTATTCAAATTAAAATGGTAAGGTTAAAAAATTACAGTGGGACTAGAATTACATATCCATTTACTCAAAACTTTTAAAAGAAGTATTCTCCGTCCACAAATTAAATCTTTTCTGCGAGTGAAATATTTACAAAGCCTATTGGTGATATGACTCATATACCACATTGTGAATCAAATTCAAAAGCAATATCAAGATATTTTTTTTTAAGAAATCAAGCTTACCCTCTGTAGAGAATTTCTGTGGACAACAGTATCCGTTCTGACAGCTGTATCCTGGTGACGTACAGAGGGTGGTCCTGTTACACATACGAGGTTCTCCAGTCTCCATCTTGTCTGGGATTCCATTAAATGGACACAGATCAGATTGTACAGGGACTGGACAACAATAGTTATTGGTACACATGTAGCTTTTATGTCCACAGTCTGAATGTTCAACACAAAATTTGTCCCGACCATACATCTGCTCTGCTATCCCTCCTTTGGGACAAGGGCCTAAAAACCAACATAAGCATGTAAAGACAAGACTAAAATCTGTCTTCTACACATTTTGATACTTACAGCTGTTTTACTTATTTTAAAAACAAGTGCAAAGTTTAGTCAAGGGCAATAACTCTGTAACTTGGTGTCAGAATGACAAGACAAAACTCAAATCACAGATCTCCAAATAGTTTTGAGTACTAAATATAAGACACATGATTTTACTTCAACTGAAACTTGCATCCAGTGTTTTTGCTTGAAATACACATATCTGATGGTATTTCTGAACAGGTTGAAACCAAAATGTGCATTTCTAGAACAAGGTATAAATATCACAATGGTTAACATTTAATTCATTTACAATCATCTCGTATTTAAAATATCATAAACTCACTTTTATAGGCGACCCTCTGAGGACAACAGTAGCCACCATCACACGCGTACATCCCCCCACCATCACATGTCTTGTTAGGGTGACACGTCTGTGGGCGATGGTCATGGTACGCTGGTTTTCCACCGTTAGGACAGGCACCTGTAAAAAATAATCAACAGTTACAGATTTAGTGTGTACATGTCTGTGTTTTCTTTAGTTTTTTTTTAATAAACAAAATAATCCTTCCCTTTAATGCATACCATCTCTGGTAATCTTAAAATGAGAGACCACATCATGGGCATTACCGTGGAAAACAGATGTTTGAAAGATATTTTATTGACTTTTATTTTCTTAGTCAATGCCAAAATGACCCTATAGTATTGCTGTACTTTGTCAGTACTACAAATTATGATATATCATCAGATATACTATAAATTTTACGTTAATTTTTCTTTGTTTTCATACTAAATCCAACTTTACCATTATAAATCCCAGAATGGCGTGAAATAGCACGCAGAATCACACAGTTTGAAAATAAATGTTTTCATACCATTAAAAAATAGTGACATCAATGCTTAAATAAAATAACATATAAAAGTTTGAAAGTTATAATACGGTCAAAAAATAAAGAACTTTTGACCTTGAAATCCACTAACCAAGGATGTGTTATTTTACACTTTACATAATAAGGTGTATATGCTGAAAGTTTACAACCAAATGACCAATGCTTAAAAATTTCAATCACATAAATCTATCTTATATCCATAAGCCAGAGCTTGTCAGCAGTAACCATCCCTTCAAGTATATCAAGACTGGGTACAGGGTTATGTCCCCTTACCTCCATACACTTTAGCTGGACAACAGTAACCCCCATTACAAGTATATCAAGACTGGGTACAGGGTTATGTCCCCTTACCTCCATACACTTTAGCTGGACAACAGTAACCCCCTCAAGTATATCAGACTGGACGAGTTATGTCTACTCCATACACTTAGCTTGGCAGCAGTAACCATCCCTTCAAGTATATCCAGACTGGGTACAGAGTTATGTCCCCTTACCTCCATACACTTTAGCTGGACAACAGTAACCCCCATTACAAGTATATCCAGATTGTCTACACGGTTTCTCCTTTGAGCACATCACCATTTGACCATCATGCCTTGCTGGATTTCCGCCATTGCCACAAACACCTAGATGAAACAGCACAAAATCAGACATATTAACCTCTGATGATCAGAAACCAGTATTTTCATACCTTATATATAGAAGAGGTACTACTGTACTCAACATTTTGAAGCATTTTTCGATGAATCAAAAATGAAAGTTCACCAAAGATGTAAAAGATAAAAATAATTAAAATCATCATTAGGATACAATGTATGCAGATAAAAATGATAAGTTTCTATGATTTCTTTGAGTGATTACCGTATTCGACCCAATAAGCGCCTATGTCCCTATAAGCGCCTCTCCCCCTTTTTGAGGCCTCAATTTCAATTGCCCATGCATAAATAAGGACCAAAATTACATAAAACCGTATAGATTTGCAATAATTTTGACTTATTAGCACCTTTTCATTATTATCAATTTCTTTATTGGGTCGAATACGGTAACGAGAAATAACTTGCTTGGTTACAGTTAGTTTTTCATAAGAAATAAGCAATGAGGCAAGAATTTACATAACTTCGACAAAGCCAGTTGAAATCTAAAGATGCAGTATGAAGTGGAAGACTTTATCATAAAAGCAGTAGGTGGTAGATCACTCTTTAGAAGCAGTATAAGAGTCAATAAGTATGACAGAAGATGTATAGCACTGCTAGCAAATACATTTTCTCTTCTTGTGTTACAGAATTGACTGATCCCAGGCAGTAACTAACTACGCTTTGTGCTTGCAAATACACATGTATCTATTCAATGTCAAAGCAAACATTGTAGCATACACAGTACAAAATGCAAACTCACATGCGGTTTCATTGACAGCAGGCAATCTGTCAATTGACTTCCAACAAATTACTCACAGTGGTGACAAAAGAATTTTGTATATATTCTAGGGTGAAGACTTTGAAAAGGAAAGAGGAGTGGAAGAACAGGAGTCGACCGTCATTACAATTGTAACAATTATTACCTGTAAAGATCCTGACAGGACAACAGTAGCCATACTGACAGCTGTATCCTGGTCCACACCTGCCATTGTTGGGGCACATCCTTATCGCTCCGTCCATCATTTCTGGTAACGCATCACTCGGACATTTACCTGTCATGGAAAATTCCTCAGATGCTTTATCATAAATTCAGCAAAGGTATTTGTGAAAAAAAGTTACCGTAAGAACAAGTAAGATTTCAACTGCATACTTTTGTCTGCATAGGTACAGGCCCACTACACCTGTACATTGTGTTTTATGTCTATCATTACATGTGTCTCTAAGTGAGTGGATCTGATAGTTATCATTAATGTAAAAAGTAAATTAAATGTACTTCTCACCATATAACTAAATATCTTTAAACATAATAAATCTTCTGACTTAAAATTGTCTCACAAGAAAATGTGATGTTGGGAATGAAATATGCAGGCATATGGTATAAAGAGTTAAGATATTACAAATTTACTTGAAGTAAGTTAATTTTTAAAATGATATCTATGATAACTTACCCTCAGTAGAGAATTTTTGTGGACAACAGTAACCGTTCTGACAGCTGTACCCTGGTGTCATACAGGGAGTAGTCATGTTACACATACGAGTTTCTCCAGTCTCCATCTTGTCTGGGATTCCATTAAATGGACACATACCAGATTGTACAGGGACTGGACAACAATGGTTATTGTTACATGTGTAGCTTCCTGATCCGCAATCTTCATTTTTGATGCAAATTTTATCCATACCATCCATCTGTGCTGGCATACCACCATTGGGGCAGGGGCCTGTAAATACAAATCAGACAATGTTATATATAAAATCTCATTGCTCAATTGCTATGCCCAAATGGTACATTTGATATCATGATACAACAAACCTATAGTATTATTGCACGATAACAGATATGTGATTCGTCTTCTGCATGTATGAAAGATTCTCACTTTAATCAGACCATGTGCATCAAAACAGAAATAGGAGCACATTAGTCAACTTAGTGTAATGTTGATTTTACAGCTTGTCCACATGTTTCATTGTATTCTGAGGGTTAGAGAATCTTTCATAATGAATAGCACAATGAGATTAATTAAAGCATAGGCAGAAGTCACCAATAACAACAGTGCCGAGTAAGTGAACACAGATGAAATTGATTGGTCAATTAAACTCAGTGAATTGGACCTGATTAGTCTTTTACCCGAGACATCATGACGTCTTCTATGTTTGACACCAATCTGATTAAAGTACAGATCCTTATAACCACTCTGTACAATAGAGGTACTGACAACATCCCATAAGGGGTTATGTTCGGATGACCTTTTACCATGTGTACTTCAGATCAAATACATTTTCTACACATTGCTATGTCAATTGATAACGCCATCTTGTCCTAATATACATATACATTTAGCTTTGTTGTGCACTTTGGGCGAGATGACTATGTACAGGAAATAATTCGGACAGCTTTTTAAAACTATTTTGTCCCCAGTCAAGATTCTGGCAGTGCCAATTTGATTGGCCATTTTCAAAGGTCATCTTGACGTGACCCCTAACGGGATGTTGTCAGATCCTCTTATCAAACGTAGTGATAAAAAGGATCGGTATTTTAATCAGATTGGTTTGACACAAGAATAGAAATTTTGGTATGCTTTATAAAAATGTAGTTGACACAACTGCAGTATTCAATTCAACTGTGTTTGAATAATATGTGTTAAATTTGATACGATAAAGATGAAAAACAGGGACCAAACAAAACATTTGTTCGTCACAAGTGAGTTTTAATGTATTTATGTTTTCATTGAAAACTAAAAATTCTTAACATCAGTGAAATGTTCAGAAAATACCCAAGAACAATAGTATTATATAGATTCACAAATAGTATAAAAGAGTAAACCATAAAATTTTCTCTTATTTACAGAAAACTGCAGAGCATTGAAATCGCATATGTTAAGTACAATTCAGTAATAAATTATATGCCTATAAAACTACAAAACACTGAGTCATGACAAGAAGCAAATATTGGTTTATTATTGGTTATGATTACTAGGAAGTTGGTTTATCTATCATCTTCAACCTTTCTGACATCTAATGGAAGTAGAGAACATTTCCTCTGTCAAAAACCCAAAAGAGAAAAAAAAAATGAGTATAGAAATATTAAACCTATTTTTACTGGATGAAGTACTTGTATGTTAAAAGAAATACATGAACATTGTATATTTATGTCTCCTTCACTTACCACCAAAGGCGACCCTCTGAGGACAACAGTAGCCACCATCACACGCGTACATCCCACTTTCATCACATGTCTTGTTATTATGACACGTCTGTGGGCGATGGTCATGGTACGCTGGTTTTCCACCGTTCGGGCAGGCACCTGTATCAAATAGTCAACAGTAAGTGATGTATGTTTGAAATCCAATAACATGATATGAAATTATTACACTGAACATGTAATTTAGGTTATGGAAGTACGCTCAAAGTTTACAGTCAAATGACCAACACTTCTAAATTCCAATCACATAACTTATTTCCATACATTTTAGCTGGACAACATTAACCATCACTACAAGTATATCCAGACTGGGTACAGAGTTATGCCCCCTTACCTCCATATAAACTTTAGCTGGACAACAGTTACCATGGCCGTTTTCGATTATACGGTTTGACTGGTTGGACGTAGTTGTTCGTTTATTAATTAAAGACGGACCTGATGATTTTATATTGTTTTAAGATGAGCCTTGACAAAGCCCACACAGGCCTGTATTAAAAACTGCAGGTCCGTCAGGATTTATACTTGAAATAATGACTTTAACCAACGGTCGAACCGGTTGTTCCGAATAAACGAAAACGGCCCATCACTACAAGTATAACCAGACTGGGTACAGAGTTATGACCCCCTTACCTCCATACACTTTAGCAGGACAACAGTTACCATCATTACAAGTATACCCAGACTGGGTACAGAGTTATGTCCCCTTACCTCCATACACTTTAGTTGGACAACAGTAACCATCCCTACAAGTATATCCAGACTGGGTACAAAGTTATGTCCCCTTACCCCCATACACTTAGCTGGACAACAACTATTAACCATCACTTCAAGTATACTCAGACTGGGTACAGAGTTATGTCCCCTTACCTCCATACACTTTAGCTGGACAACAGTAACCATCACTACAAGTATATCCAGACTGGGTACAGAGTTATGTCCCCTTACCTCCATACACTTTAGCTGGACAACAGTAACCATCACTACAAGTATACTCAGACTGGGTACAGAGTTATGTCCCCTTACCTCCATACACTTTAGCTGGACAACAGTAACCATCCCTACAAGTATATCCAGACTGGGTACAGAGTTATGTCCCCTTACCTCCATACACTTTAGCTGGACAACAGTAACCATCACTACAAGTATACTCAGACTGGGTACAGAGTTATGTCCCCTTACCTCCATACACTTTAGCTGGACAACAGTAACCATCACTACAAGTATATCCAGACTGGGTACAGAGTTATGTCCCCTTACCTCCATACACTTTAGCTGGACAACAGTAACCATCCCTACAAGTATATCCAGACTGGGTACAGAGTTATGTCCCCTTACCTCCATACACTTTAGCTGGACAACAGTAACCCCCATTACAAGTATATCCAGATTGTCTACACGGTTTCTCCTTTGAACACTTCACCATTCGATCATCTGACATTGCTGGATTCCCACCATTGTCACAAACACCTGGAAGAAACAGCACACAATTCATGCAATGAAAGCATACCATAATGTACCGCATTTCATTTATACATCTTTGAGCTTGAATATTAATTATGGTGTAAAGCTTAATTGCTGCATCAACTATAATATCTAAATTCAACATTCAACTGTAACAAAAATTACCTGTGAAGAGCCTGACAGGACAACAGTAGCCATACTGACAGCTGTATCCTGGTCCACATCTGTCATTGTTGGGACATGTCCTCACCGCCCCGTCCATCAATTCTGGTAACGCATCACCAGGACATTTATCTGTTGAAAAAAAATTCACAGTTTTGATTGGCCTTATGTTTAAAAGGTTATTGCAAAATTTCATGGAATTTGCTTCTGCAGTTTTAGAAAAGTAGAAAATGTAAATTGTTATGTGGACCCACAACAACGACACACAACAGACAAAAGGTGATTAGAATTAGTCACTTGACATAAAAAATTCAGGTTGTCTCATGGTAAAAAGAATTAGAGAATAAAGAGTAGAGTTAGAGTTAAAAAATATACTTGAAATTAGTTATTTTCAAAAATGATAATGATAACTAACCTTCAGTAGAGAATTTCTGTGGACAACAGTAACCGTCCTGACAGCTGTATCCTGGTGTCATACAGGGAGTGGTCATGTTACACATACGAGTTTCTCCAGTCTCCATCTTGTCTGGGATTCCATTAAATGGACACATACCAGATTGCACAGGGACAGGACAACAATGGTTATTGGTACACATGTAGCTTAGATGTCCACAGTCTACATCTACCTGACACTGTTTATCTGTACCGTCCATCTGGGCTGGCATTCCACCATTGGGGCAGGGGCCTGGAAATACATTACTACTGTTAAATTTCTCACTTTATTTGGTAATCAAACATTTTGTATTTTAACCATTATCATTAATATTTGTCATCCTTCATATTTGCATCTAAATCAGGTAACATCTAAATTTGGAACAATTAAAAGCATAATTTATGGAAAGATTATTGACATGTAGGATATCTCAATTCATAGGGAATTATAATTTGAGTTTTTATCTAATTCATCAAACCAGGTAGAGCAACATGCTTAATAGGATACTATAGCCATGGCAACCCAAATCAACAAAGTGACATTTGATGTTCAGAAAATTACGACTAATTGATGTATGTTTCATCATTCCAAAACTCAATATTCTGGGCCCAGTTTCATGAACATTCCTTAACTTTAAGAAATGACTTAACTTAAAATTCTCCATTGGAAAGCATTACAGATTTTAAAGAAGGCTCCTTAGGTTAACTTAAGGGTTTTCCTTAACTTCAGTAATGCTGTACACTAATATTTTGTGAAACAATCTATCTTTAGTAGCGATGACCTTTGTAGTCGACCTTTTGACCTCAAAATTAATCCCAAGCTATGTTATCCCTATGTTACCATTATATGTAGTTTGTTCTCAAGTTATCATCTGGAAACCAAATCTGAAAGGACGGACGGACGAACGGATGGACAAACAGACAGACAGGAACAAACACAGTCCCCTCCGATTTCACCAGCAGGGACTACTAACATTTCAATCCTATGCGCAAGTGCTATGTGTTAAAGGTTGCATATACAAGAAGTACTCTGTTTACAGCCATTCACTGTTATGTAATTAAAAACACAATAGATATGATTAAAAGCTTTAACCTTTGATGTGAAATTATTGTTTTCCAATTAACCAATTGAAATTGTTCCTAGCCAATCCACCACTAGATGTCGCAGTTTACCTCAGTTTGGAAGCAGATTTCACTCCTTCACTTACCACTATAGGCGACCCTCTGAGGACAACAGAAGCCACCATCACACATGTACATCCCATCACATGTCTTGTTGGGGTGACATGTCTGCGGGCGGCCATCGTGATACATTGGTTCTCCACCGTTAGGACAATCATCTGTTTAAAAATAGTTAAGAATTAGTGATGTTTGTGTGTTTGTGCTTTCTTTTTTGTTTTGTTTTTTGTGTGCTTGGATTCTCCAACATTTGGGCAGGAATCTTTAAAAATTTCACATAAAAGGATTTAACAAGTACTATTATTATATTAATAGAACTTTGTAATTGTAAATCGTAAAATTAAATTGTGGAAAGCTGTGAAAAAGCAAAATTGGTCACAACTAAAAAATATATTGGTTCAAAGTACCATATATATAACGTTATTTTTCCTGATTTGAATTGAAATGAGAATTTCATATTTTTTAGCCATTTTTAATTTTTGAGAATCTAGTTTAAGAGATATATGATTCAAACCTTTCTCAATATTTCACTGATCAATTTTTTTCCAATATGTCACACAAAATCATGAACATATCATCCGGCAGAAAAAAAACCTAAAATTTAAGCTTTGTCAGATGAGGCCGAATGAACTTGATCTATTTATTGAGTAAATGAAACAGGAATATGGCTGAATACTGAAAACTGGCTACAGAGTTATGTCCCCTTACCTCCATACACTTTAGCTGGACAACAGTAGCCATCACTACAAGTATATCCAGACTGGGTACAGAGTTATGTCCCCTTACCTCCATACACTTTAGCTGGACAACAGTAACCATCCCTACAAGTATAACCAGACTGGGCACAGGGTTTCTCCTTTGAACACATCACCATTTGGTCGTCCTTCACTGCCGGATTGCCTCCATTACCACAAAAACCTGGGACGGGATAAAAAAAGGTATGATTTATATATTCAAAGAAATTGGGATATCGTTCAATAAAGAAAGCTGTGTGAAGCAGAACAAAATGTGAGAAATTGTAGAACAAATTACAAATATGCTATCCTTTCACATTTGAATCCTATTACCTATGTATACCGTATTTGCCATGATTATTATGCAGGGTGCTTAAAAAATTGTAACAAAGGGAGCGCTTATTAGTGAACCAAAATGTGAGTTGTGGATGAAAAATTCTGCCATATGTTAACTCTTTCTGTACTCATGACATTAATCTGTTACAGTAAACATGCATATGCCTTTTTACCCATGAGACACATTATTATGTCATGATTCACATGGTAAAGACTTGCATGTTCATGTAGTATGGGTTACAATGCTGATGTTAGAGGCATCACATGTTATAAAACATCGTTTAATCCATGGGATGGGGGCATTTTTACAACTTCAAATCCTCCTCCAGAAGAGGGTAGGGGTTCTTATAGGGGGAGGGGACCTAATTACGGCAAATACAGTATATATTATTCATTCTAAAGCCGACTCTCCAACACTCTCACCAATAATATTTCCATAATTTAGATTTTAATATATTATGTAATGGTTGTATTTCATACCAACCTTTTGCTATTATTCTAATTAAAAATCTTCTGTATCACTGATTCATAGACAGCAAAGACAATATTATGCTCGTCAGTATAGAGTGACATTAGGAGGAAAGTTTATTATATTTCTTTAATTAACATATACAAATTTTGTAAGGTTTACCTGTAAAGATCCTGACAGGACAACAGTGGCCATACAGACAGCTGTATCCTGGTCCACATCTGTCATTGATAGGACATGTTCTTATTGCCCCGTCCATGATTTCTGGTAAGGCATCGCCCGGACATTTACCTGTTGGGAAAAATATTTGAGCATTAACAAAGAAATCAACATTATCAAGTTATCTCCATTGTGGGTAGGTAGTTATTGTTTTGGGACCACACTAATGTCTAATGGTAACTACAATATATACACAAGCTTCTGCAGACTTTTTGGTCTGTAAGCTGAGAGCGGACCTAATACCAATATATATTTTACATGCACAGTAGACAAAATCTTCAAAGAATTTACCTTCAGTTGAGTATTTCCGAGGACAACAGTAACCTTCCTGACAGCTGTATCCTGGTGTCATACAGGGAGTGGTCCTGTTACACATACGAGTTTCTCCTGTCTCCATCTTGTCTGGGATTCCATTAAATGGACACATACCAGATTGCACAGGGACGGGACAACAAAACTCATTGTAACATGTGTAGCTTCCTTGTCCACAGTCTATATTTATGTTACACGATTTATATATACCATCCATCTTGGCTGGCATACCACCATTGGGGCAGTGACCTTTTAAATACACAACAGACAAAGTTATGTACAAAATCTTATATACTGTTAAGAGTTTAAGTTTGCAGGTTGTTTATTTTAGCTATATTCATGTTTTAACTGAAATCTGCAAAATACTAACCACCAGTGAAATATTCAGAAAACCTTAAAAACAATAGTATCGCAAAGATTCATGAATAGTACGGATCGGTAAACTGCAAAACTTACCCTCTGCGAATATCGGCCTTATAATAAACTGCTAAATATTGACACAGTAAATTGAAAGAATATGTCTGTTTAGGGTTGGTTTTTTTTAGTTTTTTTTATGTTTTTTTTTAGTGTCTTTCACTCTAAAATAATGGCCGGAACCGAAGTCCGAGATCGAAATCCTGACCTTTATTAAATTTTTTTTTTTTTTTTTTTGTAGAAAGGTTGGGTAAAAAATTAGGGTCGGGGGTAAAAAATTAGGGTTGGTTCGGGTAACCCTGAACAGGACATATTATTTTTTTGGCCTAATCTATTTTTCATATAAATATGTCAAAAAGTTATATTTCTGTCTCACTCACCACCATAGGCGACCCTCTGAGGACAACAGTAGCCACCATCACATGCATACATCCCACTACCATCACATGTCTTGTTATTATGACACGTCTGTGGGCGGTGGTCATGGAACTGGGGCTCTCCACCATTCGGGCAGGAATCTGTACCAAAATGGTATAAATTTTGTTAACTTTTGTGATGGTTTCTCTAGAGAAATACTAATTAACTACTATGTAGACAAGAATATCATAAATCCTTAACTAAATAATGAATTGTAACTCATCTTGCTTGGATTTGATGAATGTAATGTAGATAGATTCCATAAGCTCTTACAAGAAATTGGTTACACTAAGAATGCATCCAATCTGAGATTTATTGTCCTTCTAATGATAGGGACCATGGTGGTCAAGTGGTTAAGATTTATCAATATACCACAAGCTCTCCACCTCCAAGTTATGGGAACAAATTCCATGTGGGGCATTTGCCAGGTACTAATTTTTTGTCAGGGATTTTTTCTCGAGGTACTCTGGCTTTCATCCATTTTTATACCAGACACATCCTTAAAGATGCTCCAACCATTAAAAAGTTTGAGCTTTTTAACTTTACTTCAGGTTAAGAATATAAACAAGAGATCCCAGAAGGATCTTGGCGCCCACCAAAGAATGATCTACGTCTGACAATAGAAAAGAGGGATCTTTTCTCTGCTTTTCAAACTTTTACTACATATTACTACACATGAAATTTGAGACAGATCTTTTCAGTACTTTCTGTGATATATAGCACTAACAAACTTAATTATCAAAAATCAAAGATGGCTACCTGTTGGCCATACTTGTTGACCGATCGCAGGTCCTAAAATGCAATATGCAGGTCCTAGGAGAACCTACATATAAAATTTGAGACAGATCGCTTCAGTACTTTCTGAGAAATAGTGGTAACAAACTTCAATTATCAAAATTCAAAATGGTGGCCTATCTGCCATCTTGTTGATCGAACGGTCCCAAAATGTAATATGCATAACTAGGGACCTAAGGGAACCTGCACATGATATTTGAGACATATCCCTTCAGTACTTTCTGAGAAATAATGGTGGTAACAAACTTCAACTATCAAAATCCATGATGGCGGCCTGGCGGCCATCTTGTTGACCAATCGGTCCCAAAATGCAATATGCACAACAAGGGCCCTAGGGGAACCTACATGTGAAATTTGAGAGAGATCCCTTCAGTACTTTCTGAGAAATAGCAGTAACAAACTTTAACTATCAAAATCCAAGATGGCGGCCTGGCGGGCATCTTGTTGACCGATCGGTCCTCAAAATGAAATATGCACAACTAAGGCCCTAGGGGAACCTACATGTTAAATTTGAGAGAGATCCCTTTGTACTTTATGAGAAATAGCGGTAACAAACTTTAAGTATCAAAATCCAAGATGGCGGCCATTTTGTTAACCGATCGGTCCTAATCAATACGTAAATATGCACAACTAGGGCCCTAGGGGACCCTACATATGAAATTTGAGAAAGATCCCTTCAGCCCTTTCCGAGAAATAGCGGTAACAAGAAATGTTAACGGACGGAAGGACGGACGGACGGACAGACGACAGACCACGGACGAAAAGCGATTTGAATAATCTGATGATGGTGGGCTATAAAAAAAAAATTAATTGCATCCCGAAAAAAATCTGTACCACTATATCCTATATGGAATGAAGTACTAATTGCACATACACCAAAGGTGAAATAAATCATTATAAATTATTTTTTGCGTTACTTAGACTATTATATACACGATTAAACACCAATTATTGTTCAAATGATGAATATCATTTATGCTCTATCGGCGGTGGAGCATCTTTAAATGACTCTGGCTGTTAATAGAACCTTAATCTAATCAAATCAAACTAAACTTCTAATTAAAGGATGCTTCCCGCGCAAGTCATTTTTTCATAATTTATAGGGATCGCAGAATCAAACCAATAGTAGATTTCAGGAAAATCCCTTGTGGGCACAAGAATTCATAGAGAGGTGAATGTTTTAGGAGCCTGCTGATTGGGTATTCATGGTGCATCAGTTTCAAACATTTAATGTGTGGGTAGGGCAATAAATGTAGATGTTGAATATGTTAAGAATTTTAAAAGCCTGTTTCTGACAGGAGGAGGTAATCAATATTGGAATTTTATGAAAATTTTGGTCAATTTCTGGTGCGGAATTCAACACAAGAGGGCACTCCCCACATAAAAGTTTAGCAAGTTGGTATATGTTAAAAAAAAAATTTTCACAGGTAATTGAGATTAACTTCTTGGAAATCAGTGATGGGTGACCAGACTTAAAAACTCCATTTAACTTGTACAGTGGAAAACGTTAACATTGACGTCTATATGGAAAATCATTTGGTTCTGCAATCTCTTATAGAGTCTCTTGTGACAAATTGATAGAGGAATTACATATGCATAATCATTGATGAAACTCGTGTTATAGGTCAGGTTGGCTAAAATTCTGGTTTCCTTACCTCCATACACTTTAGCTGGACAACATAAACAGTTACCGGACAACCATTCACTACTAAGAGTATATCCAGACTGGGTACAGAGTTATGTCCCTTACCTCCATACACTTTAGCTGGACAACAGTAATCATCACTACAAGTATATCCAGACTGGGTACAGAGTTATGTCCCCTTACCTCCATACACTTTAGCTGGACAACAGTTAACCATCACTACAAGTATATCCAGACTGGGTACAGAGTTATGTCCCCTTACCTCCGTACACTTTAGCTGGACAACAGTAATCATCACTACAAGTATATCCAGACTGGGTACAGAGTTATGTCCCCTTACCTCCATACACTTTAGCTGGACAACAGTAATCATCACTACTACAATATACCAGACTGGGTACAGAGTTATGTCCCCTTACCTCCATACACTTTAGCTGGACAACAGTTAACCATCACTATACAAGTATATCAGACTGGGTACAGAGTTATGTCCCCTTACCTCCATACACTTTAGCTGGACAACAGTTATCATCAATACAAGTATATCCAGACTGGGTACAGAGTTATGTCCCCTTACCTCCATACACTTTAGCTGGACAACAGTTACCATCATCAAGTATACGAGTATATCCAGACTGGGTACAGAGTTATGTCCCCTTACCTCCATACACTTTAGCTGGACAACAGTAATCATTCATACAAGTATATCCAGACTGGGTACAGAGTTATGTCCCCTTACCTCCATACACTTTAGCTGGACAACAGTTAATCATCACTACAAGTATATCCAGACTGGGTACAGAGTTATGTCCCCTTACCTCCATACACTTTAGCTGGACAACAGTAATCATTTATACGAGTATATCCAGACTGGGTACAGAGTTATGTCCCCTTACCTCCATACACTTTAGCTGGACAACAGTAACCATCACTACAAGTATATCCAGACTGGGTACAGAGTTATGTCCCCTTACCTCCATACACTTTAGCTGGACAACAGTAACCATCACTACAATTATATCCAGACTGGTTACAGGGTCGTTCCATAGAACACTTGACCATTTGACCGTCATGCTTTGCTGGATTTCCTCCATTGGCACAAACACCTTAGAACAAAAGCCAATGTTTGACATGTTATTTCAATAACAATAGACACTCGATTTACTTTGTCAACCTGGAACACTTGATCCTGAAATAGTGGTAACAATAAGTACCCGGCTGTATTTTTAAACCATTAGACATTCAATTTACATATGAATTAAGGTTTACTTTTGAAGAACCTGGCAAGACAACAGAGGATAATGTAGTATAAAATGTAAAAAAAAATTTGCCATGGAAGGAGTAATCAAGGATTTTTAAAATAAAGGTACAGTTTTACCTGTAAAGAGCCTGACAGGACAACAGTAGCCATACTGACAGCTGTATCCTGGTCCACATATACCATTGGGACACATCCTCACCGCCCCGTCCATCAATTCTGGTAACGCATCACCAGGACATTTATCTGTTGAAGAAAAAAATCTAAGTTAAATGATTGACTTAAATTTTATTTTATTTCTTTAATTTTTTAAACTTTTCTTTTTTTGGCATTGTTAAAATCCAAAATGGCTACTAATTAAGCAGCCATTTTAATTGATGTTAGCCCAAAAAGATATTAAACAGATCTAAACAGCTTCGAGAATCATCCTAACAAATTTGTAAACAACATTTATAACTTCCTTCCATTATAACTATACAAAAGAAACAAAAAAATGAATGAATGGACAGACCGATGAACATGCTGATAATTATAGGGCACCCACATCTCAATGTTTGTCATAATTAGCTTAAAGATGCCAGGATAATGCGGTATTTAGTTGTGTATATATATGTATAATTAACACAATTAATAATTTAAAATAATATATTTTGCTTTCGGTGCATGCGCAATCAGTACAACATTCCATTCCATATAGGACATAGTGCCATGGAATTTTTTCAGGGTGCAATTAATTATTTTTAATATTTTCATCTTGAAGTAAAATTAGAAGCTCAAGCTTTTCAATGGTGATAATGGTATAAAGTAAGTAACTTCTGTAACTGAAGAAAAATACTAAATCGTCTGATCTTGTTTTTGATAAGTGAAAAATTACCATTTGTCAGTGGTGGAGCATCTTTAAAATACAGGATAAACCAAATGGGATCAATCAAATGAGTACAAAATCTTACCCTCAGTAGAGAATTTCTGTGGACAACAGTAACCGTCCTGACAGCTGTATCCTGGTGTCATACAGGGGGTGGTCATGTTACACAAATTAGTATAAAATCTTACCCTCAGTAGAGAATTTCTGTGGACAACAGTAACCGTCCTGACAGCTGTATCCTGGTGACATACAGGGAGTGGTCCTGTTACACATACGCGTTTCTCCTGTCTCCATCTTGTCTGGGATTCCATTAAATGGACACATACCAGATTGTACAGGGACAGGACAACAACGGTTATTGGTACACATGTAGCTTCCTTGTCCACAGTCTAAATCTTTGTCACATAATTTATCTGTACCGTCCATCTGGGCTGGCATACCACCATTGGGGCAGGGACCTTTTAAATTAGATTTTAACAGTTTACTGAAATGAGCAAATTCAAAAATATTAAGAAATTCATTGTCGTACCTAAGAACAAAATAGATTCTTTTCACTCAATGTTGCTCTGCAGACCTAATAGGAATCGAATTCTTCAATTACAACTGTAACAGCAGAAGAATGAAATTAAAGAATTGTATCTGTTTTCCCTATTGCGCCCTTGAGACCAAACACTTAGATGATACCAATTGATTCCTTTTCAGTCAAGGATGCTGCAAGCAAAATTTGGCATCAATTGTCTCAGTCGTTCATGACTAAGAGCAATATAAGCTCTCTTTGAAAGGCTAACAATAAAGATTTAGTTTTAAAACTCAGGTTGTACTCAAGGCACTCCTAAAAACTCTAGAGGACCTTGTACTCAAGTAATCTGGTGGTCAATGCTTGTATTTTACCTTTTCAATTCTTTGTATGCAAGAACCTTACACCATCACTGTAGGTAGTCAGTTGGGCATCCATTTTGCGGATCATTATGTAAACTCACCACTATAGGCTACCCTCTGAGGACAACAGTAGCCACCATCACATGTGTACATCCCTCCACCATTACATGTCTTGTTATAATGACACGTTTGTGGGCGGTGGTCATGGTATGCTGGTTCTCCGCCGTTAGGACAGGCACCTGTACCAAAAGAATAAACATTAGCAGCATATCTATATCAATATTTTGCTGCCATTCTTAGTGACAAACTTGTTACCAAGATGTTTTGCAGAATCAATTTATCACCCCATAGATCCCTGAATGTACCCAGGCAAGTTCTTACACTTTGACTGGCAACTTTTGGTCCAAATAGAAAGATATATATACAAACAAAAATGGCTGTAGAAAGGTCAGAAGATCAAACTGTACAAAACAAAATAATTCTGGTGCAGGGGAGACCCTCGGACACTCCCCAAACAACAAAATCTTCAAAATACATGTAAAACTCATTTCAGCCTTTCTAAATCGATCATATTTTTTTCCCGGGACGAGACCCCTGGACCTCCCAATCACCAAAATCTCGTTGCCTTCGGCCTTCGGCGCTTGCAAATTTAACAAATCGTAAAACTCATCTCAGCACATTCTTAATCGTAAATTTTTTTCCTTGGGGACCTCCTCTCCCATTACCCCATTACGTTTCATCTTCCCCCCATTACGTTTCATCTTCCTACCCACTGACTTTTTTTGAGAGCCTACGATACTAATCAGATACACAGATATGTTTTGGTAAGTAAACTATTACTTGCTAGTAATTATATAAACTACAAGGATTGAATTGTAACTTTGTAAGGACCAGTAACTTTCAATCAGGACCGGTAACTTTTAGGGTAAGCCGGTCCTTGGACCAGCAGGAAAAATTCCTTAAGGGAGAACACTGTTGATGTCTTACACTAATAAGACATCAAGGCATAAGAGACCTATGGGCCTTTATAGTACAAGGCAACACGATAGAAATAAACTGTTGTAACCCTGGTCAACACTAGCCGCAATTTATCTCTCAGCTGATAGAAAGAACTTCCCTTTGGCTTGATAACTAATGCATGACTTGTAGTTTGGCCCTAAATGACCTTAGTTGTCGGTGGGCTGTAAACCTCAAACAAACAAACTTTGGCTTGATCTGTTGGCTTGACCATGCAAGAACTCATAAATGATACTCTGCAACATCACAATTAACCCTTGGAAACTTGAGGACAAATTCTATCCTGGAGAGGGGAGCATGTAATCCTAGTCAATACTAGCCATAATGTACTTCTCTGCTAGAAAAAACTTCTCTTTAGCTCGATCAATTAGACTGTCTAGTAAGCCAGCCATCTTAAATTCTATCCTAAAGCGGTGGTAGTGATTAAAGTTTTTATTAAAATCCTATGTTCTGTTACATCATAGTGGATAAAATACAAAATACTCACCTTTTCTTTCACTACCAACATCATATACAAAAAACTCCTCATTAGCAGCTGTTTGTTTTGATATTTATGCAATTTATGCATACCATTTACGTATAACACCAACACCTCATCCCATCCACCTAAAAAAAAACCCAAACACTCCCAGATAACTTACCTTCAAACACTTTAGCAGGACAACAAAATCCTCCATCACATGTATACCCAGACTGGTTACAGGGTTTAATCGCTGAACATGTACCCAGAAAATAATCATCCGTCATAGCTGGATCTCCTCCATTGGTACAAACACCTGAGAAATCAGAAGGTAGCATTGGTAAAAACTTTATCATGTCTCCACTTGTTTCAAAAACACAAGAACGCAATGAAATCCCAGAGAGATCTTGGTGCCCACAAAAAAATTATCTATGTTCGTCAATGGAAAGACAGATCTTTCCTCTGCTTATTTCTTCTTTTTCTTCTCCTTTTCAAATTCTGAATTCACACAGGGAAACTTCACATTAAGTTTGCTCACATGATATTTCCTTCTCAGAAGCACACTTCAGTTGTCAAAATTAATATGGTCACTGTCTGCCATGTTCTGCTTGGAATTATTTCAAAATATTTCAAAGTACCTCTTCGGTACTTTGTGAGAAAGTAACAAAATCAAAGATGGCTGTTTATAAGTCGTTTGTTTCCTTTTAAGGAACAAAATGTAATTGACAATCTAAATGGTAAAAAATTACAAAAATTAAAAAGAAGGGCAGATAGCTCTATAATCGGTTTGCTATATAATATGCAAATGCAAAATAAATATAAATAGGCAATAAATACAAATATTTCAGCACCTAGCCCAGGAATTAATAAGATCAATATCTGATGTATTGCAGAAAAAATAAAATCCATATGGCAAGATACTTTTTTTATTTTCGAATTTGAATAAAGATTTACCTGTAAAGACCCTTACTGGACAACAGTAGCCATACTGACAGCTGTATCCTGGTCCACACCGGCCATTAATGGGACATGTCCTTGCGGTCCCGTCCATTATTTCTGGTAAGGAACAAATGTAGTCTGTTCCCCTTCCCCCAAGGATGTTTGTGGCAAATTTGCATCTAAATGGTAAAAAATTACCAGCTCTATAATATGGGGCAAACATTTGAGATAGAGAATGCCATGACAGCCTTAAAAAAAATTGAATATAAAAAGGCAATAAATACAAAAATATTTTAGGGAAGAAAATATCAATGTAGAACTCCTGATGTATTGCAGCCAAAATTTATACAAAAAATTGATTTTCTATAAAGACCCTTACAATTAAGAATTCTATGGACAACAGTAGATACTCCCCCAAGGATTGTTTGGTGGCCAGCTGTATCCTGGTCCACACCAGGCCAAATAATTCCCGTCCATTATTAAGGATCTGGTCGATTTAAAGGATAAACACCGACAGGACCATGTGATAGCTATACCAAATAATGTGTCCATCTCCATTTTTCTGTTGGGGAAAATATAATTATTGTAAAAAGGAACTAGTTTCATCAATCAGAAGACATTGGCAGCCATCCTGGTGGCTTGATTGAAATGATACAAATTACGAGTGAGAAATTGATCAATTTAGTAGTTAGAACAGATGCAGTTAATCAAAATGTTAAGATCATGGAAAGCATAAATTTCCCCAGCTCTATCAAGGCAATGACATAAAAACATCAAATATGTATATGGAGGAAGACAATAAAGATGTAAACAACAGGTTAACAAGTTAATAGATATCCTATAACAAGCTGATTCGATCAGCAAAATAGACAAAATCTGTACACAACACTTACCATCCATATAGAATTTCTGTGGAATCAAAATGTGAATTATCCTATTGCTTATGAATTTTAAAGGGTAATATGTTACTTTGTTTTTCAGATTTACATTCTTAGTTTTACCTATCAATGTTTTGTGACAACATCAAATGTCTACAGCAACAAATATAAACACAGATTTTGGTCTGTAGGCTGAGAACTAAGAGGTCTGTCTAATCTTCTACCACAATGTGATATAACTTACTCTCAGTAGAGAATTTCTGTGGACAACAGTAACCGTCCTGACAGTTGTATCCTGGTGTCATACAGGGGGTGGTCATGTTACACATACGAGTTTCTCCTGTCTCCATCTTGTCTGGGATTCCATTAAATGGACACATACCAGATTGTACAGGGACTGGACAACAATATTTATTGGTACATGTGTAGCTTCCTCCACACTCTAAATCATTGGAACATTGTTTATCTGTACCATCCATCTGTTTTACCATTCCACCATTGGGACACAGTCCTGTAAATACATAAGATCTGATATACAACAAGACAAGAACTAATTGTAATGGGAACCAGTACCAATGTCCTCCAAACAAGAGCCCCAAAGGGCCGTAATGGCCTTCTGACAACCTTCACAACAATATTATTTTGGGTGTGATTAAAACTACCAGGTATCAGCATTTCTACCTTTCTCCTACATTCATACAAATTTTTCAGCACCAGTTGAGCTTAAGAAGAAGCTCAAAATGTGTTCTATTTTGGATTATGAATCAACCCGAAAAATAACAAAATTTGATCGGACAATGTAAGAATCATTTCACTCAAGTTTCAGCTAAAACGCACCGGTATAACTTGAGAAGAAGTCCTCATCATACTGGTATCAACCTGGTTCACTTTTAGCATTAAGTAAGAAAAAGTGTTAACAAATTAAAGGATCATAAAATCATCAGAACCAATTGACATTGTTCTTTCTCTGAGTCTGAGCACAGCCCATATCTTAAATCTAAGGTCAGTTGTACTTTTGCTTAATTCAAACAAACTTCACTTAAATGAACTAATGCAGGCTCATAACGACTGTCTACCAAGCATATTTCCATAACTCACCACCAAAGGCGACCCTCTGAGGACAACAGTAGCCACCATCACACGCATACATTCTTCCACCATCACACGGTTTGCTTGAGTGACATGTCAGCGGGCGGTCGTCATGGTACAGAGGTTCTCCGCCATTAGGACAGGCACCTGTATCAAAATAGGCAAAAGTTTCATCTCAAATGTTTGGAGGAATCTAAAACAGTAAGTTCTGACAATATATTGATTGTATATAATCTGTAACAGATAGGAGAAAATGGCCATCAGACCGTCACCATATGTCATCATTCAACAGATCTAGCTCACTTAATGCTCATATTACATCCATACCAAGTAATTTTCAAACAATTTTTCTCGTCTACAGTCAGGGCAGTTTACCACCATACAATGTGTAATATCCTTCCACCATAAAATGTAGTGCCTAAATAGAGACATAATATTATGTTGTTTAATACTTTGAATAAGAAACTACCTATTACACAGTAATTACAATGTTATTTAAAAGAAAATGTGCTATGAAAAGTAATCTGAAGTTGAAAGCTAATCAAAATCAAGAGATGTGCGAGTTAAATTGAACAATAGGGGCATCTGGGGTGTGTAAACATGAACAAAAATCAATTGCTATGGAATTTATAACATGGTTTTTCTATTGTGGAACATGCTAAGTTATGGGATAAAAGCGAATCCCTTACCTCCATACACTTTAGCTGGACAGCAGTAACCATCACTACAAGTTTAGCCTGACTGGCTACAGAGTTATGTCCCCTTACCTCCATACACTTTAGCTGGACAGCAGTAACCAGCTTTAGTACATGTATAGCCTGGTTGGCTACAGAGTTATGTCCCCTTACCTCCATACACTTTAGCTGGACAGCAGTATCCAGCTTTAGTACATGTATAGCCTGGTTGGCTACAGAGTTATGTCCCCTTACCTCCATACACTTTAGCTGGACAGCAGTATCCAGCTTTAGTACATACACTTTAGCTGGACAGCAGTATCCAGCTTTAGTACATGTATAGCCCGGCTGGCTACAGAGTTATGTCCCCTTACCTCCATACACTTTAGCTGGACAGCAGTATCCAGCTTTAGTACATGTATAGCCCGGCTGGCTACAGAGTTATGTCCCCTTACCTCCATACACTTTAGCTGGACAACAGTATCCAGCTTTAGTACATGTATAGCCCGGCTGGCTACAGAGTTATGTCCCCTTACCTCCATACACTTTAGCTGGACAGCAGTAACCGGCTTTAGTACATGTATAGCCTGGCTGGCTACAGATTTTATCCACAGAACAATTCACCAGTTTACCATCCTTCATGGTTGCATTGCCTCCATTTTCACAAACACCTGTAAACGTATAAAATTACTATGGAAAAGTAACTAGTACATGACATAGTTGACAATTCTAATGTTAAAACATGTTATATTGCCAAAAACAAAAATGTTGAATACCGTAAATTATATAAATTCTAAATCTAAATTATCATGAATTTTAGTCTTAACTATAACAAGAGGCCCATGGGCCTTAACGGTCACCTGAGTTAGAATATATAATGAAACAAATAATGGAACAAATTAAAGACATATAAACACTATATGCTGGGCCTTGAAGTTAGTCAGTGATTTATGTTTTTCCTATATAAACTAAAGTAAACTTGACCCCTCCCCAGGGGTTAACGTGTGACCCCAAGGTCATATAATTCACAATTTTTATAAAACACCTTAAGACCTTTCCATCCATAATTATTTGATTCTACTATTTCCAGAATTTTAGAAGATTTTTTAAGTGTTAGCCTATTTGACCCTTTTTTAGCCCTGCCCCTCTGCCCCCAGGGGGTTGGCCTGGACCAATATGGATATGATATTAAAATGCTATCTCAGGCTAATAATTCTAACCAAGTTTGACTCATTTCCTATGAAAATTGAGCAAAAAATGCTCATTAATGTGTTTACCTATTTAAACTATAGTAAACTTGACCCCCTCCCCAAGGGGAAACATGAGACCCCAGGATCATATAATTTACAATTTTTATAAAACAAACTTTAAGACCTTTTCATCTATAAAGTGTATTTGATTTTACCATTTCCAGAATTTCAGAAGAATATTTTTGAAGTTTTAGCCTATTTCACCTTTTTTGGCCCTGCCCCTCTGCCCCCAGGGGGTTGGCCTGGACCAATATGGATATGATGTTAAAATGCTATCTAAGGCTAATAATTCTAACCAAGTTTGACTCGTTTCCAATGAAAATTGAGCAAAAAATGCTCATAAATGTGTTTTCCCTATATAAACTATAGTAAAATTGACCCCCTCCCCAGGGGGAAACGTGAGACCCCAGGGTCATATAATTCACAATTTTTGTAAAGGACCTTAAGACCTTTCTATTCATGAAAAGTATTTGATTCTACCATTTCCAGAATTTCAGAAGAAGATTTTTGAAGTTTTAGCCTATTTGACCCGTTTTGACCCCGCCCCTAAGGCCCCTGGGGATCAGTCATAGAAAATTTGTTAATAGGATTAAAGTGGCCATCTCATACTGATTAATTCTGACAACAACATTGACTCATTTCCTACAAAATACAAATAATGATTTGTTTTCCCAAATAAAATCGTAAACTTAACCTTCAGGGAAAAAAATTTGTAATGGACCTTTCCCCAATATAAACTATCGTGGACAAAAACAAAATTTTGTAAACCAATCCTCACCGTAAAAAATGTGTTTAAAGATTAAATATGCAAATGAAATAATAACTAAGATGAAAATTAAATTTAGTTTCAGAAACCATGTTGATTTCATAATAACCTTCACAGATCTTTTGCTGTTGCTAACTTATGTTACAGAGTATTTTGATCCCTGTGATTTCTATCTTGTTTTATTGACACATGTTATGGTCTGCGAGTCTTAAAAACCACCATATTATATCTCTGTATGCGGCATAAAGAAGATTTTTGAAATTTTACAAAAATCAACTTTTTACATGGGATACCTAGTTTACCATTTTGGTCGATTGATACCCTCACCACAAAAAATGCCCCTGTTCTGGGGCTGGGGACCATATAATTCCCACAATTTTTTGAAATTCAGCAATTCAGAGCCTGTATAGAACAATTTTACCTGTAGAAGTTTGTGCAAAATTTCAAATTGAATATTGCTTCAGCACAGCGAAAATATTTGGAGAAGAAAGTCATGCTGAAATAAATGTGTGAAAGTAAAAATGGTGTTTGTAAACTGTTTAACAGATTAAACATAACGACGCACAGATATTTACACCATAGTGGGAAGGGGTTTTATTTGTTATATATTTTACCGACAAGACCGGTTTTCTTGATTATAAAAACAAAAGGGGACGATATCAGAAACATGAATAGGTCATGGGGTGCATGGGTGAGGCTTATATCTTACGGTGCGTCTTTATACGTGACCTGAAAAAATATGTAAAAAAGGCCTCTGCTCACAGGTGCGTCTCTATGAAGAGTGACCTAGAGAAAAGATTTTTGCAATTTTACCCCCTTGCCATGGAAGGAGTTCATTAAGCTTCAGCACAGGTTAGTCGAAAATGGTAAAACTGTTTACCTGTAAAGACGGACCTGACAGGACGAACAGTAGATTCCATACTGACAGGACAACAGTAGTACTGACAGCCTGGTCCACATATACCATTGGGACACATCCTCACCGACCCGTCCATGATTTCTGGAAACGCATCTCCCGCACATTTACCTGTTGGGGAAAAGATGAACTTGGAAAACTGAGCAGGGATCAAACAAGAGGCCATAGGGCCTTAATGATCATCTGAAAACGTTATCAATAGTCCTAAAGGAAATTGATTAAAAATGGTGTCATGATAGCTATCTTGGATTTTGGATCAACTTAAAAAATAACATCACTCGGTCAGGACCATGTCAGGATAATTTCAGCCAAATCCCACTCTTAGAATTTGAGAAGTTCAAAATGTGTTTTCAATATGGCTGCCTTTCCATTTTAGATTATGGATTGACTCGAAAAATAACAACATTTGGTCGAGATAATGTCAGCATAATTTCAGGGAAGATTCAGCCAAATCCCACTGGTGGAACTTGAAAAGAAATTTGAAATGTGAAAAGTTTACTGACAGCAAACGAAGCTTGACTAAAAGATCATCCTGACCCTTTGACTTAATTACCAGCAAAAATATGTTTGAAACTGGTAAACAATATGTTAACTTTATTTGCCAAAAATCTAACTCTAGGGTAGGCCTATGTAAAATCTATAGCCTACATTTGGTAATAAGACCTCTTTCATGAAAATAACATCATATCTTTCTAGGTAAGATGGGTGGGGGGCTTATTTGTCAAACAAATACTGTAACTATTCAATATTTTGTACAAGGATGATTTCTTTCTAAATCAAATTGGCTCTTGTTATAACAAAGTGTCAACATCCGTTTTGAAAATCTTACCCTCAGTAGAGAATTTCTGTGGACAACAGTAACCGTCCTGACAGCTGTATCCTGGTGTCATACAGGGGGTGGTCATGTTACACATACGAGTTTCTCCAGTCTCCATCTTGTCTGGGATTCCATTAAATGGACACATACTAGATTGTACAGGGACAGGACAACAATGGTTATTGTTACATGTGTAGCTTCCTGATTCGCAATCTTCATTTTTGATGCAAATTTTATCCATACCATCCATCTGTGCTGGAACTCCATTGCCAGGACAAAGACCTTGTATACAACACAAAAGAAAAGATCAATATTAGACAAACTAACAAATGGTGCTAGTTAACTTACCACATGATACCTAATAATGTTTGTGCAGAACTATTGTTTCTATTGGTGATGGAATGACATCATAAGATGGTATCCCGCCCTAACGTCATTACAGCGGGAAGATTATGAAGAGTTACGTTCCATCACCACTGTAAATACTAGTCCTGCACAAAAGTTATCGGATATCATGCAGTACATAAATTAGTCCCAAAAGTTATCGGATATCAAGTGGTATATAAATCAGTCCCTTGCCAGATAATTTTGTGGAGAAACTATTTTCCTATTTGTCTAGCCCCAATGCTGAACTGTTAAACAACTTTGTATGAAACTACATGCCCTCTATTGCATCCTAGATGTTTATCTAATATTTTGTAGCACAAGGAGCAAGGTCAGTCACTGACATATGCATGCTTGATTTCTATTCTGATCTAGTTATTAGTTTTCACCTAATATCATACGTCAACTTTACTCACCACTGAAGGCAACCACCTGAGGACAACAGTAGCCACCTTCACATGAGTACATCCAATCACATGGTTTGTTAGCATGACAAGTCCGCGGGCTGTCATCGAGGTACGCTGGCATGCCACCGTTAGGACAAGCACCTGTAGTAAACCAGGAGTAAGTTTCAAATATTTCAACAAAATCTTTTAATATTAATCAACATAAAATCACGAGCTTCTAGAATTACATAACATATCATTATACCTCACCGATGAGTCACAGTCGCTGATTGGTCGAGAGACTTCACGTGGGAGGGCGATAAAACATTGTGTATCCAACTGAACGTCATGTTCAAAAATCATGTTTCCCCTATTTGGAGCCCCTCGTACATTTAGCAAGAGTTATCGTTCATGTAACAGAACTCTCTGAGGTATTCCGATAACAAATAAAATGGATGGCAGATGACCCTTCCGTCCGAGGAAATGTATTAATATTCTTATGATAAAGGATACAGATAACACAATTACACTCCATGTAATGTTTATATGATGTAACATACTAAAGAGAGTTGATTTGGGTTGAAAGAGACGGTAGGTCCAACTTCTGATTTAACAATATCTGTAACGTTAGCCCAACACGGAAACAGTGTTTTGGGCAAATAACTTAAAGTCTAGCCATTAAGTTAGACTTGTATTCTAGCGCGAGAAAAACTTTATTTGTTCGGTATAATAAACAATTTATTGCCCTTACGGTAGGGAGATATGATGCTTAGTTTACCCGCAGCAAGTCATATTTCCCTCGGGCTACGCCCTCGGGCTAGGCAAGCCTTGTAAACAAAGCTCCTCCCTACCGTCAGGGCATAAATGTATAATGTACGCCCTCGGGCATATGGCAAGCCTTGGGTAAACAAAGCTTCATGTCTCCCTACCGTCAGGGCAATAAATGTATAATGTACAGATGTACAGAGTATACTATATAAAAAGAAATGTTAATTGTGTACAGCCTATTTATTTGCATATGATATACATTAGAGACTCATCTCCAAGCTATAGATTACTAAATAAATGTGAACACTGCTCCAGTAAATTACCAATCACATTGCTTAATGTTCAGTCTATGAGATAGAAACATAAGCACCTGTTTGAGGTTGACATGTCTAAAAATACATGTAGATAGGTACAACAGATGTATGAAAACCCCACATTTAAACACACAAAAATTTAACCCCACCCCATTTTGATATAAAAATGCCAAAATTTCCGGATTTACAGTATCATGAATGATATAGTACATGTATAGTAAAAATGATTATGTAAATGGCAGATTTTACCTGGAAACACTATATCAGGACAACAGTATCCTTGTCTACATGCGTATCCCGGTTTGCTACATGGATTTTCCCTTGAACACCTGGCAACTTTATCATCCACGATCAGAGGATCTCCTCCATTGCCGCAAACACCTGTAAAATAGCAACAGCAGGAAAGCTTCATATCAGAAAGAAAATCTAGCAAACGGTAAAATATATATCATGGGCTCACAAAGATGTAGAGATTTGTTAAACTGTTTTCCATAAAGAAGTTGGAAACTCAAATACAAAAAAAATATACATTAACCTTGAAGTAATTATAACAAAAGTACTGCTGCATGAACCATGCTCACTCAGGAAACACGGTTAATTAGAGAAAGTTTCACTACCCAAGTACGCTTCACTAGGATTGATAGGGAAAAATGAAAGTAAATATTGACATTTTTAATGTTTTCTTCACTTGAAAATTTGAGGAGAAACAATGTAATGCTCAAACCTATAAAGACCCTAGCAGGACAGCAGACACCAAATTGACAACTGTATGACCGACCACATTTCTGGTCATCAGAACACCTCCTCATTGCCCCGTCCATCATTTCTGGAAACGCATCACCCGGACATTTACCTGTAAAAAAAACACATCGTCATAATAATCATCATCATCATCATCATCAATATAGAGATCAAACCGGCTAAGTAATGGATAATTTCCGAAAACCTGTCCATTATTAGAGAGAATGGATAGTACCGAGCCCGCAGGGCGAGGTACAATCCATTCTCTCTAATAATGGACAGTTTGAGGAATTTATCCTACTTAAAACCCATCATACCACTACTCACTACCTTGCGTACCCTGTTTGAGAAATGGGACATCCCATTTCAGGAATTGCACAGGTGTTCACTCACCTGTGACAAATAATGGGCTAACAATGTTGAGATGCATGCACAGTCATTTAGTTTTACACCTTTGGAGGTACAACAGTGTTTTTGAACATGTCGGATAGTGATATTTTCCTTACTCGGCCATCATTTACATGTAGGGATGTACGCAGCTGTGATTCAGATTGTTTGCCTGTTTGAAGTGACCTATTTATTCGCACAAGGACAGGTGCATTGTCTAACTTTACATCAAATACATACAAGCAAGGTGAGTTTTCGCTACAATTTAAACATAACTGTTTTTCCTAAAAAAAATCTACCATACGCATGTTATAGATATGATAAAAAAACCCATATCTGATTGCTATGATAGCATTGCACTGGAATACAATGAAACCTGTCTAATCCGACACCACGTGGGTGTTTGGTCAGATTATTCAGGGTGTAGGAAAGTCAGATACTGTTGTATACTATTGTTGCTATTGTTGAATACGGGAACAGTTACAGATAGGATAGGGAAAGCAGGTGTCAGATTAGACAGGTTTCGCTCTTAAGTATATTATGTTTAACCATAATCATCAGATTATATGTTATAAGGGTTGTGAGATATCTGATCTAAAAGACTGCATATTATCCCACCTCAGTCAAGAATCTAGAGTTCCAATTCCTCGTCAATTACAAGTTTTAAAAAGATATAACAAATAATAATGCAAGAATCTAATTATGTTTTTTTTTTATTTTCAGAACAGTAACAGCTAGGAAGGGGAAGTAATAATTTCGATGAAGGAGTGAACTTAAATGTAAAATTTTGGATAGTCAAATAAACATGTTTAGTTTTCCATACAGCAGCGTTTTTTTTCCTTTGTTCAAAATAGACTGTCCATTATTTTGGGGAATAATGGACAGGGGCCCTATAATAATGGACAGTGAGTTACATAATGGACTCCTAGGTGTCCATTATGTAATATAATGGTCATATACAACAAAGGAAACTTTACTAGCTGGGTTTTAAAAATAGATAATGTTAAGTCAAACAAGTCTAACAGATTCTTTCAATCACAACCCAAGGTGTAATTCATTCATTCATGGTATATGATACGATTTTTTCTCACAATTTCAAAGAGAAAGATCAGACACATGAGAGTAGTCTCAAAATAAGTATTCTCACAACAACATGGGTTCATTGACTTCATGTCAATATCGATGACGTCATCGAAAATACAGGGTTACCCCACATAACGTCACACATTAAACTGTTATGCCGGAACATTAAATGGTTAGTGCACACAATCTGTCATACTCTCATCTCATCTCATCTTTCATGGTGACAAATCAGTGAATGGTGGAATGAGGCCATTACAGTAGTATCAAACTTACCCTCTGTAGAGAATTTCTGTGGACAACAGTAACCGTCCTGACAGTTGTATCCTGGTGTCATACAGGGAGTGGTCCTGTTACACATACGAGTTTCTCCTGTCTCCATCTTGTCTGGGATTCCATTAAATGGACACATACCAGATTGTACAGGGACAGGGCAACAATGGTTATTGGTACATGTGTAGCTTCCTTGTCCACAGTCTACATCTCTGTCACACGATTTATCTGTACCGTCCATCTGGGCTGGCATACCACCATTGGGGCAGGGACCTTTTGAATCATATTTTATCAGTTACAATAAAATCACAATAAAAACACGGTCATATTTTTGTTAATAGTGATATGACAAGGATCATTGAAAATTCTTCAAAATCATGTCCTGGCAGAAACTTATAAGCTTGATTCAAATTAAAGCTATCATCATTCCAGGACAGTATATTCATCATATATGAAAACCTGAGTTTAAGCAGAAAAAAAAATTCAACTTATGACCAGTTTTGAGAGACAGCTAACTATAGGTGAAATGATATTGACTTGGCAACAATGTCCTATGAGCAGCTATTGCCATTTAAGGACATTGTTTTCATCAGATATGACCTTACTCAGTCTGCAGCTTTAAGCACTAGTCCCATGCCCATGATTAGTAATTTCACAGCCGGACTAGTGCCCATTTGTAATGAACTAGTCCGATTGGACTATTGGCTTCCCATTCGATTAATATCGTTAAATGCTACATTTACAAGAGCAGTGGTCAATTGATTTTTCAATACCAGGTACTTTTTGAGTGCATTCTTTATGCCATTATTTCATTCCGGATGCATCATTTTGTGAAAATTTGTTTTCACAAAAGCATCCAGACTGCAATTTGTGTAAAAAAATGTAAACTGATCATTACTGAATTCGAAGTGCAAAGCAAAACGGCTGTATATTTAATTTGGACTAGTGATTAAATAGTCATGCTAGTAAGATTTTGTGGTTTACTAGTCCAAATGACTAGCAGTGAAAAAAACGCATCACAGACTGCTTACCTTCGAACGCAACTTGCTGAGGACAACAGTAGCCTCCCTGACAGGAGTACATCCCATCACAAGGATATTCATCGCTACAGATTCGAGGTGTATCAAGCTCGTTTCTATCAACCATTCCACCATTAGGACAGGCATCTCGATGAAAAAACAAAAGCATCTTGAGAATTGTACCCAGACCGTATTCACCGTAATTAGTGCCCCTCCCCATATACGCGCCTCTCCCTTTCCTGGAGAAGGTGTTGAAGTTGTATAAATGCCACCATCCCATAAATTTAAAACATGTGATGCCTCTGACATTAGTATTGTATCCGATATAACATGAACTTATGAATCTTTTTCATGTGAATCACAACATAATAATGTGTCTCAAAGGACAAAAGACATATGGAAGTTTACTGTTACAGATGAATATGTCATAGGTACAGAAAGAGTTAAAATATGGCTGACATCATTCGTTCTCAACTTACATTTTGGTTCACTAATAAACGTATCGCTGGTAACCATTCATGGACTAACTAAAAGGAGTCTTTATATAGTCAAGTGGTCTTCTCACCCCAAAGACTCATTTAGACTCTTCCAAATCAAAGACTAAACCCAAGTTATGCTGAAATTAGTCATTTTGAATCCAGGAAAAAGTGGTCTTATTAAGCAGATAAATCTTCATACAAAGGCAGTTTCTAGGGCAGGTTCTACAGTATTTACCTGTATAGAGCTTGACAGGGCAACAATACAGAGTTGCTGTACAGGTATACCCAGCAGAACAATTAACAGTTCCTCCACACTGTTTGGGAAGATCGTCCATTCTTTCCTCCATGCCCCCATTTGGACACAGCCCTGAAAATAGTTCATTTTGCAATCTTTTAGCCCTGGTGACACATTTAGACTCTTCTTAATCAAAGACTAGACTAGTCCATTATGAAATTTCAGGGGTAAATGAGTTAAACTAAATTAAATCTTCTTGATTGTAAAGCAAAAAGTTGACACAGGAAAGGTGATTGAAAGGATAAGAAAAAAACACATTTTATTTTTTCTTTTCTTTTTGAACCGTTGCACGGTTTAAATAAAATGGCAACATGTAATTAAAAGTTTCATTGAAAAAGAAAATCAAAAGGCAAAATGTATTACAAACTTGCCTTAGCATTTCAAACAAAAGAGATAATCAAGTATAAAATTTTACACCTAAATATTGTAAACATTTTTGATACAATTAAAAAATAAAATTTTATTATTTGAAGACAGATTATTATATATTAGGTACTTGTACTGTTTCCGGATTCAGAAGAGAGAAGAACTGATGGTCTGCTTCGTAGTTAATCAGGATACATGCTGAAGAAACTGGATATAGATAGGTTACTAACCTGGAGCAAATATCCTGGCAGGACAGCAGAAGCCCAGTTGTTCCTCACACTGGTATGTGGCACTACATTCTTCATTTGCCATACATCCCACTCTCAGGCCATCCTTCATCTCAGGCAGACCAGCATTGGGACACAGCTCTAGTGAAGAATTCAGGATTAAGTATTCTGATATTTTAGTTAAAAACAAGAGGCTCACAGGGCCTGTATCACTCATACTGGTTGTTATGCCAAGATATGTTCTGAGTACTGGTTAAGTGTTTATTCCCTCAAGGGTTTTGAAGATTTAAATCCCCCTTCTCATTCATTTGGGATATGTGTGTAATACATAACTACACTTGATCCAGGTAAGGAAAGAATTTATACTTGTTTTTCCTGTTGTTCAATCCTTTTGACTACAACATTTAGTCAATAAAATTTGTCAAAATGCATTAAAAATAACATATAACTGTAGACACCTTCAGATTTGGGTTCAAAACTTAGCCCCATCAATGTGTAATGGCAGAGAGCAAGCTAGTTTTCACATTCGAAACACTGACCACGGTAAGTGAACACTTACGGGCAGCTGCAGTGATACCATTTACTCCAACATTAATTAGAACAGTTTTATGTCCCATGTTAATTAAACTTTCCATGCATTACTTGGACTAAATCATCTTCTAAATTCTAACTACTAAGTCAAGTTAGCCCTTGTTAACTTTGGAGTAAATGACCTGTGAAAAAAATATTTATATGCTACACTTGACATTAAGTAGCTTTTCAAGTTACTAGTAATTATAAACCTTTCCCTTTTCTGTTCCATCCTTTTGACCCCAGAATCAGTCCAATTTTGTTGTACCTCCTATGCTAAATCAGTTTTTATAAGTTCTTGTCTGTAAATTAACATCCAGACAGACAGACAGACAGACAGAGACTGACACTAAGTTCCAACCTGCTTCACAAGCAAACAAAATATTAGAGGAATGGATTTGAAATGGATTGGTCGCACTTAATGCATTATGAAATAAAACATGCTATGGAAGTGATCGATTTGTAAAATTAATAGTATTCTCACCTGTCTGAAATGGTACAGGACAGCATTGTTTCCCCTCACACATGTACCCTCCCCCACAAGGTTCCATTCCTGCCCCACATGACACCAAATCTCCATCAATGGTCTGCTGTGGAATGCCTCCATTCAAACATGTACCTGAAAATGTGTTAGCAATGAGTTTTGGATTTTTTATAAGTTTAACTTCTTATTTACAGCCAGGGTCATGTAAGGATGTGCCAGATTTGTTAGTGGAGGAAAGACAGATTACCCAGAGAAAAACCATCGACCAGTGGTCAGTACCTGGCAACTGCCCCATATGGGATTCAAACTCGCATTCCCAGAGGTGGAGGAATTGTGATAATATGTTGAGACACGGCCACCGCTGCCCCTTATAGTTTTTAAACCAACAATGTCCAGATATTGGTATTGTCTGGAAACAAACATCTAGACAGACAGACAGACAGAAGGATACTAACACTATAGTCCCCTCCTGTTTTCGCCAGCAAAGGGAATAATAAAGAATTCAATTAAAATACGATTGGTTGTACTAAATGCATTATAAAACAAAAACATGCTATGGATTTGATTGACTTGTGACATAGTATTCTCACCTGACTGAAACGGTAAAGGACAACATTGGTTCCCCTCACACGTATATCCTCCCCCACAAGGTTCCATTGCTGCCCCACATGAAACTACATTGCCATCAATGGTCTGCTGTGGAATGCCTCCATTCGAACATGCATCTGAAAATGTGTTAACAATGAAAATGAATCAAAAAAGCGATTAATGTCTTTTAGTTGGCATTCATAGTAGATCAATTATAATCATTATGAAACGGCTTTCACATTATGAATCTTCATTATCAATATACATGTATGAAGTCTATGCTGAATTTTGCAAATCAAAATGAACTTATATTTGTGCGTGATTACATTTCGCATATTTCGTGAGCGATCAAAAATTGCGAGAATCATTCGCCACAGAAAATGTTCAGAGTGTATTAAAAATAGAAACATATGACTCTAAATCACGAAATTAAATTGCATGAACAGGTAATTTGGCATGAAAACGCACAAAAATTAATTCCGATTCTTTTTATGGCATTTCCTCAGATATCACATATATAGGGTACTCACCACATAAATGGAAAAGTACAGTAAGTAGCAAAACTACTGTTCTTTTGTTCATGGTTTCCATCAACCGGTATATCCTTATGATTTTGTTTCTGATTTATCTGTAAAGATAGAAAATCAGACAAATTTTGTAATATATTGTTAAAATTTCAACAATGCATTGTACTCGTTATTATATATGTTCATACAATGTATTACTATTAAGGATTGATATTTTTTGTTTCTGATTTATCTATATCGATAGAAAGAAAAAGACAAATAATACAGTTGTAAAATTTCAATAGACAAAACTAAAGCAATTTTAGTATTTGTTGCCTGTTATCCTACTAAAAGGTAAACTAATTGTAAATATGTTGAAATTGCTATTCACGATTGATATAAAGACTATGAGGCAAACCAGAATACCACTTTGTCAATCCATGATCTTATGCTGAACTTTCAGAGATACATAAAACGTTCTGATGACAATCATAGAGCCATTCACAAGAACCTTATACTCCTATCTAATAAAACACAAGTCTGATTGATTTGCTATCAAATAAGCTATGTGGGGAATGTACAGTGGAACTCGGTTAATACAAACTCGAAGAGACCAGGGTAAAATTTCGAGTTATCCAAGTGTTCGAATTAAGTGAGTTCAAGTGAACTGACTATCTCTTTACTTGGTATATATAGTTAGATAGTTCCATGTCATAAAATGATCTGAAAAAGAGAGATGTCAAAATCGCCGATGGTAATTGCAAAATCATAACTAGAAAACCTAGATATATATTTTGAAATACTGTTCTACGGCAGATTTATGAAAAATTCAACGGTATTTTCGGCGATCTCATTGTCAAAAAAATCTCATTTCAAGTTATAAGAACATTTTATGTATGATTTTTGTCATTCGGACCCAAAATTTACTTCGTATTATCCGAGTTCTTAGAGTTTTCCGAATTCGAATGATCTAAGTTCTTTAAACAAAGATAAAGAGGGAAATCGGTCAGGACCGTCAAAGTACTTCGTATTAAACCGGGTTGTCGAATTATCCAAGTTTGTATTAACCAAGTTCCGCTGTATATGTGATTGCAGTGGATATAAGCAGACATATCTTATAACCCTAGTAAAATCTTAACAGGCCTTGGAACCAAGACTTTTATTAGAGTTTTCGCTATAAAAACAAACTTTTAAGAATTTGGGTATATTTTCCTATTGAAAGCCAAGACTTTACAGATTTAGGGAGATAGAGGAAAGCCGAAATACTAGAGAAAACTAATTATAATGCCATAAAGTTATGAGCATGATCAGTAGCGGACAACTGTTAGATGTGGGGTTCAAATGTCTGAACAACTTCAACACTTGGCTACCATACGCAGTCAACAATTTTTTGAAAGCAATAAAAAACAACTTGTTTCAATAAATTCAGCTATATATACTTTATATAATATTTGGAAAACTGTTTTATTGTTGTTTTTTTAATACTATATTCAAGTATACAGAATAACAAATGACCTTATCAAAGAAGGACACAGCCTTAGAAAAGTACTGTTCTACCAGATATTACCCCTACAATAAAAGTATACCAGAGATATCACACTTTCTAATGTTGTATTTAATAGTCTTAAACAAAATACTGTTCTTCAAGGTATAACCCCTACATTAAAAGTATACCAGAGATACCACGCTTTCTAATGTTGTATTTAATAGTCTTAGACAAAATACTGTTCTTCAAGGTATAAACCCTACAATAAAAGTATACCAGAGATATCACACTTTCTAATGTTGTATTTAATAGTCTTAGTCAATATATACTCTTAACTTACAAGTACCACGCTTTCTAATGTTTATTTATAGTCTTTGACAAAATACTGTTCTTCAAGGTATAACCCTAAATAAAAGTATACCAGAGATATCACACTTTCTAATGTTGTATTTAATAGTCTTAAACAAAATACTGTTCTTCAAGGTATAACCCCTACATTAAAAGTATACCAGAGATACCACGCTTTCTAATGTTGTATTTAATAGTCTTTGACAAAATACTGTTCTTCAAGGTATAACCCCTATAATAAAAGTATACCAGAGATACCACGCTTTCTAATGTTGTATTTAATAGTCTTTGACAAAATACTGTTCTTCAAGGTATAACCCCTACATTAAAAGTATACCAGAGATATCACACTTTCTAATGTTGTATTTAATAGTCTTAAACAAAATACTGTTCTTCAAGGTATAACCCCTACATTAAAAGTATACCAGAGATATCACACTTTCTAATGTTGTATAACCCCTACAATAAAAGTATACCAGAAATACTGTTCTTCAAGGTATTACTCCTATAATAAAAGTATACCAGAGATATCACACTTTCTAATGTTGTATTTAATAGTCTTAGACAAAATACTGTTCTTCAAGGTATTACTCCTATAATAAAAGTATACCAGAGATATCACACTTTCTAATGTTGTATTTAATAGTCTTAGACAAAATACTGTTCTTCAAGGTATAAACCCTACATTAAAAGTATACCAGAGATATCACACTTTCTAATGTTGTATTTAATAGTCTTAAACAAAATACTGTTCTTCAAGGTATAACCCCTACATTAAAAGTATACCAGAGATATCACACTTTCTAATGTTGTATTTAATAGTCTTAAACAAAATACTGTTCTTCAAGGTATAACCCCTACATTAAAAGTATACCAGAGATATCACACTTTCTAATGTTGTATTTAAAGTCTTAAAGTATACCAGAGATATACTGTTCTTCAAGTATAACCCCTATAATAAAAGTATACCAGAGATACCACGCTTTCTAATGTTGTGTTAAATAGTCTTTGACAAAATACTGTTCTTCAAGGTATAACCCCTACAATAAAAGTATACCAGAGATACCACGCTTTCTAATGTTGTATTTAAAAGTCTTTGACAAAATACTGTTCTTCAAAGTATTACTCCTATAATAAAAGTATACCAGAGATATCACACTTTCTAATGTTGTATTTAATAGTCTTAAACAAAATACTGTTCTTCAAGGTATAACCCCTACATTAAAAGTATACCAGAGGTATCACACTTTCTAATGTTGTATTTAATAGTCTTAAACAAAATACTGTTCTTCAAGGTATAACCCCTACATTAAAAGTATACCAGAGATATCACACTTTCTAATGTTGTATTTAAAAGTCTTTACAATATCACACTTTCTAAGGTTGTATAACCCCTACAATAAAAGTATACCAGAGATATCACACTTTCCAATGTATACAGGTAAACAGATGACCTAATCAATGACAGGTATGTAAAGCACTTATAAAGTCTGACACCCTTCCATTGTCGTCGCTAAAGACAGTGTGTCACTCACGCTTTAACAATGCACACAATATCTCCTCGATCTGGCCGTGTCACACCAATTTTGCTTAAGGCTATCAAACGGTCACGATTTTATCCAAAGTCAAATCTCAGTTAAATTTACGCAGAATAACAAAGCAGACGACATTATAGGTTGATTATCCATGATCGGATAAATTGATATTCCATTTCAGAAGATATTATCAATTTGTTTTCATGTGATCGAAATATCTATGAATCATTTGTGGATTAAAGTTACATAAAAATTTATGATCAAGCTTTTCAGATTCCCTATTTTTCAATTTCAATTCATTATACCAGGTATACATGTACCTAAACCTAAACTAAACCTATATATATGTATAAACCTAAATATCCAACAAATGATATTGAATTTGATAAAACACACCGTTATTACTTTTCATTTTATTTTCATGTGACCAAAATATATGTGAATTATTTGAAGATTATAGTTACATAATAAAAAAAGATATTGTTTTATTACCTGGTAATTTAACATAATTTTTATTAACAGCCAGGGTCATATAAGGACTTGTCTGGTTTGTTGATGGAGGAAAGTCAGAGTACCCGGAGAAAAACCACCGACCAGTGGTCAGAACCTGGCAACTGCCCCACATGGGATTTTAACATGCGACCCAGAGATGGAGGGTTTGTGGTAATATGTTGAGACATCTTAACCACTCGGCCACTGAACACGGCCTCACTTAATTAAGATCAAGGTTTATGTAATGCATAACTTTCAATTTTAACTTGAACTTAAAACCTATATATCTAACAAATGAAATAATTTCTGATACAACATATTGTTATTTTTATATCAAGCTCAGCCGGGACATACATGTAGGTTAAGAACTTTTATTTTATGAACAACTTAGCTATCAAAGAAAACTTTGAAGGGTCAATACATGTACCAAACAGCAATGTCAGAAAAGTAACACCATACTTTCCATCGCAAGGTGATGAGACAATAAAACAAGAATAACAAAGTAAGGAAAGTATATACAGTTTCAGTTTTACCCGCGGAAACCCAGAGACTAAACTTCACTATGTTTATTAACGTGTGTAACGAAGATGCTTCGTTTTTTTAGCTACCAAAGATTAGGAGCTATACCTGAAGAAAGCAGTTCTTATTACAGTAGATAACCCTATAGATCTGTACATCAAAGTTCTAACTAAACAGGTCTCTAAAAGTGGTGCTTTAAACATTACCTTATATATGTGTGTAATCCTAGAATATAAGTAGCCACTCCATACACAGGTTATCATCTCCTACATAGGAGCCAAGTGGTTAAGATGTCAGGACATATTACCCAAAATCCTCTACCTCTGGGTCGCGAGGTTGAGTCCAATGTTGGGCAGTTGCCAGTTACTCATCGAATTAACTGCCAAGACTGGGATTGAAACTTATATCGAAGATATCTGTGTAAAACAATACTAATATGGCGAGTTGATGTTTTGACCAAGAGATTGATTCAATATTGTGTTAACTCAAGGAAGCATTATATAAAGTTTAAACAAAATCCATTAACCATTACATGTAAAGTTATCGTCCGGAGACCGAATACCTGGACAGACAGACAGACATACACAATTAATACTTGCCCTTCCCATTTTCACGGACATGAGACTAAAAAGATTGAGGATGCTTTAGGTTTTGATAAGAACCATAGCACAACTTCTTATTCTTACATTAGAAAATTTCCCCATTTATACAGTAGATATGTCTTGTTTTGTCAAATGAAAGCAAATGAGTTTCATGAGTAATAAATTCGGACCAGCGTTTATGAAGAAGAAGTTGATTGTTGATGGACACCTGATGCTGTGATATCCCATAAGGTCACCTTGGTCATGCTGACCAGGTGAGCTAAAAATCACCAATCTGAAAACAGCATCTGGCAAACTCAACCTTGCAACCCAGAGGTGAGAGACAGGAGAAATATTTTAAAACGTTGGTCCCTCTTATGTAGCCCTTAAATATAAAAAACTACAAACTCTATGTGTCTAGACCTGTAGTTCTTAAATAGAGGCGACTGCTTACAGCATATTATTACACCTATATTCACTATTTGAACCCAGGCACGTCTTTGAGACTTAAAGACTCCCATTCACATGGATGTTTTAAATCTCCACATACACATGGTCTCAAGGAGTTCGATTTTCGATCAATACATAACAGTTATGTATTATCACCATAGACCAATACAATGGAATAAGTCACTCTAGGTGTGCTTTAAAGCTAACAAACATGACAGTTTGTGTAACATATCTCCTTGACCCTTGTGTCACCTGCTCTACTGTGAATTAGCTCCACTGGTTGCATTGATAGGCTCACAACATCCTTTTATGGTTATTTTTTTTTCTACAGATATCAAGATACGCTAACCTGATACACTTCACAACATTTAAATGGCATGCCTAATTTTTATTTCCGTTGATGTATACACGGGTGATAGAATAAGGTTTACAGTACCTACATCTCCTATCATTTAGTTATTTAATTTTCTGAGAAGAAAATTTCTCATTTTTCTCTTTTATAATCATAAGGTAGAAATTTTCACGGATTTTCAATTTTTAAATTTTTAATAGGTATTTAACTTTGCAGAAATGAACTTGAGAGCTAATATAGTGGAGTTTATTCTCCCGCAAATAAATGGAACGATATAGTACTCGTAGACTGGCCAACAAAACACTACTTAAGTTTAGCTTGGTGATTTTTGTCTTTGTGACATGTCTACTTCTACATTCATATGTTTACTAGGGGGAGATAATCTAGTATTAGAATTCAGCTAAGGAAATATTATCAATAATCTAGGGTTTATAATGACCAGCCTACTCACTGTTGATAATGGTCTATCTAGGGTCCTCCTTAATGTCCTTGATGATATTTTCTCATGGGTTTAAATACCTGATATCACATGTAAACATTATTAAACTGATTACCAACATGTTTCTTTTGATTGATCTTTTATTCAATTGGTTACAACATCTACCAAAACTACAGTCTAAGCTTACATATATTTTGTATTCATAGTGCTAGCTATTACTGAAGAGTACATTTGATACTGAAAGTTTCCATTTATATTTCAGATAGTGTGGAATTTTTTTTTTAAAAGAAATTCACCATTTTCATGTTTTATCTGAAAAACCGGTTATATCAGACCATAATCTGAAAAACCGGTTATATCAGACCATAATATGTTTTTAAAATTTCATATTTATACAAAAAATAACAAGTTTAAACAATACACTTTCCAACCCTATGTATATATGTTTCTGGTATTGTGTAAAAATGGTCACTAAAATTTGGTTTGATGACTTTCATCTCTATCAGAAGTTTTAGCTGAGAATTTCTTATCAACTTAACTAGAGTCTGGTGGTAGTTCATCCCTGGTGTTATGTAAGTATACCTTGTACACAGACCTGGGCTGACCACATGAATAATTGAGTGTATTTGGACTCCACACCTGGAAATCATTTCATCTGTATTGATTATACTGCATGACATATCTATGGTAAATTATTAGATATATAAGATACCTGTTACCTACATGTATATACTAGATTTATACATTGTATATATAATCATGTTGGGATGATGCCAGATGCATCATATATTTTATATCCATATATAAGGAAATGCTGAGAGTTACTGACCAAGTCCATTTCCCTTTGATACACATTAGTCCTATATCAGCAGATTTCTTTTAAGTTAACTGTTTTGTTAATTATTCAATCTTCAACAGAAACTTTTAAATCTATGAACTTTTAATTAAGTTAGTAACAAGACAAACGTTTTAATCAATATAAGACATTTCCATTAAGAAGAGGTGTTGGTTCGAGTCATGGCGGTCAAGTGGTTAAGATGACTTAACATATTACCACATTCCGGCCTCCACCTCTGTGTTGTAAGTTTGAATCTCATGTGAAGTAGTTGTCAGGTACTGAATTCTGGTCTGTGGTTTTTCTCCTGGTACTCCTAGCTACCAGTTTTTCTCCACCTACAAACCAGGCCTGTCCTTAAATGACCATGTATTTTCAATAGGTCATTTAACTAATACTGCAAACCTTTAGAAAGAGAATACTAATCAATATGCTACAACTATAAATTTTAATTCTAAAACATATATTTTAAGATAAAAGCTTTTATATTTAATATCTATGAGATAACAAACAGATACCACTATATTTATAAGCTAAGGTGCATGAAAAAAAAAATCAGATATAGGTATTAAAGATAATTATGTATCACTAAATCTTTTATACAAAATTGAATATTTTTTTATCAGAAAGGAATTTAGCATCTATATGTGTATCTGTGTTACAAATTAAGGATGCTGTGGACTTTCTATGAACCTATACCTAACTATAATTCTCTCAATAAAAGTGTGTTGTTTCTATATACTCTTTTATTGCTATATGCATTATATTATGATTTAAAAATATGATTATTATTTATGTACCCTCTCAACATCTTTCAAAATTCAGTATTCCCACAAATTCTGAATGTTATAAAACCATCACTGGTAACAGTGAAGGATTCTCATCACACCTTTATCATACAAAGCTATGAAACAATTTATCTTCTATTGGCTGACCATATATACTCACCAGACTATTCTTATTCTCAGACACCAAATAGCCGTGTTTGAATTAACATCTCACAAGTTACACAACGTCCAATATGTAATGTATATTTAGTGATCCAACACCACCAGTGTCTACCTGTATAATAGTCATCTGTTTACCTGTTCGCTGGACATTACAGGTAAAAGCCAGTCAAGGTCAGATCCATAGTCTATCTGGTCAACAATCAAATGCACGGCTGAGTGGTCAGCCTGTTGGACTTACCCGTGGGTATATGAACAAGTAATGTAGGCAGAGGAAGCTTCCATTGACTCATCATCTTTCTATACATACGGTAGCATCCTTCCTATGGCTTCCTGTAGAAAATGCATTCAAACATTGTTCTATAGATATATCTACTTAAACAACACCATTGTATATATATATACACGTATATATATATTGTATTCGTAATCTGGCAATAAGAATTAGTCACTGAAAACTACTGACAAATAATTGAAAAGAAAATCCATATAGAAAACATATATAATTCATATTAAATGAATGTAAATGTATTAAATTGGTACATTTTGAATGTGTATATATTAATTCATTTGTATTAACATTTGAAATGATATACATGTACATAAACTTTGATAACTTATGTACACATTAACAAAGTAATATCTACCTACATTTTTTTTCAGACCACTAGCTGCTATGTATATATATACATTTTTTGAAAAAAAATAAAATTATTTTCAAAACGAAAACTTTCAAAAATAAATATGAATAAAAATATACATCAAACTTATCCGAGGTATATCTTTTTCCTGGCAGATGATAATATCATATCCTTACATAAATTAAAAAGATGTATGTATTCCATATAACTTTAATAATTAAATTAGAATGAAAAATGTAAATTAAATGTTTTGTATTCATTACATTTTGTATCGTCACAACTCCAATTTTTATTACCTCAGCTGTCTTTGACTTTGTCTATTACATGTTCATCATGATAATTATACATTCATTTTAATCTCTTAATTGAAAGAAAAAAGTATGATTTTGATTTTTGAATTTCCTTTTCCCAATGGGACTCATTCACGTACCACATGATACCCAATAACGTTTGTGCGGGACTATTGTTTCTATTGGCAATGGAATGACGTCAAATGACGTTATTGCGGGATGACATCATTTCAGTGGGAAGATCACAAAAAGTTACGTTCCATCATCACTGTAGATACTATGTAGTCCCGCACAAAGCTTATCGGGTATCACGTGGTATGTGAATTAGTCCCATTTGGCAATGAAGAAATAGGCAAAGTCGGAAATATAAAGGTTTTAAATTAGTTGATTTCTTTAGTTGAAAACAAATTTCCATATTATATATCCATATATACGTGTATATATATATATATATAGCTACCAGGTTATTTTCATAAGACAATTAATGCTATATGGTTGCAAAAATTTGATCCACACAATATTTCAAATTGGTGAAAAACAGTTGTTTACAGCCAATGGGAATAATTCATGATCTATGAAAATAATTTTGTTGTTGTGATGAAATCTACATGTAAACAAGGAATTGCCCTTAGCATGTACTAGTTGACATGAACAGTCAGGACAACAAGCAAGGCAGTCACGAAATAACAGAGGCTATTCGGGTGTCACCTGGCGAGACTTTTGATGGGTCTCTTAAATGTTTACTTAGTATAAAATGGATAGACAAAATAAATAACTGATTTGCATCACAGATACAAGTATTGTAGCTATAGCTGCCTACTGGTTTTGTGTTAGAGAAAATTTGCCTTTGGCAGATCTGCTCCAACAATGACGGAACTGTCGGAACAGCATTTTATAATTTATAGACCAAATTATAAACAAAGCTCAAGTTTTCTGTCAGCATGCACACACTGTTTCTGGCATATAGTATCTAAATAAATTTAGTGTAATGAGTACAAGCGTTGACAACTTACAAGCTTAATTGATTCAAGAAACCTAGAAGCTCTACTGGGTTGCAATAAATTGGTGTCATGTTTGAAGGTATAAACAATTTGGATTATTAAAAGTAGAATCTATTTTTTATAACTTAAAAAACAATATATGCACAAATTACCTGAAATATCGTAAACAAACTAATTAATACCTGTATCGTGGCTCAATCGATATATTTGCTCTGTAAAACACTGCTTAGTATGTGCCGTTCACCGCCCGTTCACCACTTCTTTCACTTTCAATCGTTCCGAGTAGTGTGTTTATTGTAGGATGTTAGTACATTATTTGCCGTTGAAAAATGCACAAAAATAATCTTATCAACTTTAAATGAAGTATATTAAAGTGTACACGGAATGGTTTGGTATATCAGGCTTGATAAATGCGACATTGGATAAAATTTAGAATGGAGAAAGTACAAGTTTCATAGAGATTACGGTATTAGAGAAAATGTGACTTTTCTCTAGAACACACCTGAAGCCCCAAGCCATTGACCCCGATTCGGGACCCTTGACCTGTGATGTCACGAGGACTACGGGACGTACTCTACTCGCATAAGATAGAGAGGCGATTTGCGGTGTCTGCCATCTACTATAAAATATCTGTTTGTAAATATCGATTTTGAAGACACAAATACCTGTGTACATGTCCGATACCTATTTAATATTATCCTCAATCACAGATATGAGTTTGGAATACGCTTGAAAATAGGGATTTATACCATGCATATATTGGGGTACCTGTCGTAGATAAATGAACATCTCTGTGCGATTTCTGCATAATTATACACAATAAAATGTAAATAATAACCCATGTACGTTGTATCACGATGGGGAATAACATGGTCTGTAGTTGGTGTGTTACACGAATCAAAATGGCAGCCACCAGCAGTTTTGCCAGAAAAAGGAGGTAAGTCACTGAAAATACTCTTTGTATCGGCATTTTATAGTGACGAGCATATGCTATACATAATTCTAGACAAACTGATACCTTAGTTGTGTTGCAACGCTCTGTATTTTTCTGTAACATTCGGACCAAAGTTTTGAATCGGAGCAATTTGCTTGTAGTAGAATTGGTAGTATACACGAACATACAACTTTTCGTAAGTTTTCTGTGTTCAGACAGAGCCATTCGCTGTAAATGAGATATTGTCTAAATGTTGTAGTCTACATTCAATTACACATCTAAGCTTTCTGGCAGAAAACATCTAGTTCATTGTTAATTCTTTGGTTTTGACAATGACCAGGTTACCACCAATGGCAATGGCCAGGTCAGGTGATCTGAACAAATTTTCAAATATTGGTTAGAACACTGTCAGGAAAAAATGTCATTTCTCGCAGCGTAAAATATTCATAGAAAGTAAAAGATTACTTAAACTTTTAGAAAATCAGTCAAGGTACATAACAGGTTCCAGCAGAAACACATATACATAGAGATTGGAAACTCCTTTTTGTCTTTGTTGGTAGGCAGAGGGACCTCCGGTTTATAGGTATTTTCCCTTTGCTAACCACTTTTAAGTGTATTCTTTTAAACATGATATTTTTGCATCAACACAAAGTTTAAATATTACATCATGGTTTGAAGTGATCAGTTTTCCCAATTGTGTTGTTATCTAAAATGATTTTTGAAAGCATGAAAATAAGACCAAAAAAAAATATGTTTGTTTAGGGTTACATTGGCAAAAAAATAGGGTCGGTTGGTCGGGAGGATTTTTTTTTTTTTTTTTATGTTTTTCACTCTAAAATGACGGCCAATAATGAACTGGAGTCTGAAATCAAAATCCCAACTTTTTAATATTTTTTAGTAGAAAAGTTGAAAAAAAAATAGGGTCGGGGGGGTAAAAAAATTGGGTTGGTCAGGTAACTCTGAACAGAATTTTTTTTTTTTTTGGCCTAAGCATATTTTTTTTATTTTTTACCTGGTTTTTCGGAAATCAGACATTCAAAAACGGGAAGTGCATTTTGTTTTATTAATATATAAGTTAAAATATTATTTTTTCTTTCCAAAATCGTACTCAAACCATCTGAAAATCACTGAACTTTTATAATATATTCTTAATGATTCTTAATGATATTTTCCAGCACAGGCTCCTTATAGATCCTCTTTGCTGGACTCATAATATCATTTAGTTACATATTAATTATAGTAAACTGAAATCACTCTTTATATTGTATTTGATCTCCTGTTCGTTCCATATTGTCCAATCTGTTTATCTAAGATATATTGCTGTATTTTAACTATTAAAGAGTTTATCTAAAAAACCCTAGGGTACATATCTGCCAATCGTAAAAATGGTGGAGTTGCCAATCTCGATGTATATATGTTTCTGGTTCCTGGTATGAATGGAAAATTATTTAAGCATTGATGTCACTATTTTTTAATTTTATCGGGGTATGAAAAAAAATTTGTTTGCAAACTGTGTGAATCCGCTACGCGGATTCTCACAAAAGTTTGCAAACAATTTTTCTTTTCATAACCCGATAAAATTAAAAAATAGTGATATCAATACTTATAATTAATTTTATACTCTATTTGATAAAATGAAGTATGTTTAAATGAAGTAGGTCGATTATTTGGTAGATGTAGATGATTTAACAAATGGAACTGGCAAAACAACTGTAAATTAATAACCCATTTTTTAAATAATTTTTCAAATCTCGTATTTCAAAAAAAAACCACATGACTAGGCCTATAAGCTTTATTCATCAGTCAATCCATCAAAATCAATAAATGTTTGACACATCCATTTCATTGAACTGGCCCCCTGTGCCTGAACCATCCTGATGCAGACTTACTTGTCCGATTCAGGGCATGGGATATGTTCAAATTATTGTGGGGCTGCATTTTTAGGACAGGGCTAGACTTTATATCCCATGGTTATCATTATATTTGACAGTAAATCTTGCTTTTCATGCATTGACCGTTGCATTACCTAAATTTTACATAAACTCCTAAAGCAATCCCTTCAAAAAGTCCGCCATTGCTTCTTCTTCTCTGTTGTCATTTCTTGAGGTGAACGATATCACATGAAACGCTTGAAAGGATCATGCGCACTGAGCTTTTTGTTAAGCGTGCAACTGACACAGAGCCACGTTCGGGAACTGTTGATGCTGAGAGAAAATGGCTGTAAATCAGCTGACGTGTCGCCAAGTCATCTTCTTTTCTTTATTTTTCTGTTTATTTACCGTCTCAAGAACTGATGAAGTCGATGAAAATGACGATATGGATGATAATCCCGAGCGCTTCTACCCAACTGTCATGATAGCAATTCTTGTTCGAAACAAAGAGCACGTACTCCCGTGGTTTTTAGAGTATTTGGAGAGACTGGATTATCCAAAGGACAGAATTGCGTTATGGTATAAAATATTTCATTGGACATTAATTACTAAACGTGAAATCATTTCATTAACTTCATACGAAGAGTTTAGATGTTAGCCATGTGTATGCGAATAGGTACAGTAATATTTTATTTGGAGAACTCTCATTGGTTGGATAATGGTACAGATGCTGGAAGTTACATTATTGTATGGAGTTGTCCATCTTCCAATTATTATGAATGATAAGTTTAAAGTTTTTGAGTTTTGAATTGTTGTTTGTGTTTGAAAAAAGAAAACATACTCCATGCATATACCAGATTAAAATATAATTATAAATCATTAGAGTAATTTATAGTAAAAACTTAAGTATTAATGAAAATGTGTAGTGCCTGCACAGATGAATCATGGGTAATTTATAAACCATTAAATATTTTAGATAATATTGATTACATGGCCTTGTACATTTATCAGAAACTTATTAATATTATGCTGATATAAAAGAAAACCTGTTGCTATAACTAAAAGAAAATTATATATTCATAGCATACTGAATTAAAAAAAAAATTAAATAAAAAAAAATTATAATATTTTTAGTTAAAAAATACAATCGTCTTTGTTATTTAGTAGAGGCCAGATATGTAAGTGATTTAACCTGGGATTGAGATTCATTTTATTATCTTATATTTATTATATTTTAATTTACAGAAAAAAAATATAAACACTTTAGTGGACCGCTACCTTTGCGAAACAAAAAATAGAAGTTTCTTAAAACAATGATAATACATGTATACGAAAAAGTATATCAATGCTTTAAAAGGAGGTTATAACAAAGACCAAATGAAGGATTCCCTGCGTAAACTTTGTTAGCTGTGAAGATTCTTGTCACTGTTTTGCCGTCTGTCGCAGTGGTAATCAACCAATGCACAGTAATTAGGAGGGAGGCGGGGAACATAGATAAAGCAACCCACGTTATGAAAATTAACATTAGATTTATTAAAACTAAATTGTTAGGTAGATGATGGTAAGTGTTGTATTAAGGGTAAGTTAATAACTTGTGATTCTATAAAATCATCAATTTTGTTTTACATTCCTATTTCAAAAATTAAAAGCCGTTTCGGAAAGGTAGTGACCCTTTAAGAAGCTGAAGTAATCAGATTAATGCAGTTTTTACTTTCAAGTGTTTAAATGACCAGTAATATTGAAAAGCATTATTTTAAAACAAATCTACAATAGATCGATTTATAATTATTGATCAGTAATTTTTATTTAAAAATATGTTAGAATCAAGCTATATGAATATTAGCATACACTATGTGTGTGAATGAAGTGAGTAATAATATCAGAATTGAATCAATATATTTTCAATGCTTCAATCAATGTTGATTTTCAATGATTGACTAGCTGTTTGTAAAAACATGTATTAAATTAGCTGTAGTACTTACTGTACTAGAAGCAATTATTTTTATAATGAACCAGGTGCACATTTTAATTTTCTCTTGATTGAAGAACTTTGCTATAATAGCTAATGTTTATTTACTTTAACAGGATTCGAAGTGATCACAACACTGATGACTCAATACCTATGCTGAAACAATGGTTGGCAGTCGTGAAAAATCAGTATCATTCGGTTGATGTTCAATATGAATACAGCAAAGGTAGTTATTATTACTGTTAAAGTATAATATCGAGCAATTTTGTGTTGTTGTTGTTGGTCTTAAAGCTTCTTATATGGGAATTTAATGTTTTTAAAAAAATCAAGGATGTATTTGTTATTTATTTACCATATATTTTAAAATATATTTCAATCAAATTTTTGCTCCACTTTATTATTATTCTTTCTTAAAGGGACAATTCAATGAGATTAATTTTGTTACATAACCACGAAGAAAAATATGACATAAATGTATTGTTCTACACATTCCTTATCATATGAAACATATAAGTTAACAAGAAATATTGACAAATTCCATGACATTGTTAAGTATTTTCATTGATATTGTTGAAATTCCAAATTGTTGATCAATACGATTAAGCAAATATAAAATATAACATGTATAACACTACTGTAAGAGCGATTTGAGTAGTTCTGGACAAACAATTCTTTACTACACTGGCAAGGGCCAGGGTTCGGCATGCAAGACTTCCGACCACAATGTGTAATGGCAGACAGCAAGCGAGTTTTAACATTTAACATACATTTCACTACAGTTGGCTTTTCTTACATATCACAGTTAAACCAACTAATCAAATGTCCATTAGAACTGGTTCGTTTCCAATATATATGCAAATTTGGATGTGCTCTTAGATTGAATTATCCCTTTAAATATAAAGTCAAAATTTCTAATATAAAAACAGCATAACCAAGTTAAATCTTTGAGTAACTTTTCTTCGAGTAATATGTTTGGTTGGGACTAACAAAATACTTCAGGTGAAATTAAAGATATAGATCACCTGTAATGATTGATTATATTGATTGAAGATTGAAAAATAAGTGATTTTACAGTTTTTGGCATAATAAAAATAAGATATTTATCCACTAAAAGAATATGAGGATGAGCGAGGACCATGTGACTGGAGTGATGAGCGATTTACTAATGTCATCAAACTTCGTCAGGCAGCATTGGACACAGCACGACAAATATGGGCAGACTATGTGTTTGTAAGTGAGAGTGAGAAACTTTGGGTTTTATTTGTCTAAGGTTCAAGTCAAATGATGCAGTTGTTAAGCCATTTGCCATTTACCAAGCTAGCTGGCCAGGATTTTAATTCTGTTGTCAGAGTTTATTAATATATATATATATATTTCACACTGGCATGGTATGTGGTCCTTTTCTGCATTTGCCGTATTCGACCCAATAAGTGCCCAGGGCACTTAATTGAAAAAAATTGAAGAAGCATTTAATAGGGTAACCTATTACAAAATGATCACACTTAGTAATTCAAGCCATTTACCAATTTTCAAAAGAATAGAGAGAACCCTGCATGGTTTTCATAACGTCAGTCTGTCTGTCTGTTTAACCTGCTTTATTCGAATTAATTGACAATTATGAAGACTTTTGGAATCTGTGTTATAATATTATACCTGCTTTATATCACAACTATTAGTAGTGTTGATGTATTCATTTTTCAGATGCTTGATGCTGATGTTGTCTTAGAAAATTCACAGACATTAACTCTTTTAATGAACGAGCAAAGGTATTGTTTTAAAAGGAAAAACTAACAATATTATTCTCAAATAATTTTGCTATAAATACACTTTTTATTATAATGCTGTGACGTTCAACACCAATACGACCAAGGGAAGTTTAACCTTAGCTGTTGTTCATTTACTCTCACAAGAGTACAAATCTTTCCAGAACTCAAATTAACAAATTGGCCGATGGTAAGGCTGTATGTAGCTACACCCCATGCTCAGACATGTACTGTTTCCTTTCAATGTAAGACCACACATAGTAGCACACACATTACAAAATGTAAGAAAACTACACTGTCGTCCAAATTAGTCTGCTGTTCTATCAAGTATTAAAGAATATATATTACCAGGGCTCGAATTTTACATTTTTTGCCACTTGCTAAAAATAGCAAGTGCCATAAATTTGTACTTGCTAAAATATATTTTTTACTTATAATTAATATCTGTATTCAAATTACAGTTATGTTATAAATAAAATCCTTCATTTTTGCATGATAATGTGAGGTGTATAAGTACATTTTGTACATAATAAATATCAACAACATTACTGTAAGAACTGGGCCCCCATATTTTCTATTACAACAATTTTTCTCTATCATTATGCCATTTTTACAGTTGTCCCTGATAAAAACCACTTGCTAAAATAAGCAAGTGCATATTTTTTCCACTTGCTATTCTGGTATATCTACTTGCAAAAAGCAAGTAAAACAGCCTGAAATTCGAGCCCTGTATACAAGGTATTGATGTGATATTTCAGATAAACTTTTGATGTATTGGTTTGTTGCAGAACAATAGTGGCTCCGATGCTGAATGCCAGTATAGGTGACACCTACTCCAATTTCTGGGGCGGTATGACTGATTCTGTAAGTATTATGGGGGATTCACTCATATCAATGCGTTCTTCTATCAGGCAATGTGTTTTGTTATTTCAATCAAAAAGCATGAAGGTTTAACTCCTGTTTGGGACTGTTTGTACATGTAGAGAATTACAGTGAGATGATTGGAAGATGATTCCTGCATCCATATTGAAATTATATTATTCAACTGTTAATATCAATATTTCATTATACTACATCTCCTACTTTGCAGGGATACTACGAAAGATCTGATGACTACTTTGATATGGTACACAGAGAGATTATTGGCTGTTTACAAGTTCCTATGGTACACTCGGCCCTTCTCATCAATCTGCGACACTTACAGACGGGACAGATTGCCTACTATCCGGCGCCGGAGAACTACGATGGTCCTTATGATGATATCATTATCTTCGCCTACTCTGTTAAAGCAGCTGGTATGTATGACAACAATGAAAGGGTTTGTACTTAAGGATTATGTGTCATGTTTTTGACATGTACTGGTATGTAATACACATTGGGATTTCAACATTTTAGTTGTGCATGCTAAAATGCACCATGTTGTATCTTTAGCCTAGGTAGCTCAAGGAATATTGCATATATAATATATAAACTTTATTTCATTTTACATCGATTGAGAATAAGTTACACACTTTATGTATTTCACTCTCAATGGCCCAGATGTAAGCGTCCTGGAGGGGTTCAGTAGATTCAAATACTGTGGGATCCTGTACTGTATTTGGATTATGTAAGTGCATGTGTCACTGATATTTTTTGTGACAGTCTGGGTGAATAATTAATTATCATTAACAGGTCTCTACATGTATGTTTTAAACACGGAGTACTTCGGTAAGGTGTTGATTCCTCTAGACTACTACCACACGCTGCAGGAGGAGAGGGATCATTTCACTTATGTTAAACTGGAGGCTGATGGTAAGTACAGGATGTCTCTATAGTCTCCAACACATTCAACTCCTCATACATTCATCCTTGAAATTAACTCATTCACCCCCCAAAGACACATTTAGACTCTTCTAAATCAAAGACTAGACCAGTCCATAATGAAATTTTTATTGGTGATTGAGTTAATCATCTAGGTTGATGTAGTCATTACTGTAAACCAACCTTTTTTCGTGGCAGCTAAATTTCACGACAAAATTCACAGTTTACACTTAATTACTCTATTGTACTTGTAGTTCACACTCTTTTGTGGCGATTGATTTTCAACACCTGTGATCGCTCATGAGATACACAAAATTTAATCGCACACAAAAACTAGTTGGTTTACAGAAATGGTAACAAATTATGTTTTAGTAAAAATTGATATTACCTATATTGTTCAAAGTGATGAATAAAGTAATTTTTTTGTAATTTTGTTTTTTTCTTTTTGTACATGATTCAATTTTAATTTCTTTTCAAAAGTATTTTGTGTATGCATATTTCAATCCAATTACTTTTACTATGTTGAGATTTTAGTGCAAACTTTGCTTTTAGAGGGAAAAGGAGAATGCTAAATATTCTTTGTCAAAATGAAATGTTGGCCATGAATTTTGTCAATTTTTCATTTGCTGTAATTTGTAGGCGATAACCTAGGGGAGATAACTATGTAGTGCTATATTAGGATATAGGTGTACAAAACTGCAGACATGTCCACATTTTTTGTGTTGAATATGTAAGTATTTTCTACATTGGTGGTCAGATGCTGACTTTATATTTGAGGAGCTAGGACCACGTCGATACCCAGGTATACATGGCTTGTATATATATCCAGATCCCTGTAATTATAGAATTGCCTGGCAGAAGGTTCCATTGTCAGACATCTTACAAGGAATTCCCCTGATGCATGGAACTGAATAGGGTTTTTACTTTCATCTGTACATTGTCAAACTGCTATACATAAAAATAGAAAGTACATTAAAAAAACACTTTTTGTTTTAAACTTTTCATCAATGTTTCGTATAATATGACTGTGAGTTAAAGAAAAAAATACATTGGAGTATGTAAAAAGTGCTGTTTTTAGTTCAAATAGCAGATTTTATAAAAGTTTGCAATTTTTTACAACTTGGTTATATTGTAAAACATTTTGAGACTACTGGAAAAATTGATACACAATTTAAAGATATACACTAGGTATCCGTTGATTAAAATTCTTCAACTGAAATTTTGAGCTTAAATGTAACGGTATCTTTGACATTTATGTATGAAATTAAAGCTACTAATTAATCAAGGGTAGAATGTTAGCCCTGAATTGGAATTGTATTCCTATTCATGGATTTTACTTCTAGATATGCTCCTAACTTTGTGTCTGTATTTAATCTCAACTATTGTCTGCTTAATGTCCTAGCATGTAGTGTGACTTATTGACCGGCGTTATCTCAGCAAGTCAGTTTACAATACCAGCTTAGTAGACAGTAGAATTTTAACTTGGGTTAGGTAGAAACAACTGTGATTAACTTGTACATAATTGAAACATCATTCTCTGTGTGTAGAAACTTGTACATAGTAGAAACATATTCTCTGTGATAGAATTTTAACTTGTACATATATAGAAAAAACATCATTCTCTGTGATAGAATTAACTTGTACATAGTAGAAACATCATTCTCTGTGATAGAATTAACATCTATATTGTAGAAACATCATTCTCTGTGGTGAATTAACTTGTACATAGTAGAAACATCATTCTCTGTGTAGAATTAACTTGTACATAGTAGAAACATCATTCTCTGTGATAGAATTAACATCTATATTGTAGAAACATCATTCTCTGTGATAGAATTAACATCTATATAGTAGAAACATCATTCTCTGTGATAGAATTAACTTGTACATAGTAGAAACATCATTCTCTGTGATAGAATTAACTTGTACATAGTAGAAACATCATTCTCTGTGATAGAATTAACTTGTACATAGTAGAAACATCATTCTCTGTGATAGAATTAACATCTATATTGTAGAAACATCATTCTCTGTGATAGAATTAACTTGTACATAGTAGAAACATCATTCTCTGTGATAGAATTAACTTGTACATAGTAGAAACATCATTCTCTGTGATAGAATTAACTTGTACATAGTAGAAACATCATTCTCTGTGATAGAATTAACTTGTACATAGTAGAAACATCATTCTCTGTGATAGAATTAACTTGTACATAGTAGAAACATCATTCTCTGTGATAGAATTAACTTGTACATAGTAGAAACATCATTCTCTGTGATAGAATTAACTTGTACATAGTAGAAACATCATTCTCTGTGAATTAGAATGTAACACTCTTGTATATAGTAGAAACATCATTCTCTGTGTAGTAGAATTAACTTGTACATAGTAGAAACATCATTCTCTGTGATAGAATTAACTTGTACATAGTAGAAACATCATTCTCTGTGAATAGAATTAACAATTCTTATTAGTAGAAACATCATTCTCTGTGATAGAATTAACTTGTCATAGTAGAAACATCATTCTCTGTGATAGAATTAACATCTATATAGTAGAAACATCATTCTCTGTGATAGAATTAACTTGTACATAGTAGAAACATCATTCTCTGTGATAGAATTAACATCTATATAGTAGAAACATCATTCTCTGTGATAGAATTAACTTGTACATAGTAGAAACATCATTCTCTGTGATAGAATTAACATCTATATAGTAGAAACATCATTCTCTGTGATAGAATTAACTTGTACATAGTAGAAACATCATTCTCTGTGATAGAATTAAACTTGTACATAGTAGAAACATCATTCTCTGTGATAGAATTAACTTGTACATAGTAGAAACATCATTCTCTGTGATAGAATTAACTTGTACATAGTAGAAACATCATTCTCTGTGATAGAATTAACTTGTACATAGTAGAAACATCATTCTCTGTGATAGAATTAACTTGTACATAGTAGAAACATCATTCTCTGTGATAGAATTAACTTGTACATAGTAGAAACATCATTCTCTGTGATAGAATTAACTTGTACATAGTAGAAACATCATTCTCTGTGATAGAATTAACTTGTACATAGTAGAAACATCATTCTCTGTGATAGAATTAACTTGTAACTAGTAGAAACATCATTCTCTGTGATAGAATTAACTTGTACATAGTAGAAACATCATTCTCTGTGATAGAATTAACTTGTACATAGTAGAAACATCATTCTCTTGAGAATTAGAAGTAAAACATAACTTAAGTAGAAACATCATTCTCTGTGATAGAATTAACTTGTACATAGTAGAAACATCATTCTCTGTGATAGAATTAACTTGTACATAGTAGAAACATCATTCTCTGTGATAGAATTAACTTGTACATAGTAGAAACATCATTCTCTCTGTGATAGAATAACATCTATAATGTAGAAACATCATTTTCTGTGATGGAATTAATATCTACATAGTACAAACATATATTTGTTGTTAAAGATAACTGTGGCTAAGGAGCTTGAAATCAAATGCTGCTTTATTTATTTATTGGAAAGATACAGGCATTGAGGAATACATAAATTTCATGATACCAAATCAATATAAGTAAATCATGATTTACCATCGATTAGTTCCACCTTTCTGTAATTGTGACGTCATTCTTTTGACATGATTTTTGTGATGTCATTATCAACAGAAAGTAGGACTAATTGACGTTACATTGAACTTGACCCTGCATCATTTCGGTATCTTGAAACTACCAAATTAAAGCATGCAATATGGTAATTATATGGTCTATGAATGTCACCAATATATCAAATGGAGGACTTTATTAGCTTAATGGTCTTGATTCAAATATTTATTATTTAATAATTAATCTTGTCATTCTGCAATTGATATATACATAACACGTGGACGCTGATTGTCTCCTCATTAAAATGTGATTATCTACCTTCTGAGACGGAGTTATTGGCCTTGTGAATGTTGACAAAAGTAGCTATAAATAATCTAGATAAAAACAAAATTCTATTTGTAATTATTAAACAGTTTTGATGAATTGATTTATTGCAATATTATAGGTTTTCCAAACAGCAGTCTACTATTAAAAAGAAATATTACTTTGATTTTAATTTGATGAAACCATGTAGATACTGTTTCCTGTACCGGTATATTGGTTTGCATATTGGGTTTTATTGCAATAAATTTAAAGAATGCAGTAAAACTTATACACTGAAAGATTTGTCCAGGACATTCTTCATCAGCAGTTTATGAAGGTTGACATTACTGGGAGTACAATATATTGCTTTTTTAACATATTTACTTGAATATTCACATTATAATATTAATTCCTATATTTGTGATAAACTAACAACAAATTATATTAATCCTATTATACTTATCTTATAACTATTTGCTATAAGCTCAAATTATAACATATAACTTGGCAATTTTATATGCTGCATGTCATGAAATATTCATGGGTACTTTTTTCAACAGTTTGTGATTTAGAATTATTTCATTGGTACAATTTTCATGGTTAGCCAATGGAGCTGTAGTATAATTTCAATGTAATGTCTGGTATACCGCGTTGCTGTCCCTTTGCATCTTGCCACAGCCTGATATATATGGAGACTAGGTCACTTAAATATGTCGACATATATTTCTAGTTTATTCAATTGAAATGAGAGTGACAGAGGACAGGCTAGAAACTAGTAGAACAAATTAGTTACATTCGCGGAATGGTAAGCAGCAAGATCACTTTTATATCGCTAGTTTATTGCTCTTGTTTTATATCAAAAATGTTATCTTAGAATAGATGAATTACAACTAATGCATATTTTCTTTTGTATTACCAAAAAAGACTGATTTTGAGCAAATGATCAGCTCAATGATATCAGTCATGTATATGTCACATGCACATTACATAATAAATGCACATATACTATATGTAACACCAATGTGAAGAGTCACAGCCTATACACTGTATACACTTTTATAATTACTATATAAATTATTATTCATTTCACTATATTTATCACCAAAGTAAACAGATTTATCTGATAAACATTTGGAGAACTTTAGTGCACCCTTTAATTGTTATTGTACAGTGTACTTGCATTTAACTATGTACTTTGTCACTCTAACACTTCATACACATAACTTGTATACATATACAATTTACCATTCATGAATAGTTTACCACTGTATCACATTCTGTATGTATTTCATGAATAATAGACAATCTGATAGTAACCATTAATTTCAACCAATAAGAAGGCCCTATTTTATTTTTTCCTTACAGTGAAGAGACCTCCCCTGGTTAGGTCACCACATGTAGATGTAAAGGAAGTGGTGCCAGATAAAATGGCCTTTGATGAGGTAGGATTTTTTCATAATAGTTAATGTTATGTTTAGCTGTTGGTTTAACAACATGAATCTAAGCAGTGCTTTTTGTTGAAACACAGACAATGACATCCTCAATATTCCAGGGTTCACTATCAATGTGGTTGTATTCATGCCTAGATTATGTCATAGCAATACTAAAGGCAGCCCAGCAGTAAAAAGCACCAATCAGAGTCCAATAGAGACTTCCTTTCAAGATTACTGAGAACAATGCCCAACTTAATTCAAAGCCATATAGTGTACTGGTTCTTTTGATTCAGTTTTGCTATGACATAGTGCAGAGGTGGGCAGCGACTTATTGGGTTAATTATGTTAACTAAATGCTTATTTTCTTGATATTTTTTTTTTTTTAATTTACAGGTGGTATCTTCTTTAATAGTTAATACAAAGTATTAATGAAAACGGTTTATAAGGGGAAACAACTTCTGTGTGTCCCAAAAAGATCTGAATTATCCTCCTTATAATTAAAAACTAGTGTTTCTTTCCTTAGATATATATGATAAACCTTGTTCGAAGACCTCAGCGGCGTGAGAGAATGCTCCGATCTCTGAAAGAACTGGGACTCCAAGTAACCATCTTTGATGCTATAGATGGGAGGTATGTTACCATGAAGTCTGTAATTTCTGTGATTGGCAGTACATGGTGTGGTCATGAAAATTTCATCTTAGAAATTAGTAATATAATAATTATATATGCAGTAATAGCCATTTTGCAAAATTCTAATTCACTAAAATTTAAATTATCCCGTTGTCAAAAGTCAAAATGGAAGAGTGCTGTATTGAAAGGAAGAGACATGGGCTTAATGTTGTTTTCAAAAGACATCCTATTGCTGTAATTTCAGTTATACTGCATGCAAAATATTTGTTTTGGAATTAATACATTTAACAGAGCTGATGACTTATGTTGATGTTGGTACATAATTAAGATAAGCTGTTTATAGCAAGTAATAAATTGTCTTTTGATGTTTATAGCAAGTAATAAATTGTCTTATATAATTTATAGCAAGTAATAAATTGTCTTTTGATGTTTATAGCAAGTAATAAATTGTCTTTTGATGTTTATAGCAAGTAATAAATTATCTTATATAATTTATAGCAAGTAATAAATTGTCTTTTGATGTTTATAGCAAGTAATAAATTGTCTTTTGATGTTTATAGCAAGTAATAAATTATCTTATATAATTTATAGCAAGTAATAAATTGTCTTTTGATGTTTATAGCAAGTAATAAATTGTCTTATGAGAAATATTTTCTCGGTTTCTTACAGAGAGTTGAATGCCACTTACCTAGAAAAACTTGGGGTGGAGATGATGGACGGATATGCTGACCCCTACGCTGGCAGGTAACTATCTCAGGAACAAGATACCCGAACCAGACTGCATCAGGGACATTCACTATGATACATGTTTTTGTGCTGGAAAATATGAAAAAAAAGTTGCAACCAAAATCAGATGGTTTACAGTACATGTATTTCGTCTGAAATGCTCTGAATAGTTGCAATAATGACGCTAATTTGAAAAGTTAAAAATAAACTTTATTAATTTGATATTGATTGCAAAACAAGTTATACAGATTATGCAAATCACTCTGGATGGCCTGGATGTAAGCACGCGAGGGGCCTTAGTGTGGGAGGAAACCAGAGTGACGTAGAAAACCCATGTGATCGGGCAGGTAACCCCCTAACCTTTTCATGTCCTTGTCAGGGATCAAACCCTGACCGGCTAGATGACTATATTACAGATATGAATCAAGTAAAGATTTACTAAAGATAAATGTTAATAACAATAGAATTATTTGTTTTAGAAAACTGACTATGGGAGAAATTGGATGCTTTCTCAGCCACTATTTCATCTGGAAAGAGGTAATTTTCATAACCATTTCATTAACATGTACTTTGCGTCTCGGTTTGAATATCACAAATATTGAAAAAAATGTTTTGAGTCCTAGAAGTCATCTGATGAAATACAATAAAACATATACATGTATCATATGAGATACAATGTAAAGTCAAATAGAGTTGAAAACTTAAAAGTGTTTTAGAGATTACAGAAAAGATTGTTTTAAACAAAGAAATTTTAAATCAACTTTTGTTCAGAGTTGAGATAATACTAGAACCTGTTTATTAAGTTTTGTGAGTCACATACTTCATTATTTACCTTTGCTTAATTTGTTGGTGAAAAAAATAGTTTTTGACACATACAATGTGAAATCACCCAAGGGACTGAGGAAAAATCATCTATATAGCTAGGTGGACTTTATAGACAAAGTTGAAATTTACCATTTTGGACCTTAGAAATATTGTCTTATTAAGCAGGTGGTCTTTGTACAGAGGTGGTCACTAAAACAGGTTTTACTTTGTCAGGAAATATGTATACCATTTACTTCTGTACATGAATTAATAAATGCTCATTAGATGATGATAATGGAACAAAGTATTAATATCTATGAATTTGTATTGTTCCAGATCCTTGATAAAGGATTGAAAACTACACTGGTGTTCGAGGATGATGTGCGATTTGAGCCATACTTTAAAACCAAACTGAGACGTCTATTGGCAGAAGTGGAACAACTTGTTCCAGATTGGGATTTACTGTACGTTTAATATAGATAATTCTAGGAATCAAAATAACTGTAGCAATGATAGGTTTTAATTTGACAGTGATAGCAGAAATTAAACGAATTGTAGGAATGTAGGGACTTTCATGCAAAATAATTATTTTAACTGCAACTGGGGGGTTGCTATCTTGCAAGAGTAATGACATATACCATTTTGGAAAGATTGAAAATACTGTAAAAAAAATTCATGTGTGGATGTTTTTGCTGAGTCCGCTTTCGAACTGTTCGCTATCTTATAGTTATTATGCTGTGCTCCGATGGTTTACTTATTTTTATGTCAAAATTAGAACTTGTTGACACTTTCGCACATGGATATATCCATATAGATTTATTGGATGTGAAATAAGGGAAAATGTCCAACTCTGCAAAGAAAATTAAACTTTCACAGTAGTTATGAGTTATTGAAAATCATACACAGTAACGAGAATGTGAGGATTCATCAGAAGAAAGTGTTGATCATTTCTTTAGTTTACTGCTTAGTCATCTTTAGTTCACCCACCCCTCAAGACACATTTGGACAATTCTTATTCAAAGACTAGCAGTTCATTATTAATTTCTAGAGGTGATTGTGTTAATTATATGAAGTTGTATGAGGAATATTTTCATTTATTCTAGTTATCTGGGTCGTAAGCGACTAAAGTTGTCGGAGGAAACCTATGTGAAGGGATCACAGAGTCTAGTGTGGCCAAGCTACTCGTACTGGACACTGAGTTACATACTGTCTGACCGAGGGGCCAGGAAACTTCTCCAGCAGGAACCACTCAGAAAGATGATTCCTGTCGACGAGTACCTACCCATCATGTTTGACAAACATCCAGAGTAAGTATTGCTCCTTGAAAAACACCCTGAGTGAATAATGCCTTTTGAGGGTCGTGTTGGGGGTATATTTTGCTCAGTACAATATCACATTTTTTTAGTTGATGTGCAAGGTTTGGAGGTGGAGGAATGATGGAATACTATAGAAAAGAGTCCGACTTTCTGATCACTATTACCTGGCAACTGCTCCATATAGACTTCATACTCCCAACCTATTGTTGGAGAGCTAGTCTTAATATACCTGAATACTTTAACCACATACCCTATTCAAATAGATTTCGTGGAATCAAATGGTAAAACATAAACTGTACTACATGTGTCTTTAAGAATGCAGAGAGTTTGAAAAATTTAATTATTTTAAAGCAAAAATTATAAACATGCATAAGTAAAACTGCCACGACTTTTTTTTCTTTTTTTTTTAGCAATGGTGAATCAACAGCTTATATATATTGTTTGTGTGTCCATTTCAGGGCAAGCTGGAAAGAGCAGTTTTCACCACGAGACATGATAGGATTGTCTGCCTACCCCTTCCTTGTGTTTCCAACCCACTACACAGGTGAACAGAGCTATTTCTCCGACACCGAAGACTCTGTCACCATCTCCGAAGAGATCATCAGTACGACCAACAAACAGCACAACAATCGGGATGAATTATGACCACTGTACCTGCACAGATATATCGATTCTAGCTCTCGACCATCTTGTTTGTGGGTACTGTGATAGAGATTTCTATTTTTCTAATACAATCATTTATGTTTAAGATTATGTAACCAAAGATGTGTAAAACTAAAGAACCAAGTTAACTTACTAAATCAAGCTTTATTCTTGCCAAAGAAAATGTAAAGTCAATGTTTTGTTATAACACAGCACTCCTTCCTATTTTAAGGTATGTAGTCATTCTGGCTTATTCATTGTAACTTGTCTGAGAGTTCTTTTTTGTGTAATATGGTAAATATTATCACCAAAGATATCAAAGTGGGGCCAGTTTTCAGTGAACCTTTCATTTTTTATATTAAACATTGATCAACCAGTTTATTAATATATTCTATCTTTACATAAAGAAGAAATCCAAGTTGTGGACAACTGAAATCCATTTATTGATAAATTCTATTTCATTTTCATGTGAAAATGTAGGGATATTTACTATTTCCCTAGAAGTTAAAAAAAAACCAAAAAAACAAAACAAAAAACCAATAATGTCAAAATATCTATGAACCTCAGTTCAAGTATACATCCCTTCACTGGCATTTTCACCAGTATCTGTGTGTTTTATTAGCTAACCTGCTCTTTCTACTACTTAAGATTATTCCTATATTTCAGTAATTTTACAGTTCTTTACCTTATTCCCACCTATCAAATTACATGTCAATCATACCTGTAATCTAAATAAGTACCTGTCGGACCACAACATACCTGTCATGGTACATTTGTATAATGATTCCTCCATTTGTAAATAAGCTTTTTGACGACAAGAATGAGGTGATTTATCTGATATTATAATATGTCATGTAATTTCTCAGGGCCATTCTCTAGATCTTAATGGATATACTCTATAATGCCTTTTAAGGATATACACCACAGAATGGCTGTCAAAAACTATTGTGTGGCATACATTGAGACCAAACAGCTAAAACAAAACCAATGTGCACTAAGCTTTTAACATACTGTTTTTTAAACCACTTACTTTTTTTGCGTGAGACAAATTTTGGAATAATTTCGGAAGATTGATCTTGAATTCAAATGTTTTATGAATGGTTGTATAAAACATATGAATGCACATTGGGACTAATTCATGTACCATGTGATACACGATAATGTTTGTGTGGGACTAGTATATCCAGTGGTGTCGGAACATAATCTTTGTAATCTTTCCGCTGAATTGATGTTAGCCCTTGATATCAATCATCTTTCAGCATCATTCCATCACCAATAGAAACAATAGTCCTGCACAAATCTTATCAGGTATCACATTATAAGTGGATTAGTCACATTATCAGTAAAGAGTCCAAAATTGCAAATTTATGTATTTGTGTGTATGTTGAAAATAACACAAAGATGAAATACTATATGTGAAAATAAATTGTATGTATATCATGTAACTATATAAAATTTCAGTTGATATTCATTCAGTGCATTAGAAGGAAAAATTGGGCGAAGAACCTAACAGGACAGGTAAAGTGTCCTGGCACTGAATAGTACCACCATCTGATAATTTGTTTTCTAAACTTTATGAAATAATTGCCATCTTCAGCAATAATTCTACTCTTTACTGCCATATTAGACATTATACAGTAAATCTGCAAATAGATATGTACATTGTATAGATATAGGTTGGTAGGCAGTAGCGGATATATTTGTTATATTTTAATGTTATACGAGTAAATGAAACGAACATCTGATCGTGATATACAAATAGGTTGTATTGATGATACATATTTACAAATTCCATTAATCTGTGTTAATTTGATGTCTTGTATAACAAAAGCATGAAAATCACAGGTTGAATTGTATTTTCATGATTTACATGGTCCAAATTACATCACTATCCCGATAATTCCATGTCTTTAATAATTATGTTTGATCTATATACTAATTCTTTAAATGGCTTTTCTACTAATAATCAGCATTTTCACTCACTTGTGATGGAAAAAATTCTTTTGATGGAGGTGTGAATAAAAAGGAAATTTTGAGAAATTAGAATTTTTTGGAAAGTGACCTTTATTTCCAATTCAAACAATTCTTCATCCTCTTTATTGAATTAAAGCTATTAGTTTTTTCAACTACAGTAATAAATGTATTTGAAAAAAAAAACTGAAATATGAAATTAAATCATTAAACTGATCATGTATATAAATTGTTTTTGGGATGATTGTAAGAATGGGTTATAACTGGAATTATATGTGAAATGATTCATTATTTTAATTCTCATTTAATTTGCAGGCCACCAATGGATTGTGTTCTTATTTACAACATATATCGTACTTGTATACATTTTGTAGTGTTTAGACTTCTATTATTAGGAATATAGCAGCCAAAGTTGAAGGTTTAACTTGTCATATAAAACCAATCTAGTGAGAAACCAGTGTTTCTAAAGTCATTATATAAAAATGCACTTTTCTGTGCGCCTCAATGTAATGATGGGTATATGGTGCTAGCCATGTTTGTTCTGTCACTGTCTGCTTTAGCTGGGCATGTTTATCCTTCACACATTGATAGTTTTTATCAAGTCGATGGGAAAATTACCTGGTTAATGGTTACTGTGAATGATTTTTGTTGTAAAAACAGTGCCTTAAAACTGTAACGTGATGTGTGATAGGACCTATTTACCTATGTCTGCCACAATCCCTGCCGATATTATGTAAAAATATAATCACATTAAAATGGCAATAGATGGAATCTGTATGATTATTTGAATGCATAATAATGATAAGTATGTATAATGTTAATGAAGGTATTAGTATTAGCTTTTTATGCTATTTTTTAGCTCGCCTATTCGAAGAATAGGGGGAGCTAATGTTGTCACCCCGGCGTCGGCGTCAGCGTTGGCGTCCCATTTCACGTTAAAGTTTTTGAGCAAGTTTCTGTTTCGTCAATTGTTTAAGCTTAAGTCATCATAAATGTTTATGATTTTATTTTCCTACCTAATGTGTATAGATGCTGAACGTGATAATACAACCAATTTGGGGCCCTTTAGGGGGTTTTTGAGTCTGTTAATTTGTCATATTTCCATGTTTAAATAGTAGATACTTGAACATCAACTTCTTCTGAATAGGCGAGCTTTGCTGTTCTCCAACAGCTCTTGTTTCTACTAGCTTCTACTAATCTCATGTTTTATGTCTAATATATTGTAATGGATGCTACTACTATAAATGTGGTTTTATTGGCAAATGTTAATTTTCTATTTTATGATTTTGAGATTAATTCACATGCTAACATGGTTTCATATACACAAAATACTATATGTGGAGGAAATTTTCTCTGTAAAATGGCATTTGCTTATTAATTAATGATATAAAAATTACCAGTTGCATAAATGTCCACGTTTATGGTATTCTGAAAGTTTACCTATGATTTGAAAATCAAAATCTGTAGTAAAACCCACCATTTTATATGTAGCTTTATTCCACAGTGCCATTGTTACGATTGTCCCACCTATTTTTTGTTATTATTTGTTAAGTATATAGGTTAGAGATTATTTTATATTTCATTACAGATGATTTTGTAGTTAAAACAATGATCATGAAAGCTAGAAAATGACCAACCTCTTTCAGGATTTTCTGCCAAACTGAAGTATACTTACTTTAATTTTATGGTGATTGACTTTTGTTTCCTCCGAGTTTCATGAGTTTCAAGAAAAATTAGTTAAAGTTAAAAAGGAAACATAAATTCTGGATCTGGATGTCACAGCAATATTATGGTTGTTAAAGGAAACACGTTTTTAATACCCAACTTTTATTGAAAGATTAATGCTTTGTTGTTATTTATATCTCCTCAATTTTTGTTAACAATCTCAAATTTTGTCATTTTCACCGACGGCCTTTATGGTTAATACTTTTTGTATCACTTTATACTGGAATTTTTTTCTATGCATGCTACTTTCAACTTAGAGAGTTAGTTAGAAATTAGTTGTTATTGATATTTTTTGTTTCTAGCTTAATGATTACGAATTAAGAAATTTTACTGATTGTGCCAATGTTCCTCATTATCAAGATTATTTAAGACAGCTCAACTATTTAAACTTACGAATACTTACCGGTATACCTATAGTACGTATTTACATATCTGTGGTCTGTCACTAAACCCAATGTTCAGAAGTAACATGTGTGTTGCAGTACATAGCTATCGCCATTTAGCTCAGCGCCAATACTGTCTTTATAAATCTGCGTATTGTTACATAAAATATTTTCAAGTTAAAATGTGTGTTGATTTTTCTTTCATTCGAGATGTACATTGCATAGTGAACAAAATCTCCATTACTTTACAATCTTCCACTACCGCCAGGAAAACAATATTTTCATCCAATTGTATTTAAGACGTTGTTTTGATAGAATCGATGGTGCCATGGGATGAGAGAATTTGTGACGCCGCTGGTGGAACAAAACCAAAGAACTGATATCAGATGGCAAACAGTCAAGTTAGAAAAGTGTTATTGACTTTCAGTTTGGAATTTAAATTCTTTGAAAGACAGCCTGTGTGGAGATCTTTACAGATTATTGGTTTTGTCAACAATATTTCTGAAGAGGAATGACGTCTAAAAGTACAACAGTAGTGGCAATTTTTGTGTGACGAACTTTGTATGGAGGAGCCTTGTCAATGGCATAAACACATATTAAAGAAACATTTGAATGGTTCTTAGCCTAGACATGATGGTGCAATCGACTTGTTTCGGGGAAAGTCAAATAGGCAATTTCAATTCTTGATGTAGAACAAATTTATGTACCCGACCTACTATACCATTCTAAAGACGACACCATTATCTGTCTAAAAGTCTTTTGAGCTACAATATTTCAGCTATCCTGGGAGCAGAGACCACTAAGAAAAGCTGTTGATGACAACTGTGAAAGGAGTTGGCAATCATGACTCAACCAAACTAGGCGGGAAATCATGGTTTAGAAAATTACAGCAAATGCATTTGATATGATCGCGATGTCTTGCTGGAGGTGAAGATTTAGGAGGTGTATGATTCTAACCAAGCATAGAGGCTACACTGTACTTTGACCAGTCTGCATAACACATGAGAGTATAAAAGTATAATAGAATCACATCCCACATACATTTGAGGCCAAACCTGCAACCAATACAGACTGTTTATGGGAAGAAATGGAAGACCAACGGCCACTGAATGAAAGTAAAGTCAATTGGGCGAAGTTTAGTGGCGAGGCGATTCTTTTAAGGATGAAAGGATGAAAACTATCAAAAAAGATACTAGCTGCGAATGGTAACAAATTTTCAATATCATTCGGGTACATAAGCAAACGAAGAGGAAACTGCTTCAAAAAATCGGTGAAAAGACCAGAACTCTACTGATTCGAAAATTTATGAAGAAAGAATTAACGAAGAGATGTCACCATTATCAGAGTAACGGGAGCACATCAAAGAAGCAAAATACACTAAGAAGGACTTAAATAGGAGATGACGAAGAAAAAGAACACCAAGGGCAAAGACTTGAATAGAAGGTAATAGAAAAAATATAACTCGCGGAATCGACATAGAATCAGGCCAGGAGCTGACAATGAAGAAATATTCGAAAACGAGGTAATTAAGATCAAACACTAGATTATTTGTTTCGAAGACGTCAATGAATTTTCTAGGGAAAACAACTCTAATTTATCCAACATTTTATACTGTTACCTCGATAAGTTTGACCTCGCCTATACTAGTAGTTTGCGATGCCTAACGCACATTGATTATCAATCGAATGGAGAACATCGTATGCATTTTATATTTGATAGGTCTATCAAACCTTTCCTAATTAAAGATGAGCTTTTAAGTCAAGAAACACTGGTTTGTCTGCTGGTTTGATTTTGCGACCCGGTGTGACAGATAAAGGGGGATCTTTAGGAACGTAAGTCATCAAACATTTTCCAATAAAAGAACAGAATGAGTCTTCCTACAAGGTAAGTTTTTTTTTCTTGCTTAATAAGCTAGATTGTTAAGATTAAAGTTAGATATAGGAAGTGTAATGGTGAGGGTGAAGTCTAGTCGCATAAGATTAACCCTTCATGAACCATACATTAGTTTTGGTCCTTTTTTAAAGTATGACTTTTATTAAATCTAATTTCTCGAGAGCACACACCCCCTCCCAAAAAACGAAATAATTATAATAATAACAAAAAAATAATAAAACAAATAAATAAATAGAAATAACATCAAAAAGCTACGGATGTAGACCTTAAGATCCAGTTACTTTAACATATCGAACGAATTATTATCATTGTCCTCATTTCCTGTAGGGAAAATAAACCGCCCTCTTAAACGATTCGCTTAACAGTAAATATGTGTTGTTATTATAGTTCGTACATTCGACTGTCATATTGACAACCCGTATCATTGATATCCTTACTGGGCGATTGGTTGGTTGGTTGTAACGTCCTAAAGTTATTAAATGTTATAGACTGACTCCCCTGTACGCAATGTGTTGCGTGTGAGAAGTGTGTGTGTATTAGAAGACTTGTCCATTTTATAGAGCTATATCGCTGCAATATACCGCCAAAGAAATCAAACAATACAAAATACCTGGTCACATTATACTGACACCGGTAAACCAGTACCTTTATGCTAAGTGCTAAGGAACTTACTCCTTTTAGACTATGGTGTGTCTCGGCCAGGGGACAAAATTCGGAACTTTTCTCAAAGGGGCGAGCGCTCAAATCAAGGGCAAAAATGGGGTGGTGTTAGGGGAAACGTTAGGAAGGAAAAGTCAGAAAGAAGATAATAGAAAGAAATCAAATTTAGTCGCCTTTTACGATCATTTTCCAAATCAATTTTTAATCATCTGGATTTAATACACCTATCGTTATTTTGACATGATAGAATTCACTGACTTTCAAAGTCTCATTGTGTTATAGTAAGAGATTCCACTATGTAAGTTTTACGGATAGGCATGATCAGAAACTTATACAAGAGTGATTGGCAACTCCGCTATTTTTACCATCGACAGAGGAACCCGGTATTTGTCTATGTTTTATTCTATATACTCCTTAACAGCAACACATAAGAGTATAACTTTGATATGTATTAAAAGAATTTTCATATAGTGGATAACTTTGACATTTACTAAAAGTTCAGGAATTTGCTGTAGATACATCTTCTGAAAGATAAAAAAAAGTAATGTTATGATAAATATATAAAAAAAGAAAATGAACTTCCGGGTTTGAATGTATGATTTTCGAAAAATTATATTGAACATTTTAACCGGAAGTATTAACGGAAAAAAAACCCATAAGATAATGTTAAAACTTTATATTTATGCAAATAATGATGTGTTTTAACTAATATAATTAAAAGAAGTAAGTCAAGATAAAATCTATAACTGAAGCTTCCTCAGCCATCAGCGAGGATGATATATGTATCTAGTATGTTAATAATTTCTTAGTCGAGCATGTCTCCGACTGTTGCAATACATTGCGGAACTTCAAAATGTAAAAATGTTAATTGGTCTTAGGTATGGTTACATGTTGAGCTATAAGTATACAAGACTATACAAGAAGTGTTGAAATCAATCTGGACACTTTGTCAGTCAAATAGCGTATGCATATTGAATAGTATGGATTTATCTCGCAATATAAGTAGATTTTAACCAGTGACTTCGGGGCGAGGTTATACATAGAAAAGGTCCTGAGTTCATACAGTTGTTAATCGGTGTTACAAATCCATGCATAAAACAGTGGTTATTTAACTTCTCACAGAGATCAGGTGTCAAGTATAATGTTACCAATTCAAATGAAACCAGTCGGAAGTCGATTTGGCCACGCCCCAGATATGTCCATTGGCTTAGAAATGTGTTGGCATGGAACTGCGTGCTTAGATACAGTGTGTGACATACAGTTGTGTATTGCAAGAGGCTGTTCATATGTTAATTAGTCGGATGGCATTGTCTCCCGAAACTAAGGCTTAAGTACTATTGTAATATAGGGGCAGTCGACCGACCCCGTCTAATCGCTAGATCTAACACTAGTCTATATGAAGTAGTTGAAATATTGAAAATGCTACATAAAAAGAGGCCAGTTATTTAAAGATAGTTAACAATCGCTTATATATTTGATAATTAATTACTTAAAACACACATGAGAAAATGTTCATCAGAATAATTCAACTTTACATTGAATTTAAATGTTTCCAGCATTGTAGCTATTCTACAGAGGATTAAATACTCAGGTGTGATTTAAATTTTAAATTACCCCATATTAGCCCCATTGGGTGATTAAAATCTGCAGAATAAAACTAACGTTTAAATCGTCCCTGTTTGAAACAAGGGCTATGTAATGACAGCCAGATTGGGTTAGGTTTGTTCTGTTACTTGATCCACCATCTTAGCAGAGGGAAGAAAGTTTGGGGGAGCCGATGTCACCCTATGGGGTGTCACCAATCATAAATCGAGTCCCTAGCCGGGAACATTACATGGAGTAAGTGGTGACAGACCAAAACCGACATCTGGAAATTATTGCGATAATATTTTTTTAAAGTTAATCTGTCGGCACATTCTTAGAGACGCTTGACGAATTCAAAATGGCGTTGGATGTTATGCAGAGGTCTAACACGGCTTTTGAGATTCCGTCACCTGTCCCCCCGGGGAACTGGCTGGCACATCAGATTCGGTTGCTTCAAGACAATAGTGCCCATCTTTTGCCCCAGTCCGCGGGGTCGAAACGTAGCTGGGACAAGTACAACTCGACGACCCATAAGGATTTCTGTGGGCCACGGGATGTAGATCAATGGTCACCAGACTTCAATAGCATGGTAAGTCATCATTACATAATAATGATATAACATTAATGTATATAGTCGGTCGAAAGACTTTTTATCTAATGTCAAAGGATTGTTTTGTCATAAAATGATCAGGTGTTTTATGAAAGGCATCATTATCTTCGTTTCAATAAATAAATAAATTGCAAGGTTGCTTTTTCACCGACAATTTCTTAGGATATTGTTCTGGAACGACACGTGATGTTTCCGAATAGCTTTCCGAAGGCTGTCCGTTAATCAAAACTGCCAAAATTACCAAACTTTTATTTTTGGCGGTTTTAAAATTTATTTTGTTATGCGATCAAACAATAGGCAAATACGTAGGGAAATTGTTTCAATTATCATGGCAATGTGGTTACACACCAATTAGTTCGTCAATGTTTTATGTCTGTCAGCTCCGTAACGACCAGAATGATAAACATGTACCTCAGAAATAATCAAACGAATTAATTACTAGAGTAATTTTAGAACCAAATGGTGTTTCTTTTTTTTCTGTTCTTAGTTAAATGTTTTATGGAAGAAAACGTTTAATAGACAAAGACATCGTAGACTAAGTACCTTGGTATTGCTCATGAAAAAAAATTGAATAGGAACTAATTTCATTAACTTGAATCAAAATTTGTGAGAACGTTATTAATTACAGATAAAGAATTGTAACCATGATCGGGTCATTAAAAGTCAATGTGCTCTATTCATATCCAATCTTTTGAAGATTGAAAAAAAATCGTCACGTTGAAATTTGCTCTTGATTGGTGGCTGGTACTAATCGATCGGATCAAGCGTATCAATGAGTAAGAACGCCAGAAAGATGAGACGTGTTACACCGATATGTGCATTACGTCATGGACATGACCCCCCTCTAATTACTCATATGACCTCCCTGTCCTGTCTTGTGTTTCCAGTCGTCATATGGTAGTTATATGATACCCTATCAATCATTCACAGACTTATACAAAGACCTATGTAGAGTCTTTTTATCACAGGGTATTGTATAGGAACAATTGACCCGCCAGCTGTCCAACTCCACGATAATAATACATGGATAGGGGGAGATAGCTGATGACAAGAGCCTGTGGTAGTACTGGGTTACCCACGAAACCAATACTGATACTAGAACTGTATGGTTGCCGTTCACGGTGACATTTTATTGACCTCTTAGCAGTTCCAGTACGTTCAGTAGGTCATAGCTTATTATCTGCAATACGATTAACCTTACTTTCAGAAAGTTTACATTAAAGAAAGGATTAAGCAGACCCATGTTCGCTGCACAAGTTGGTATAATAGGCTAGCTACTAGTGGTTTTCTAGTCTTACGACCAGGGCTAAGTCTACCACAGTACAAATTAGACTGTATAACACCTTCTTAATGTTTTAATAGTTTTAGATCAGCGAGCCTGTTGGGCCTAAGTGGCCAATGTTCCATATGCGCAGGTAAAAGGGAAAGGTTTCCGTGTTTACTTTAAACAAAATGAAATTTTCATCGATTTGGTATTCCAATGCAATTTTTTTTAATTTTATTTTCAACCATTTGTCTTCCAGAGAGAGAAATTTCATTGACAAATTAATACATATGAATATCTCTTCTTCAAATTTTCTTTTGACTTTGGTTTTTTATTCTAACTGTTATGTACCTAATGAAAACCATTGTAAATTATATTAATTTTATCATATGAATATATATTGATGAGTTAACTTAGTAAAAGTAAAATTGAAATTGCTTAGAATGTTGGTTTCATTCTTTGAAGATTTTCTTCATTTTGAATTGTGAAAAGGGGGAAGTGGGAGGCAAATAATGAAAATTATCCAATGCTCGTGTACCGCCTCCGTAGTTATTCATCCATTATTCATGAAGTCGATGTGGAATAATTGATAGGATACGATATATCTGTATTCCAATCTGATTTTATATACTTCCTCCGATACACAAATCTGGCCAATATCCATGTAGGTGTCACGTTTTCATTTCATTTACATTTCACCATCTGTGCTTCAGTCTCCAAACGAATGTTCTACTTTGTTGTATCACGTACAAAGTCATTTCATCACAGGTAGCTACCAATCAGGTATACAGGTATACTACAATGTAATCTAGTTTACCTGAGACGAAATGACTTAAGACACAAAGAGGATTCTGCACACTTCCGTAACTATCTTGGACACCCTTTTTCTTGGACACATTCTTTCAATGCTCTAGGAATTCGGATGGTGAAACTAAACTGTCATCAGAACGTGGTCCCTTATCGGATGTTGCCAGACAAACCCTCTATGTAAATTAACTGAAATAAGAATATGTATTTAAACCAAACTGCCTTGAACTTTCATCTTAGATTATGCAACGGCAATAAAGATGACATGTACGGTGTCTAAAGAAATATGTCCTTGGCTGAAGTAACATGTTCTTATCTTTGATCCTTTACAGCGTTTGCCCAAGCTCAACACCAAGGTAACTAGATATACTATATGTATATTCACACGTTCTGGTGATGTGAAGCAAGCCTTTTATATACACCGTACATTTGAATGTATGCTTATTTTGCTACAGATACATTATTAAATTTGCAGAAACCATGTGTAGAGTTAAACAGCGCTATTTCCGATTTGACATCAGAGGACATTCTCGATATACCAAGGGATACTATCACTATTGTTATATCTACCCCTGGACTATATCATAGCGAAACGAAACCGAAAGGCATTTCAGGAAAAAATGGTAACTGCACAATCACAGGGCATTAGCACACGGATCCTTCAGTTTTGCCATGCCATATATCGTCCTGGAATGGACATAACGAGAGTGATAGTAAGCCCTGGAATATCGAGGATGTAATCAGCTGTGCATATATTTAAAACATCCCTGTAGCAACAATGAGAAGAAAGCGTATCAACACAGTCACTATTGTCTTTACTGTTCACATATCACTACATATATTCCTTGGTTGTCAGTGGTGTACAGAAGTTTCACTGTGATATTAAATCCGGAGATGAGCAAATGATGACACAGACATTGCTATCCCATACCAGGTCCTTGGGAATAAAATTTCAGGCGAATGGTGGACAGTTTGTTAATTAGCATCAGGTTTGGACATGATCAGTCTACAATGGGTTGCGGCCTGGTGAACTGAGCGAAGTGAAGTTATGATAGTGTGGATTCTGAGGGTGTAGGTTTAAATAGGTAGGTTTTGGCAACAGCGACTCCCCTAGCTATGAAGTTATTCTTTTGGTATACTATATAATGTATGTCATTTAATGAAAAGGAAAACGTATGGTGGTGTTGTGTATACGATTACGTTGAAGTTGTTGAACTTAAGTACATTTCGGGAAAAAAAGTTATTTTTGGGGGGTAGTTGCTCATGACAGGGATGCTATGATTCAGTCGGTCCATGAATGTGCGTATTGAAGTAATTGGCGTATTGAAGGAATAAACGCTTCTGATATTGTGCATTTCTTAATTTTCTTTCAGCTTCAAATTAGAAAATAAGGGACCTTATTGGTTTGTGACGTTATTGCATAGATAACTTGCTAAGGGATATTTTTGGTTTAAACCTTGATTATAGTTTTTTCATTGAGTACATTTTTGTTCTTGATGGTTGCGCCATTTCTCATTTATAAAATCATCAACATTTTGTTACGGAAACACGTGGTTATGATGAAGTAATGTATCACTGCAGCAGGAAAGGGGATGTTTGTTTTGGAGAACTTAACATATTTTAGGAACTGAAGGATCTTACAATAGAAGAAGCAAGTATGATATACCGAACGTGGAGTATATTCGGTGGAATAATATTGCATGATTACCGCTGCTGTGGCTGCTATGTCGATATGTATTTCACACTTCACGGCACTGCATATATGTGTATGGCATTGCTTAATATTATCATTTTGCACATTTCATGCTATTTGCTCACTCTGTTCATTACATTTGAAAATTATTTCACTCATAAGACATTTTTTAGCTTTAGCTCATGTATACATGTACAAAGGTATCATAAAGGCTTTATCAATAATATAAAGGAAATCAACACAGTTTGGATAGAAATGTCATAAAAACCATCCGTTGGAATAGTGAAAAATCAGATAGAGTCACGCACTACCATTTTGATATTTATCAAATAAATATTTAATTTTTGATAATAAGACCGAAAAAAAGTTTGTCATCGTGCATCTGAAAATGTACTTTCATTTTAATATCACAGGTTTGGAATATGAACATCATTGTTTTAGTAAATTAGAAAGATATTATGTCTTTATTTATGTCTTATTGTGTATACCCTTTAACGTAAAAGTTCAAATAATGTCTTTGCTGTCCTGTTCAGGGAAAAAATAAGCCCAAGAAAAAGGAGAAGCAGTTTCATCGCACAAGTGAGGTAAATTAAAATGTTGTCACGCGGGCACATGTTCTTTATGATGATAACGTCACACATATACGTCACATATCACATTGGTGCATTGTCTTATTTTCGCGCACGTTGTTTTTGAGTTTGAATTATGATTGTTTAAGCTGTCGGTTTTAGTTATTTTCATGGTAAATTCGGCAAAGGTTACTATTAGTTTCTGTCCCATTTTTTTTAGAGAAGTTCACATCATTTCTGTTCTAGAAAATTTTCTTATCAACAAGGTCTAAATAGTTTATTATTTAACTTAACACTTGAAGACATTTCAAAGTCTTCTAATCAATAATTGGAACAGTTCATTATCAAATTTCATGGAAAAATAAGTTTTAGGTTAAAGAGCTTTGAAAATAAAGGCTGCAGGATGCTTGATCTTGGTTTAATTCTTTTAACATGCACGTAAATACTGTTTTGTATTTCGATTCACTATGGTTGACACATTTGATTTGTATTTGCAATAAATTGCGTTAGATTTATTATACTCTTAATACAATAAATGTAGAATAACAGAATGAGTAAATATAGAAGTTAATGTGTTAAAGAACTATTTATAGCAATTCGAGTCTCGGAAGACGCCACTGTTAACATTTATTTGGTTTTAGGAGCTCAAAAGCTTTTAGAAATTAGCTGATTTGATTAATACCGTATTCAGAAAACTTAACTCATAAGCCAGTTTAACCCATGTAAAATGCTCCTGTTATAATAAACTGAAATGTCGTGGAAATCCATAAAAATAGAAAGATTAAAGTAATAATATATATTAATATAAATTAATATAATACGCAGCAACATGAAATGACAAACTGATACTATAATATGAATTAAAAATAACTGTAAATCTTTACTTTATAGCAGTTTTATTTGCGGGGAGAAACTTTTGCAATATTATCTTTTCTATTAACTCGTGGAACATCGTATTGTCAATGTATATCTCTCTTTGAGAAATATCTTTATGTCACCAAAAGATAAAACTAAACATTTGTAATATAACACGTCATAAGAAATAGAAAGATATTCATGAAATTGATATATATGGACTACACTTCAAATTTGAGAACAGCATTAGAACCACTGAAAATCCTTATCACTAAGTGTGTTAATTTCCTCACTTCTAGACACCGATTACATGGGAAATTGTTAACTACAGTATGACGCCAAATTATACCGACATGAAAATCGTAATTCAAACTTCAATAATTAATTAAATAATTAAATTAATAATTAAAAACAAGACATGTATTGTATAAAACAACTGTGAGAATACTAAGACAGTGGATCCTAAAGAGTCATACTAGTACTAAAGTATTCTGCTTCAGTGTCGACATCAAGTATATCATTCACTTAGATTAGTTAGTTATGGTGAGGGGTAAAAATATTTCAATGTATCAGTAAAATACTAAGTATACACTTTTAATATGCTTAATCATAAGAAGGGTTATGGGTACACATGTACATACTACTGAATATAATTATCCTGATAGATGTTAATGGTGTAATGTTAGTCTCCAGCAAATGGCTAAATTCCATATCGGTGTGAACTGGAAATGTGTTGGACTTTTAAAATGTATAACAGCTAATGGATAGGTTTGATGTGCATGCATGTACACATTAATTTGAGATGCCATTGAAATGAAATTATGATCATCTTGCTTTTAATATATTAAAATATAAAAAGTGAGTACATACATTCATTCTATGTGCAAAATGTGTCGTGTGTGACCGATAATTTTCGCAGACCAATCGTGAATTTTAATTACAATCAAGAAAGTAAAATTTATATCGCGATGTGGCAATAAAAGTCGATATTCTAGTAATTCACCGACTATGGCTACAGATCAGGTTTTTTTCAGCGAAATCACGAAATATCATCTTTGCAAAAATAATATGATTGTTTATACATTTTATCTTTGCTTCGACCAGCTTAATCTAACATATATATTTTATGTGGGTTAAACTGCTAATTAAAACATTTCTCAGACTATCCTGCATTGAGTAAAATGTTTCAAAACCGGATAGCACTTAATTTGTCTGTGGCCTTATTTTCACCAGATAAAATGTTCGCGTTATTTTGCGAGATTTTTTTACGGTTATAGCCAGTCAGACAAATTTGACAAACCATATTCAGACACAGCGTTATTTCCATATAATATTATGTTGTACTTTTAAACTACATTGTAAATGACATTTCACCGCATGATTATATCAGTATGTCAAGAATGAAGAAGAGAAAACCCGGTCTCTTATTATTTGGTTAAGTTACAAAAAATATTGCAGTTCTTGTAAATATGTTTAAATTACTATATCTTAATTTTCTGTTTTGAAGTACTCATTTTCCTGATTTTCATTAGGAAACCCGCTAACGGCTTTAGATATATAGGTTGAATATATACACCTGACCATTGGTAATAGCGGAACGAAAGATAGGTTTTTGATTCATAGACTAATTTACTACATAGTTCATATATGATTATATTTGCTATTATTTAAGATAGGTATCGCTGTATTCTCTGTGGGTAATATATTGCATGTACAATGGTGTTTGACACATTACCAAACAGATACACCCAACAAGGGTATGTCCGTCAAAACCAATCTAGATTTCTGTGTAGGAATATCAGCAGATCAGTCCGAGCTTTGTCTCCGAATTTAAACTATTTGTTTGGATTCACAGACGAGGAAATAAAAATAATTGATTTTCAGATTTTTACATTTCGTGAAAGATGAAAAATGTGATTATCAATCTAAAGGTGTTGATAGCTGCACTGACACTGTAGTACAAATATCATGGCGTCCTAACTGTGGATATTTAAATTTTAAATGTAACGACGTAGAGATAGTTTACATATCAATGACAATCAACCCTGCCTTAGTGACCACCTCTGTATAAAGACCTCTTGATTTTTAATACCACTTTCTAACGGTCCTAAATTGTCGATTTCGTAACAATTTGCCATGTGTGTAAATAACATTTGGCTATTAAGACATTTTTGATCCATTTGACTGTCTGTCTTAATAGACAGGTTTGACTGTGTACAAATTTATTGTCACACTAGTTGTTTGTTATGCTATTTAAACAGTTATAACGTTCAGGCGTAAATATGTCGGTTATGTATGAAATATGGTTTATGGACAGATTCTTGTTACTAATTCAGAAAGTGGTATTTATAAGACATGTTATATACATGTACTGTATTCAACATCAGACCTCATGTATAGGACACAGGTCTGAGTAGCCTGTGAAGATAATTTTAATTATCACTAGTGGACTGTCTATTTCTTGACGGTATCATACCTCCTCCCCACATTTCAATAGTGTGTATCCAATATATGTCTACATGATGACTGGATAATGTAAATTGTGTTATTTAAAACACATTTCTATTTTCAAATCGTGATATCGTTTGCTTTGGCTTTCATTTACATATCCAGTGTTAAAATATAGAAAATAATATTTGTATTGAATTTGAGGAAAAATATTAAAACGTCAAGAAAATAAAAACCTCAAGAGATCTAATTATCAAAACAATAAATATTAACAGCAAAATAAACCCTCAAGAGATCTAATTATCAAAACAGAAAACCATTAACAGAATAAATTGACAGGACCATTCTAAACTAAAGGGAGGTAACTAGAATTGAGTACGTGATTCGTGGAATTCCTAATGACATTTAACATACGATTAATACATATGTAGAAGAAATGTGAGCATTCCCGAACACAGGATAAATAGCTTTGTATTTATCAAATTAACATGGAGTAATACTTATTATCACCGGTCTACTGTTATCTAAAACACGAAACTAATTCTCTAATTAATACAGATTAATTACGATACACGATACAATTTATTGAAAACCTAATCTTTAATGTAACTGTGTCAATGCTAATGTGAATCTGCACCTGTAGACATATATAGAGTTTCTACTGTGTATATAGTATATTTGACATACCTGAACGATCATAGCCTAATTTCACACCTGTAATATAAGATACCAATTTACTGGTTTAGCTTAGTAGATTGTGCTAAAGGCGAAGGATACATTTTTTTCTTCTTAAAAAGAATTATTTAATATAATTGTTCTAAGGTTCCAAAGACACAATTTTCAGCACCTTTGTTTTTTTAAAAACAAGTTGAGATCAAAACCACCGAAACATTTCTTAAAGCTCTCTAATCATATTGCTGCTGAAATCTATAGATGACTTATAGATAGGGAAACTCGGATATTTACTTTTTCAAACTATTCAAAGATAGATTTCAAAAGGAACACAAAAGAAAAAGAAATTCAGGAGCTACTAGGTTCCGTAGTATGATGTGACTACAGTATAGAGAGGTTAAGGAAATGCGGATTCCATTTTACACACTTATTATTTACGGTTTTATGCGCTCTGTACGACATCGATAATAGTATATATGGTTGGAATACCTATAGCGCTAGGGCTAGTTTTTATGACTGTTGTCATGAATTTATTCGCACTTGGCATAACGTACATATGATCAGTATCTGGTGTTTGAATAGTCCAGAGAGAACATAATACTGTATTTATCAACAAATAAAGGATATGGCCACTGTCATCACCAACCCACAAAAAATCTCAAACTTTTAATTTGGTAGTCGAATGTTTTACACTATCCTTCTGGACACCTCAATTTCTTTTGATCTGCTCGTGTTAGCTTAATTGACATGTCACCTCTTTTGCTGTTTGACTTGCCTCTCTTATCTGAATTGTATTCTTTGACGGTATTGTTTTTCGTCATAGACAAGTCATTCAGTCTCCAACCTGATATATTCTTCTATTCATATTACGAACAGGTATTTTACGTCACTTGAAAAAACCTATTTACAATATGATTTTTGAACCACACTGCACCCATTTTACGGTTACAAATGAAAGATATCGGTCAAAAGTATGGTTTCTAACCCAATAATTAGTATTTAAGTAAACAAATACTGTACTGGAAGACCATTTCATTCGATTTACATATAAATAGATTCCGTCTCCTTTTTCATACATGTGGTTTAAATTTCTGTCTTACTCTAATGAGTGCTGATTTTTGATGTTATCTTGTTTTGTCGACTTTTATGTTTCTATTATTTTACTACAACTCAAGGCAAACAACTTTAGAATTATTCCAATGCGGAAGATACTCTTAAGTCATTTATTAAAAAAGTCCCCGTAGTGGACCTGTTAAAAACGAAATAATTATAATCTTATTGGAAATCTTTAAAGGTCTTCACAAACATGAAAAACAGTAGTGTAGAGAATTAGCTGTATTAGTGTTCTGATGGCTTGCGGAAAAGGTTGATACGCAAGTTCATAAGTTGGGAACCCATTACATGATGTAATGACACATTGTCACACCTTACTTTTAAATATTATTCCTATATCACATTTAAAAAATTTAAATCGGTATTATTCTAATTATCGTGGGGTTGGGTTTTATTTTTTAACATATCATTACCGGCCAGGGTTATTGGCATGATCTTAATGGTATAATCATATATAGGCAGATAAATGTCGGTAATACTGTAAGCTCATATAACGTTATGTATCGTAAATCGGCGTATACTCTCACTGAGTACTTTAAATACTATGGAACTTGTCTTGTTTTTCACAGTATTATAAGTAGTTGTTAAAGTGGTCTCAGACAGGAATGTTGGACTGTCGATAGGTGGGATATACTGTAGTAGCTTCTGTTGTGTTGTTTCGTCCTAGTCTTCAATTCTGGAACGTATTTTCAGTAGGATGTATTCTTAAACATGACTAAATAGTTAAATAGTCTGATCTGTGTGTTGCCGTGGATTAACTTTCAAGAGAAGATTTTGTCATCGTTTAGTTAATTATAAAAAGATGGTGAGTAGTGCAATAATGTATCTTGTATGCTAGCAGCCTATAGTTTTTTTTAATTCTGTGAACCACGTGACTTTTTTCATATTTTGGTATTAATTCACATTTTAAAGTTTGGAGGTTGATAATGTTAATCGTTGGTGACTAGGAAATATTCTAGTATCACGGACGAGTCCAAGAACAATCGAAAACCTTCGTAATGCAGTCTGATTATTTCAGATGGCAATTGTCTTTTGTGTCGCACAATCCTTTCATCTCGTTTTTATAATTGTTATAGAACATTATTTTATCAGAATAAAAACTAGCGGAATACACTTTCTTTTCGCGAGATACAAATTTTCCCGTAATTTCGCAAGAAAGTTGCCAACTATGAGTCCTCGATCACGTAAATTTGTAATAATATTTAAAATTACAGTAACACGATATACTAGTATAGCATACACGAAAATATAGTAAATTACAGTATTTCTATGTGGGTAGAAAATGCATTATCTACGGTTGATCTTTTTCTCCTATATCTCCATAACATAAAAAAGTTTAAGTTAACCCGTGCAATTAAATTACATGGTATTCGAACTTTCATTATCTTATATTTGAATCGTTATTTTGTTGTATCGGCCAATGAAATAAAGCATTGACCTTGCTCGTCTGGCAATTGATTATTTTCTCTTTTTCATTTTTTATCTGAATGTCGTACAAAATAGTCTGTTCTTAATTGCCATCAATTGGTCGCTTTTTGGTTTAGAGTATTACTTTTTTATGTACTGATTTTTGTTAAGATTGTTGAAACAGATCTTGTACGCATACTTTGAAATAATCTTTGGCCATAATGTGTGTCATTAAACATCTTACATAGTGATTTTGCATAAAAAAAATAGTTCGGTGTACATTTATATATTTTATTTTACAACATGTTTTTTATCAGTAATATATCAAAATATAATATTCAAGCAGGACCGCAGTGGTTTTAATTGTAATTATGGTAGTCCTTCACTTCCTTCGGGCTCAGAGTTCAGATACCATGTTGAACAGTTGCCAGCTACCGTTTGAAGTATATTTTTCCAACGGGTACTCCTGCTTTCCTCAGTCATTAAAATCAGACTCGTCCAACTCCTTAAATGAGTTAAACATAATTATATTATCTTAATTAGACAACACAACAAATAAAATAAGCTCATTAACAAATGCAAATTAACATTATTGCATCGGTAACAGTAAGTTACAAATCTTAGAGTGTAAAGAAGTACTTTGTTTTAATATAACACAACTGTGCTATCTCCGTACAAATCCAATGTTATTCGGACCTATAGTACTGAAATATGCGATACGTAATCTGATATAAAATGTAATTATGATAGCATAATCCGCGGGCAAATTTGTCAAACATATGCAGATAAGTCCGAGATACTTACAGATAGGCTTCAGACATATACAAATACATATAGAACGTATGTATTTTGTAGGTATCGGTCAACAAGGGGCACCCGAATATATTGCATGTTTAATAGATCATAAATCAACGGGGCCGGATCAGTGTTATTGACAGTCCTAGTTTGACAGAACATACTAGAGTTACTGCTATCCTGTGACGTGCATTACAACTTGCTAATACGATTAAGTAGGGATATCGGCATGGTCATTGTTATACGTATCGTATAAACAATATATAAATCTTTATCACTGTTCTCTTTAATAGTGCGGGCTTAAAATCACAGTGATTGATCACGGCTATCGAGTATCGTAGGCACCAGGATTAATACTTATACCCACTGGATTTATCTGGAGAGGTAGAAATCCGCCCAAAAAGTATCAGAGATATATTACTATTATCGCTGGAAGGCAAACACCGCTGAAACCACGGCGGGTATCAACACTCACTGTGGGTGGTATAGTGAAGTGAAACAATGTCGGACATCTCGTGTTCCGGATGAGTGTGTAAAAATTAGGGAGTTTTACTCGAAATGGAAATTTTAAGATTACCTCCTCTTACTCCCCTGATGGAAATACCAGACGATGGGGAACAGAAACCAGCTGGTGCTAAGGTAAAACATAAAGGAGTTCAGAATTAGAAAAGTCGAAATTTTAAACAAAATTAACTTAAACATAAAGGAGTTCAGAAACAGAAATGTTGAAATTTAAAACATGCGTAAAATATTATACTAGTACTGAACCATAAAATTGAACACAATAACGACCCTCGTTATTATAAAAACATTAAAACATAAACAAAAACATAAATAATTAATAAATTACGAGAAAAAGAATGTGGATACATTTGAGATTGTTTACAGTAATCCATTGTTACCATCACCACCGACAATAGGGATAAGGAGTGTATGTGACTGTTATCCATGGGACGTTTTAACAACCAATTAAATGTCAAGATGAAAGTGTGAGAGATGAAAATAAAACACAATGTGGTAAATTGATATTTACCTTTATATATAAAACCTTTTCCCGTACAGTTTTATATCGCTTGTTGCTCAATTATGTTGAAATATTCAGTTGTGTTGTAATGCAATAAAAACTGAATTAGGTGAAAAAAATATCATCAATTTTCTAAAAAGATGAAGAGGGTAAGGTAATGAAGGGTTCATGACAGAAAAAATAAGTTAGAGATTCAAAGGAATATATAACAGGTAGAAAGACATTTGGGGGTAATTAGACGCTGGAAAGATGATTTGATGGTCTGAAACCAAATATTGAACTGGGTGCACTTGCTAACCATTGTTCAAGAAAAGTGTGGAATATCGTTTTTCGTTAGAACAGCACACTTTAACATGACCATCATGTATACCCATGATGACGATACGAAGATTTTTACCAATATTTTGTGAGTCGCTGATTGATATTGTATCATTACATCAAGTTTAAACAGTGATTTTTACCACTTAACATCGGAAAACTTTATTATTTTACAATATCGCTCGTATTTTTACCGAAATTTCGTCATGAATGAGAGAAAGTAGCATTGTGTGATATTGGCTGTTACGTTGCTATGTAATTCGAAGAATGCGATTAATATTTAAAAAGGCAATATATCAAATATATATCTAGTCGATGCTGCGTTATTTAGTACGTATACAAAATATATATTTATTTCCAATGCATGTGGGTAACAATACAACGGATTAGATAACAGTTTAACAATACCACGACTTCTATATAACCGAGGAGAGGGCGTAGGCCGTGACCCACAGCACATACTATAAACCTTCATTTGATCTGTAGCCAACATAAAACACAGACAAATACTATAAATGCCACAGGAGCAGCAATGTTCTTTTTTTCTTTTACAAATATTGAATTGTATGGAAATGTCAAAATGTCACATGGTATACAGTTGAACTCAATAAGTCGAACTCGAATAAATAAAATAACTTGTTTAATTCGAAGTAGTATATTACTGATTCCTGCCAAAATTATCACGATATATTTAACAAAACACAAATCGATTACTCGGAGTATTCGAAGTTTTAACAAGGTTTGCATGTATGTCTGTATGCCAAAATTATAACGATTTATTTAACAAAACGTAACTCGATTACTCGGAGTATTCGAAATTTAAACGAGGTTTGACTGTATGCCAATATCAAATTAACTGTTGCCCTATCTAACGAGGATTTTCTTGCCGTTTGTTGCTTTTATTTCATATTATTCGTTTATTTCTGTAAAAACACATATATAATTCAAATTTTTCTTTTAACGAGCATTTTCATTGGGATAAATTACTTTATCAGCCCATAAAGTAAAAAAAAGACGTTGTCATTTTAACGTCGCTTTTGATTAGCTGATATAACGATTATTAACGAATTACTTGAATATGTTTTTTGTCGTGGAGCTATAACACAAAATTTGGAGTATATTCTCATCATAAACCGCGAACTATACTTAGGTTTTTATATTACATGTATATCATCATCATATAAAATCTTAGATTAATTCTTAAATAACATCATGCCATCATTGAATCATTACATTAAATTAATTGGAATATATAGCAGTTCCTTTGTATATACCTATATATCTCATATGCTTACCGAACTCTTAACAACTTAACTTAATGTAACCCTTAAGTGTAGTGAGTTACCGTACAAAAAAGTCAAAGCAAGGTAAATACAGAAAGCAAGCTTACATAGTATAAAGTAAGATTGATTAAGGCTTTAGTGTCACAAACAGGTGTTGTATGGCGTACACTTGTTGTTAATGGCATTTGTGTATTTTTGTTCACGTCAATCAGGAGATTAAAAGATCAACTATTTGGTATAGATTGAGTTCAACTTCATACTACATAATTAATGCCCTCTGCATTACACATAAAATAATATTGGACTTCGCCCAAGTAATCATGGGGTGCATTTTGTCAGAAATAAAATGGAGTTATTGGAATTTCATGACAATTTAGATCCTTGATTATTTTCAATTTCAATTCCATCAAATTTTATTTTTTTTTAAAAACGGAAAAGATTCAAACAACAGGCATTGCCTATATAGTTCAATCTTATTTATTTTCAATTTATTAAATAGTTATCTTACAGTATTTCAGCAAACATTCATGTTTTGATTGTTTTAGTCTTAAAACATTTAAGGCTTATAATAAACAATTTCTTTAAAAACAAAATGTCGAAGCATATTAGAAATTATCGACAAGAATAATGGGAAGATGAACAAAGTCACCTTTGTTACCACCTATGGCTATGCCTATTTCTCAAGACGGCTTATTAAGGAACAATAAATTTTAAAAAGAGAATAATTATTACATGTTCATGTCAATTAGTTAATTGTTCATATAATGTTAATTTATAAGCCCTTGTCGCGTATTTTATATGCTTATCATGTTATTATTAGATTGGGTTGTTGTGTCGACAAAAAAATCTAAATCGTGTTTTGTCATGACAATATTGGCACCTCAGAGAAGTCATGTATTCCTGTATTTCAATAGCACTGCTACAGGTCAATAAGATGGATCAGCTCTTTTAACCAAACAAAGGGAAATAACTCCGTCGTCTTTGTATTGTATCCGCATAATGTAGAAATTTACCTCAGATGAAACAGCATAATTAAATAAATGTATTCTTAAGCTTTTAATTTGGTTGTTTTACGCATTTACACAATTACATAAAACTATCATAAAAATAGTTTTTGATAGTTTATGAGAATTGGATAGATCAGTACATTTTATAATCAAACTTCAGCTAATGGTAACTAGTTTTACCAGCAACATTATGATTATCATCATCTAACTCATTGTGTTACCATCAGGTTTCCATGTGCCCGGTAAGTATGATATATAGTCGTAATCATGGTCAACAAAGTCAGTAGAAATAATTTTAGTCTCCTGTTCTGTACCAGTAGATATAGTGAGCTTAATAACGAATGGGTGACAGAACTAATGCCTCTCTGTTAGATTTAGGTTGTTGAACCAGTGTATTTACTGTATCAATAGAAACGTAATTATCCATTAAAGTTGGGGATGAAATGGATTCTAAACAAATACTTATGTATCACCACCTTTAATATATTCACTAACGATGAAACCTAAATACATTTGGTACTTTTAGTCGTATCCGACTGTTGCATACCTGAAATTCTTTTGTTTTAAGTTGATTGCCATTCGGTTACTGTATAACATAAAATATTCGTGGGGACTTTCTTTCGTAGTTTAGAAGTATTCAAGGTTCTAAAAACCTCACAACGAAAATTCCATGTTATAGAGTATATTGTGTAATATTTCAGCGCAATAGATTAATAAGATCCATAAAGCTATACCGGATTTTGGTATTCTCTAAATCTGTTAGATAATAATTGACCCATGAGATGCTTAAAAATCCTAACCATTGAGATAATCATGCATAATGCATATTTATTACATGTATCATAATAATTGTTTTATTACAGCGCATACGGGACAGCATTTAAAGTTCTTTTTAGTACCTACTTAACATAGAAAACGTAGCATAGACATTACAGACCGTGTACAATGTACTGTAAAGCACTTTATTTTCGTAAGATAGAAAATTTCGCGTAATTTTGCTAGAAATCGATCGAGAATTTAAATATTTCGCGAATAATTATAGAAAACATGTATACGAGTGCACGATTGTCAGTAAGAACCATTGATCGCGAATTTATGTATTTGCGAAATACTGACAATAATGAAAACGCGAAAAATTGTAGGCGCGAAAATAAAGTGTTTTACAGTATAAATAATATAGATAACAAACATTATATACATACAAAATGTACTTCTTAGCTATATACTAATCCCTGTTCTCACGGAATGAATTGAAGTTATATACACATAGATACGCTTTGATATTCATCTACACTACTAACACTAACACACCTAGTCATGGAGTACATGTTAGATATGTCTACCTGTGTATAGGTATAGAAATACTAATTAGTATACGATGTACTAGCCTATATAGCTATCCTAAATGTTGCCCCTATTTGCCCCTTATTTTTTAAGATCTTAGTTACTTTCGTATTGCACAATATTACCCCTCCGTTCATCAAAACAAATCCGTTAGGTATTGCGTTACTGTAATCATACTTCAGCCGCATTGATATTGAAATATTTTAATCAAGATTCCAATTCCGATAAATATAGTATGTATATAATGATTATATCTGTGGTTTAAATGTCCTTGCCTACCGTAGTCGGTGGTGTTAGATAGCAAGCTTACATCTGGTCTCTAATCATAAACAGACAATTTAATTATTAACTCTATAGGTTGAAACAAAGAACCATGTAAGGAGATCCTAGAGTCTATATAAGGTATCATGTAACAGTTAGGTACATGATACAAGGTTGTTGTATATGAAAATACATTAAACTGAAGATTATTATCAAATGTATCTAATATATATTTCATACAGTATTTCAGATGAAATTAGTGTGAGCAGGGCCTCTAAAGTAAGCAAGTAGTATGCAGGTTTTATCAGAAATGTTTAGGTCATGTCCATTTAATTTTAAAATGAGTCACTCCAAAACTCCGGTACAAAGGATATGTTTCCTTATGGCCATATCTAATGCATGTTGTTTGATATTTTTCAGCCCTTTGAGAAGAAAAGGCAGACATTACAAGAAATTTTATTTGGAAATAAACAAAATCAGGTAAGTTTAAATCTATAAAATATCAACAGTGGTGGTGATATAAATCGAAAATCGTGTCCAGAAATCAATTTAAATGCTGGGATATCAAACAACACCTGCTTTAAGTGGTATTAAAAGCGTTTCGAGCCTATAGATAAACAAATGTAATTGTCCTCGTAGTTAGAACTATAGCAGTATCTGTGTCATGCGCTGTGAGGCGTGGAAATCAGAAAGGAGTAAAATCGGTCTGCAGACGATAGGAAAGGATAGGAATTTCAATATGGGCGAACGTTGTTGCTAGGGATGTGTCTGAACGACTGCAAGTACACATATTGTTTTTTCGAAGGACATCATTAACAGACAAAGGTAACACAATCATATTGTATTTCATAAGTACAAACCTTAATGTAACGCTGTGAATTTTGGCATGTGGGTAGGATTTGGTTTGTACGCGCGTGCCAATAGATTGTACATAGAATAGCTCTATAATCGATGTCAATAGCCGTGTTTATGCCAGCTCACCTTGCTAGTTCAACTCCATGGAATCAATACACATTTTTATGGTTACCATTCTTTGGCTGGGCTTAGTAGTTAGTCATCTATAGTATTGGGATTCATAGATGTATTCCTGAGTGTAAAACTACAATACCCTTGATTTATCCGAGTCGGAAATCAATTCGGTACCTAGGAATGACAATGGACGATATTTAAATTCTCTTGTCTTTTCGCATGGCCCCATAGCGAACTGTTAGACATGTAATTATTCACCAACAAGCATGAATCTCGTTTACTATAAACCCTATTATTTTGGCGAGATACAAATTTTCGCATAATTTAGCGAACACGTACGTGACTACAAATGTTACGCGGATAATTTATAAAGCTCATATATAGTGTACAACAGAATTAAATGGTCTGCAGTATATTCTCTAAGATATTAGTAACCAGAATGATGGTTTACATTATTTTAAATGCCCACAACACAACAAAACATCAATAGTTTATATAGCCATTGTTTTATTTACATCACAATAACATTGTATGGTGTAAAATATATGCACTGTTTTATGAAATACATATATGGCTAGTTGTATGAAATATAACAATTTATTTCGTATCGATAGTTGTATGATTGTATAAATTACACTGTAAATCAACTCTGTTATATACGTGCAGTCAAACTAGTCTATTAAGACCATTCAAGGTCAGATTGTTATAAATGGCCATTTGAGATCCTAAGAACGTGGTCTCAATAAGCAGGTGATCTTTATACAAAAGTGGTCGTTATTGCAGGTTTCACATGTATCGATATCGCTAATGTATGATATCGCCAATTGTATCGATAATTGAAGGGAAGTATACACTGTGTTACAAAGAAAAGGTTATATGATGTCACATTTCATTGCACCGTACTGTAAACACTTAAATGTCGGCCACTCTAAAGGACTTGTTGCTTAAGAATACTGTACGAGGTAAGTTTTACTATTTCAACCTTAGATTGTTCTGTATTCCAAAGGAACTCTAGGTCAATGGGAGACCTTTAAATCCATATTGAATTGTACCGAGATTTTATGCAGGTAGTGTTTTATTTATCGATTCCTGATAATGTTACGTATATATGGATCCATGCTGCCACCGACAAAGTTCTGATCGGATTTAATCACTAGGATTACGTAACAGAATGTTTATTATCCAACCCTGCTGATAATCGCCATAGAATAAACCTAAAATCGGTTTTTTTCATAAACTGTAAAATTCACGTCTAGCATATATATCTTGCGTTTTCCTTCTTATCAGATTTATAATACGAATTATATTTTCCAAAATATGTATTCCACTACAAATTACGTCACTGAATAAGGTAAACCTGACTTTATTAATAATCTCCGTCCTAACACTACTAACAATTCAATACGGTTTATAATATTCTTGAGTGTAAAATTGATATAATTTTCATATTTGATTACAAGGTGTGTATGAGGACAACACGCATGTGTATATATAAACCAAACAAATACAGTTTAAGTTATCCATTTGTATAAAGATATTATAACCGAGTTCTCGAATTTAAAATAACTGTCATTATTTAGTGGTCGAAGTAGTAATTACTGTGATAATCATTGGCTATTTACTCGTATCTGGTGGACATTTGCCAACTGTTGTATTATACGGGATTATATTTAGAGGAGATAAAGTTAGGTTTACAATGGCCAATAATAAGGAGCCGTGAAATGACTAACATAATTATACACTACCATTTTATGTTGGAAATTATGGTTTTTAAGGCCCAGGAATGTTATTATTTTCGGATCTTTAAAAAATAAACCGCACGTTTAGAGAAGAGTGGTGGTACTTTCGCCAAATTTGCATGCGAGAATTCCACAAATAGTAAACCTTTAAAATTCCCAATTACAAGAAAATATACGATATATTTTACAGATTATAATGTTTAGATAGTTTTATAGTGAATTGATGGACGCAAGAGTAAATAATCATTGCTAGTGTGAATATCCCTTTCGTAATTTTATTGCAATCTTTCTTCAAAATTTCATATTGTTATTGTATTTTAAATAACATTATCTCCCCAATTTAAAATAGTCATACCGGATACCGTTGATGCATATAATTAAAACATATTGGTCTATAACTATTTTTAGGCTATGGACTTTCTCCAAGATGTTGGTTTTATCAAACCGGAAATAAGCTCAGCTAATTACGGTTAACCAATACATTCAATCGGAAATATCCGAAAATTTCCGGAAAATCTCCCTTGTGTTGCGATTGGATTAAATAAAAAAATTGAGAAATTTCGAATATTATCTTCTAATAATCCAAACTTGCTTGTAACGATTATTATAGGCTTAAAACTCTATCATCTAATAACGTTTAAGTAATGATTGATTTCATGAAACTACGAAGCGATATCGTAGAGTAAAGCCTCAAGTATAAGAAATTTTATTTGATTACATTGAATTATAAGGATTAACTTGGATATGTTTTTTATATTACGGAGTCCGGGAGATAATTCACACCCTCTTCATAAACCGCTTCGATACACTCCGCTTTAATCTGTTATAACATAAAAAGTTAAATTAATCATGATACGATATAAATAATATCTAAGGGTATTGCTGCACTGGATAATTTACAGTTCAAATGACAGACAAAAAGTGAGTATCTATTTATAACCGTGTAAAAATTACATCTAAATATCTATACACATTTATAATCAATATCGAATACACTAGATATAATCAAATATGTACATTATTATAATAAATACTTTGAGACCGGTGTACCTATTGAAATATTAAACTTTTAAATGCCACGAATCAGACTTTTACAAACTGTTGAGTGAATACTATATTGGGCACATTGGTAGAGCTGCATTTTAATATCAATAAAGAATTATCGGCAACAATTAACGGTATAATGAAAGTTTAAAAACGTTGACTTACAGATCATTCTCTTTTTCTATATCTGAAAAAATAAACGAATGTTTAAAGATATGAACGGATATTAATGAAGATAATGAATAAGCTTTACAGTGGGTGTTTAAAAGAACCTTGGGGATTATATTAATCATATACCATTCAGCGGGTACAGCTGTCTAGCTGAGATCGTACCGTTCTTTATACATTCCTTTTCATTTCATTTTAATTTATCGTCATGATCATTACCAGAACTTTTCATAAAGCGGAATATGACTCAGCTAGGTTTTGAACCGAGCTGTATATTAATCCGTGTGCGTTGATATCACTAGTTCCACGAACGCGACCTTTGTTAGCTTCAATCAAATAATGTTTTCCATAGGCCTTATTTACCAAAGAAAAATGTCCATTGATTTCCTGATTTCATGGTTAAAATCTTCGTATTTTTTAGCCAAATCTCACAATTAGAACACTGTATTAGTATATTCCATAGACAAAATGTTGCCTTTACCTCTTCAATGCAACGCATACCTTGTTGTTGTGGACGTTTTATGCATCAGATTCTGTTTCAACAACTACGTTCTTTCTTATGTAAAGCGCACTAAAATGAGAAAAAACAAACAAACAAACAAACAAGCAAACAAAATAAAACAAAAAAATAGTCATCAGATATTACTTACCATTTTTACAGCTCTTTGGTATAAAAAAACCCGTAGTATTGAAATCGTTACCTGGATATGGTTCCTTCTTAAAACTTCCGTTGTTGATTTCTTCTTATAACAATGGTCATTCATGCGTCTTTGTTGTATTTTCCGTGCCTAGGATATATCTGCAAATAAACATAACAAATCTCTATCGGACAAAACGTACAATTAAGATACCAGTAATATGTCTGTGGAATTCATTATACTAGAGATTAGTGCCATCGACACAATACCTAGTTTATACAACTCGTAAATAGGCGGGCCTTTGACCCAGTTTGTTTGCCGAGTTTTATTTTTCTAATAGATTGGTAAACTTTATAAACCTGTAAACGAAACTATAAAATTAACAAATACAACACTAATGTATTCATAACTTAAATTCTACATCTCTTGGATTAAAATAATAACAATAATATACAAGATGAAAATATGCTAAAGACTTTACAAGTTGTCACTGTTGAGAATAACAATCACGTTAAGTTGGGTATTCAAGCTGACCATGCTTTTTAAAGGGATGAACTTTCGTGGTAGTAAGAAGCTTGTATGTTTTAATTGACAAGTAAGCCTAGTGTGTTTTTGAATGGTAGGTAGGACACATGACATAAGAGACTCGATATGTACAGTCGTCTCCGGGACTTCAATCCAGGGTGGCTGCTATTCCAGTCAATAAGTTATAGAGCAGGGGCGGCCATATTAGGTCTGTAGTGTTGTGGGGGAAGTGTTGTGAGGAAATATCGTGAGGTGTTATGAGGACAAAATGGGTGAAAACAAAGGCATAGATTTACTGGTAGAGAATTATAGGTACAGACAGGTACGTATCTCTGTATATACACCACACTGTTTATTTATTGTGATTCGCCTGAATCTCAAATTGGTTAAAATGTATATTCCATACTGTTTGATTATTATGATTCGTATTGAATGGATTTTTATTTGGCTCAAATTGCATTTGGTAAATAGACATCATTTAGTTCAGTTTTTTTTAAAAGAACTTCGTTCGAAGTATTTATTTGTTCAAGTTAATTTCAAACTCAATGGAATTGCAAAGATTCTATTGATTTATCGTGATTTGTGTGAATGTTGGTGAATCTCAAATTGTATTTTGTCAACTAGTGAATCAATTTCCATAGGTTAACACACAATTAAGCTCAATTTGCTTTTAAACGTATTTCCTTTTCAATCAGGACAGTAATGTGAAATTGAGAATGTCTTATCTGATCTGTAAGTGTTCGATGGTTGATTGTTTAAACATTGTCTTTGGCTTTAAACCTATCTAGCGTTAAAATATACACCTTACCCTAGGAACGAAGTAATTCAGTAGGTAGGGAAATCGTGTCTCCTGCTTTGTTTCGTCCATAATACCACAAGTAATATATATGCAAATTGATAAACCATGCTGAAATTTAACCAGAATGAAATGAATTCATACTGAACAGTATGTCTTAATATTTTTAGCTTTAAATTAACATGCATTGGATTTCATATAAAAACCGGAGTTGAATACATTGTATCTATACAAATCACAAAATGCATATACTTAAATTTTTAAGCAACGAAACTTGTTTTCAAATTGATTTGATTATACGACTGATTTCTGTCAGAGAATTACGACTTTGTATTATATTCTGTATTTGCATATTGCAGAGTTATCTGCGCTTGCGGGTAGATATTAATTGTGACATCATGTGTTTGCGAGCGTAACGTCATACTTTTCGGAGAAAACGACGTGAATTGCGCTCACAAAATAATGACGTAACAATCGATACCTACCCGCAAGGGAGCTAACTCTGTAATATACAAAGACGGAATAGTGCTCTGAGCATAGCAGTGGAAACACGGAGATCAGTGTAAGCCGCGTTATTTTCAGCGTATTTTGCGTGGTCATTGTTTTCGCGAATAATAAATTTGCGATATATGATTCGTATACACGTTTCATACCATAATTGGTGAAATATTTGAATTTGCATTCGACGTCTATCACGAAATTACGCAAAAAGAAATGGATAACTCGCGAAATTAAAATAGTTTACAGTATAATTATCGAACGGCTAGTGATTATATGAAGAAGAATTGAGATCATAAGGTTACAGAAGAAAACACGAATTTGCCCTATTCTATGACTTGTTTGTTTTCTCAATTCTTCCACAGATGTTCACCAACTGGCGAGTGCCACAGAGATTCTACCGTCCACACAGCGTCAAAGACAAGTACGAACCTCCCGTCCCGAGAAACGACGCCAGTGAGTAAAACAAACAATCTAAATCATTATCATAACTATAACTATACATGTATATCCATCTCATTGATGTACAAAATACTCTTTGATAAATTATTATTGCTATAGGTATCTGATTGATAAGAAAGACCTTACAACTTACCGTATAGTTGGCAATCTTCGTAGTAATATTTTCGAGAATCGCGGGACGATAGAGTGGTCTCAAAAAGTTCATCCACGAAAAATTAATAAAATTTGATTTCCCAGTTTTACGTCAATGTCAGGAATTCTTGACCCGCAAAAATAAACGAATATACGGTAGTTTCATTTCTTCAGCAACGCCCAAGTACCAACAATTTATACCCTTTGTACCGGTGAAGAATATAAGTAGAGTCCTAGAAGAACATACGTTATTTGCTATTTGTTCACTTCTGAAGATAAGTGTTGTTTGATAATGTGTAAGTCACTGTTAACAATTTCTTTTATTTATCTAGATGTTGGCGTTGTAACGGAGGAGCACGAGAGATTCTTCAGACCATCATCAGAGGCTTCCCAAGTCCCATCCAGAGCGGCTTCTGTCGTGTCAGCTAAATCCCCACCTCCTCGTCTCAGCAGACAAATGTCGCGTAAGTTATCACGAAAAAGATCCGCACGTACTTCTTAAACTTCGCTGTTTGGCTCCTTGTGTCAATGGCACAATCATAATTCACTTTGACTATCATCTGATATGAACTAGGTACGAGATATTCCATGAAAGAGTTATTCACCATTGTTTGAATCTAGATTCATATTTAACAATTCTACATTGAATTTAAAGTGTCCGTTATAGATACGCCTTTAACATAATTATCATATTTTGCTTCCTCTTATTCCAACCACCCATTTACCTAAATATTTAAGCGTGTCATTATACCATTTACCCTCAGTACCGGAATTAAAGATGAAGGCGAACCAGCCTCGCCCTCTGGGAATGTCCAGACAATACACTAGGATCAACAAGGCTGCTGGCACTCCTGTTCCAGTGGCGAATCCTGAGGCATCCAGACCGCAGGCACCATCCGAAGAGGATGTGAAACTGGGAAAGGAGGTGAGGGCATCTTGCAATTTAGATTGAGCTCTTTTTTAAGACTTATCGGGCTTTTCAATTGTAGAACAATGTTGACCGAATCCACAACTCAAATAGAAATTGAATTGCGTCTATGACTTTTTATCTGTTCATAAGGATTCTATAAGGATTCTAAATTATCTATAAGGATTCTAAATGATTGGAAAAGGTACTATGAAATGGGGATTTTTATTTGAGTATCTATGGGTGCGTATTCTTTCTCTGTCTTTAGAACAATTCCTTTCGGAAAATAAATGTAAAAGGTGAAATACGAAAAGCTGGTAGTTAACTAAGAATGTAAATGTCATGCTACTGTTTTAAAACTGACAGCATTCTTCACCTGACTTTGAATAATTCTTTATACTTTATATCTTTTCCCGCAGGATTTCAAGTCATCATTACAACCGCATGTAGTTGACAAGGCAGACGAACTGCTCAAACTGGCACCAAAAGCAGATAGGAGAGTTATAGAGAGAATTCTAAAGATGGCGGACAAGAAACAGCAGATGGAGAACTCTTTAAAAAAGACAATGATGCCTGACGCTCGAGAAGAAGTTGAAAAATGGCTATCATCTGCTAACGAAGAAGGTAGGTTTTAAAGTGCTCTTCATAATAACATATGGCGATTATTGCTTTTGCGAAGTTGAAAACCAGTTAAATGACGACACACCATAATAAATTTCTTTGGTGAAAATCTATTCTAGAATTTCAACTGTTGAGGGTAATACAGAACCAAATGCTATGCTCGATCCTATTTTCACGACAAAATGCTTATTTCAGAACGACAGGTGGCTTTAAAATTCTTCAACTCCCTTGCCGGCACAAAGTTAATGGGGACAACCGCAGTAGAACAGAAGAAACGCTTACAACAAGTCATCGACACTTTAGAAGGGTAAGTTAGCATATGCTTGTCATTGCTACAAATAAAATACTGTATATGTTTGTCATTACTTACATACATGCCTATCTCTGGAGATTTGTAATGACTTAATCAATAATAATCACAATCAATAATAATCAAGTCTGCTATAGCATAATATTAAATTATCACGCATTTATAATTCTTCGAGTTGAAATCATTTTAGAATAAGACGCTGATTAGGCACACAGATGGAATTATTATCTATAATGAACGGTTTACGTTCGGCAACAAATCATCTTACCTATTTGGACAATGATTACGATTGGGAAAATTGAGGGTGTTTTCAGCATTAACCACTTTTGTCATATTTCTCGTTTTCAGAGCTTCCGACAAAAGGGGACCAGCTCCGCGAGCTAAAAATAACACTGATCGTTCCAAGGCGGGTAAGCTACAGCATCTGAGACTGCTTTCTCCACAAACACGTAAGGAACGCTGGATGCACACAACATGGCACCACCTACCGGAGTACAACGACAAAGGGGCAGGCAACTGGAGCTCTCACTATATCCGACCGCAGGCACCAATTCCCCGCCATTTTGTTATCCATCCCGACTGGGGATAAGAACAACTCAAAACTAGTAGTCCCTGATTATTCCGAGACAACTGCCTGTTAACACAGCTTAAAAGCGTGACAATGTTTAAATTGTCTTATTCTGCTCATATATTATGTTTCCTTATGTTGAATAACTCAATTATCTCTTATATCTCAAAGTGAATCGCCTTTATTATATGGATTACCTGCCCTGAATGACGAACTGGAAGATATCGGATTTTTATCGCCTGTGTTTTTAGTGGACATGTTCTCCATCCTCTGGAAGTGTACATCAAGATACAGAGATGATAATTGTGATACCAGCTTCCGGTTGTTGGTTGAGGTGATGAATATAGAGTGATACCGACTTCCGGTTCGCCATCGAGGCCATGTATATCAGTTTTCTACCTATTTATTTTGCTTTAGTTGGACTATGCGATGTCAGGGATGGAGTGCTATCTGTGATATAAATGTTTAATCTGCGGTATAAACTGTGATATGTCAACTGTGATGTTTAAAACTATGCTGTGCAATCTTTTGTAGAAATTTCGAGTGACCAAATGCTATATTATACAGTATATGTTTGCTATACTACAACACTTTCACTTCCTTTTTGTAATAAATCCCGATAGGTTTTGTTGGAAACAACACTATTTCTGAACCACCTTCACACTGTTGGCACGACGATCTTTGTATTACGTTTTGTGAATAAATCAGTTCCATGCCCAAAACTGAAAATTGAGCCAATCAAATTCAATTGAGTTTTATTTGATAATGCATTGCAGCTATCATACCAAAGTTTAAGCTTTTGTCCATCTCATTAAAGGTAGAAGCTACGAGGCGTGATTACGTCACACTGAGAAATGACGTAACCAAGCAGGAGTCTAATTTAGATAGAGCAGATGGCATCTCCCGCATTCTCTATCTAGGTTCTGGAGATGAGTTTGGTGTAAAAAGGACCTTTTCTCCACGTTGCATAAAGTTCTGTTCCCTGTCAAGTATAGTTATTGCAATACCTGGCCTTGCTGTGATGTTGTGACCAGTGTCCATATAGGACACGTTACGAGCCAGCAGAGACGTTTCTCTGGATTTTGTCTTTGGTTTCTTCTATAAGATGAACACAAATGGCACATGGGATCTTGTAGATGACGCATTTGCCCTTTTTCAATATTGTTCCCTGAAGAAACGGGAGTTTATGTTATGTAATATGTTATCGTGTTTGAAAAAGACGCTGTCATTCTTCTTAATCAGAAATCTGTATGGTCTTTGATCCACATCTTATGCATGTAATAACAGCTCCGGGGGTAGACTCTGGTGCAAAAAGGACCTTTCTTCCACGTTGCATAAAGTTATGTTCCTGTTAGTTAAAGTAACGTCTGGCCTGTATGCGTTGCTGTGACCAGTCTCCATAAAGAAAACGTTACAAGGCGTCAGAGACGCTGAACGCAGATGCACGTTTCCCACGATCAAAGGATTTTGTCTTTTATCCGGATGTCCAATAATTTTTCAATTTCGCTAAAGTAAGATGGAGATATTTGTCATATGAAATCTTGTAGATAACACCACACAAGTCCTCCTTCACAGTTTTAATTTGTCCCTTGCAAAAATTGGAAACAGAAAAGTTTCTGCAATAGGCTAACGGGTGGTCTTCGAAACTGCTTCGGGTGGAAGATTCAGTTTCTGAATCCACTCCGAGCTAACGCTGAACACCTTGTCTTTGTCTGGTGTTTCCCTGATGGCTACTTTGGCTCTATTGGTGATAATTCTTACCACATCCTATTTATGTCGAAATGTGCGGTGGGAGTCAAATGCTCCGTACTGATCCGATGGCTTAAGGTACACTGTTGTCTTGACAGACTCGTCAGGATTCATTAAACGGTCGTGTGTGTCGACATGTGAAGGCACCTACCGCCTTTTCAAAATCGAATTTGATAGACGGATTAACATTGTTGATAAAATATTGACAAATGTAGCATCTCCATACATGTAACAGACAGATGCTGTGTTCTTCAAAGTCCTCAACGAAAAAGTTACAAGGCCATCTCGATGTTGGTTCAATACCACATGTTTCTTCTTAAAAAAAATAAGCGGTGATGAAACAGAACTCCAGTAAAACGTAAATAATTCAGATGCCATGTGCATGGATAAGGACATTTCAGAGGTATAGTCCAATAGCTAGCTTTTGTGACTGTGCTATTGGGTGCTGTGTCTATCGTAGTGTAGTGATGTTGTGTGTACCCCTGCCTCTCCGTGTAATATTTAATGGTAGCGGTGGGATGGGCCTGCCATTCAGTAGAGTACCCAATGAAAGCATAGTGTTATTGGGGACTTATTATTAACTTATTCGTCTAGTCATGAGCCGCCACCGCTACAACAAAATTGTGGGAGAAATAAAATGTAAGCTGAGGAATGCCAGGTTGATCCCATGAAAGTTATTAGCGAGAATGGTAGTCATGTGACCGTTAATGGATATGGTCGTCTCAGCAGCTAACTTTTGTGGCTTAGTAGTTAAATAACGTCGAGCATGACATGTTCTTCTATGTATCTGCCCGTTATAGCCCGGGCTCTGCGTTACATCTTGTATAATGACATTGATGGTTTGTCTTAGTGGGAAGCTAATGGAAAGGATACGATACAAGTTCAGGATCTTCTCCACAAGATATTTGTATCCAGAAGTGATAAAACCAACGGATGATACGATTTTGCGAATTTGAATTCCCGTCTTATGGATCTTGGAAAACCATTAGAATGTTTCTTCACATGGATAGAAATGTACGTTTGTTTTGTCATATATAACTCTCCTTGTTGGTTAGTATCTTTCAATAGTCAATTTATCATTAAGGACCGTTCTACCACTCATATGCCTATCCGACTCCATTTACAAAGCACGCACTGGTTTTTGAACTAGCTTAGCAAGGGTTAGGACCAGGGCATCCAGTTGACCCTTAACTATGGCTTAGCAAGGGTTAGCACCAGGGCATCCAGTTGACCATTGAAGTTTTAGCAGTTCCTGAAGACATATCACTGTTTCTCAGAAATCTTAAGAGTCAAAACATATGACAAATGACATGTTCTTCAAACCCTTGATTCAAATATGATTTTTGCTAACCCTTGCTAAGCCAAGTCAGGAGTCTACTGGATGCCCTGAGGACAATGAATCAGTGTATGAATACATTTATTTGTGTAGATACAATAATGCACGACTCATCATCACGTCTCTTGTTTTGATAACATCACTTCCAAGACCTTTTCCGAAAGAGAAGGTTCTTTTGCCTTGTTTTGAATTTCCTCAAAATGTGGCATGTTCTGAAAGTTAAATTATTCGTGAAAACTAATCCCGGAACATTTAAAAGACCATTCAATGCTAAGATGATTTCCATAAAAGATGATGCAAAATGTTATCGGAAAGAATGAAAGTCTCTTCTAGCATGTCTTATTGGTCGAGTTTTAGCGATATTTTATCATTATCAATCAACCTCTGGGTCTCTGTTTCTGCTTATCACTTAGTACAAAGACAGTCCGTTGTCAGTATAATGTAACCGGGTGGGGTAGAATATTCTGTGTCTCTGACAACATGCTTCTTTGAGATAGCACTATAAAATGGGCAAGAGTCCTATAACCAGAAGCTATAACACAACTTAACTGCAGTCTCCCAAAGCAGTCACACAACACTTGCATACATATGACTCTAGCTATTAATAGAATGTTAATCAATCAACCAATCCTCCTGTGATCTCAATTAGAATCCAACGTAATTGAGTTACCAGGTAATTCACAATAGATCAGATGGTTTTGTTTCCTCTGCTGTTTAACCATGTCAAAACCTTAAAGATGCTCCACTGCCGACAGAGCATAAATGATATTCATCACTTGAACAATGTTTGGTGTTTAATCGTGTATATATATGCCTAATTAACACAAAAAATAACATAAAATAATTTATTTAGCCTTTAGTGCATGCGCAATCATTACTTCATTCCATATAGGATATAGTGGTACGGAATTTTTTCGGGATGCAATAAATTATTTTTCATATTTTGAACTTGAAGCAAATTTAGAAGCTCTAACTTTTCAATGGTGGTAATGGTGTAAAGTAAGTAACTTTTGTAACTGAAGAAACATACTAAATCGTCTTCTCTTATTTTTGATAGTGAAAAATACCATTAGTCAGCGGTGGAGCATCCTTAAATGACACTGGCTTTTAATAACACTTTTAACAAGCACGGCAGAAAGTTATTTAAACATCATTAGGTATAAATTTAAAGTTTCAAGTAGGATTCAAAGTTGTCGACATTGTTGTTAAGGAGATGAATACTACAAGTTATCAAAGGAGATAACTAGCAAAACTTCTGTAGTTAATAAAAAACCAATAACATTATTTTTGTTACAAAACGAAACAGACTTTTTATTACCTGTTTCTACAGATATGGATTTATTTACAGCACTTGTTATGTCAAAACATCTAAATACAAAACAGTACTCTTAACATCTGTCATCCCTGCTCTACACACAAGCAGGTAAATAATTCAGACCCGTTTTTTTATATATCTAGGTGATAGGTCCAACGAGACAATGATGACAACTGTACATAGTATAGCCTATGTGTAATTATCACATGCCCTATACAATGCTAGAACTACTATTAAATATGTTATTATATCACACACGAGTTTCTTATCGCTGGGAAACACACTTATAGCAACACTGAGACATTGTTCAGTTTCACCAGTTCATAAGCTCTATAAAGCTCTTACCACTTTCAGAGCTAACTTGATAAGCTTTATAAAGTTCTTATTACTTTCAGAGCTAACTTCATAAGCTCTATTTAGTTCTTTTTAATACCAATTTCAGAGCTAACTTCTTAAGCTCTATAAAGCTCTTACCAATTTCAGAGCTACTACATCAGCTAAGTTTTTCTTATTTACAGAACTAAGCGTTTTTTTTGCACTTAGTTGTTTAAAGCACTAACAGGATATTTATACTTTGTTTCAAAGACAAGTTTGAAGTATTTCACTATTTTTTTCATCACTTATATTCTAAATGAAAATTTAATTATATTTCAAAAGTAACAAAAATATTTTTAATTAGGCAGATTGGTTTAAGTATGAAAAAAGTTTCATTCAATTTCTTAGAATTCGGAGTTCACAATTTCACAAAAGCCTAACAGTATATACTTGCATACATATTTATATGCATTCAAAATGTAAAATATTGGTACAATAATGCCAGCAAATAGCACTGTAAATCATTACGATATACAGTATGACACACCATGATTATACAGAAAGAAAACAGTAGTCTTACATCTGGATGATAACAAAAAGATAATCAATGAACATTCTTGAGTCTATGAGAACACAACCACATGTAGTGCTATTGTATAATGATTAACTGAAAAGATAATGACGAACAAAAGGTGATACACTGAAAAGGTTAAGACACACCCACGTGAACCCAGATTTTTCAACAATGATCATTCTGCATTTTACCACAATTGGTACACAATGAAATTCCTTACAAAATATAACATATTGCCACACATATTTTAAATCCTCGGACAACAGTACAGCTGTCACTGTAGTAGTGTTAGCATTGAACTAATGCCTAACATTAAATTAATTTCATCAAATCAAAGAACTTTTGATCAGATCCTCCATCCTAGATGATATCTCATCTGGAATCTACACATATTTGAAAAAAGAGAAGTCACATAAAACCAAGAAAATCTGACGATGATAGCATCACCTTATAGTAAAGCATACAATATCAGGCTTAATTTGTTAAAATTGTTATAACTATAACTACCTCACGCTAATAAGGTAATCTCATAAATACTCATATAATTCATTGAAGGGTAATTACCTCTCTTTTCAACTCCTTCACCCCTGAAATTTCATAATGGACTGATCTAGTCTTTGATTTAGAAGAGCCTTAATGTGTCTTCAGGGGTGAAGGAGTTCAAATGTTACACAAGTCACTGTTTACTGAATGCTGTACCCCTGCTCCTTTCTATGGAGAGAGGTAACTTTATAAATAAAGTCACTAGATGTGGTAAATGAGGCTACATGAGTCAGCGTTTACTGTTGTTGTGACCTAGTCCCCTCATTGGCATTTTGAAGTTGGCGGCTGCTTGGTTTTGGAGGTTGTAGGCCAGTGGGTGAATCTTGAATCCGTAAAGTCTACAAAGCATCAGAAAATACACATAAAGTCTACAAAATATCACAATCAGATGAGTTTAGACTACAAAAGAAATGTGGAAACAAGCACTATTCAATGTATTAACAGAATCATTTGCAACACTACAAAATCATAAAATCGTTGATGACAAATATTGAATGTCTGTACATGTACAACGTTATTAAACCTGACCAGCCATAATTATACTGAAAACACATGGACTCAACAAATTCATACTTTTTCATTAATAAACTTTCACATGCCCTTGACATAATAACAATTTTTTAAATCCCAAAACGACATGGGTTAAGTAAGATTTACCATGATTAGTCCAACTTTCCTGTGATTGTGACATCACATTTTGACGTGAATTTGTTGACGTCATAATCACCAGAAGTTGGGACTAATTGACACTAAATTGTACTTTACACAAGTTGTTTTGGGACCTTGAAACTCTAGTATTAAACTTAATTTAATGTTTGTGATCTATGAATTTGCATACTACCACCTTAACCAAAAAGGAGTCTAAAAGTCAAAACATGCTCTTATGAAGAACATAGTGTCAATAGATTGTGAGAAATGACCCAGATTTGACTGCACACACTATTAGTTGAAGCCTCGTACCTAGGGACAAACTGGTTGGCAGGTCGTTTTGGTCTGTATTCTGGGTGGACCATAAACAGCATGTGAGGGAATCCTGTACCAAAGTAGGACCCGTCTGTGTGATGGTGGCGAGATGACTTAGGGGTGTACACATCCTGGCACTTCGGACAGTAGAGCTTCACCATAGCCTCTCCTGGCACGTCTGACAGTCCTACAAAGGTAATATATCTATATATTAGCAGGTGATTGCAATTGAGCACTGTTCCTACTGGACACAAACCTAGCGTTGATCGAGAGAGAGATTCTGGATTACGTATCTACAGACCCGCTATCCAAGGGGCATTAACAAACGTTAGATATGTATATTTTGCAAATTGACATTCAATTGATCACTCCCTTTTCAATTGCTAATACCTACTTCCAGCATTTATCCCGTTCTTTTCTACGCCTTTTGTTTTGCCAACAAAAGGCGACTAAATTTAGGACTTTGCTCCTTTGCACACACACCGAGGAGAAAGGCGACTAAATTTGCATCCTATACAAATGAGCTCTACATATTTAAATTTCGCCACACACTTCACGTCACACATGGCACGCTCTCCAGGCACCGCTCATATTGTAGCGTTCTGCCGAACAGCATGGCTACTTTTTGGTAGATCCAGCCTTCGGCTGCCACTTGGCGAAGGGTTAATTGCATTGTTAAATATTTGACTTCTTTCATTGTCCTGTTTTATTGTTCGTGTCATATTATGTAATCGTGTTCGTTTTGTGTGTCTTGATAAAGGGGCAGATCACCTTGAAAATTTAACAATTTTTTTGTCCACACGGTTGGAATTACTGCTTTGTCCCATATATATTAGAATAGTAAGGGTTATATTTCTATGTAAGAATAGGGCAGTAAGGGTTATCAGTGTCAGACTTTACAGCTGTCACCAGTGTAATATGGTGTACTTTTTATAGGCTGTACCTGGCAGGAAAAATATTGTGATGACAAGATACACTCTCAGTAAACAATGAAGTGATGACATATTTTTTTCATTTTTTTTCATTTTTTTTTTAAAACATATTTGACATTAAAGTGAACAGTCGGGCAAGGATGGCTAAAGTCGGTAAAAATGGTGTGAATGAATCCAGTATAATTTCTTATGAAATGGAAAAATAAAATCTCTCGCCAAAATCTGTCTGCGTACGAAGAAATTAATTTAAAGTATAGGAATCCTAATACGTCCTCCCGGCTGACTATGTCCGTGGTTACATTTACACGCAGCCTCGCTTTCAATACTTTCAATTTTCCTTTACTTTAATGGTCAGAACTGGGAAACGTAAGCAGAACTTGGCCGTCGTATTAATATGTGAGAACTTTTGGAAGGCCAATGAACGCATTTAGACTGGTTTTCTTTGCCCGACTATTCACTTAAAAATTCCTTGGAATGAAGTTTGTTGTAGTTATGAGATAAAAAAGTATCTGAGGTCTAAGTAGATACCAGTTATACCTTTAGAAATTAGGACAAAGAAACTCTCAACTTCTAATAGCCTCTTAGACATGTCTAACAGTCCTTATAACAGTATTTGATGTGCAGTATGAAATATATCTCTATAAGACTTCAAGTCTAGACTTTGTTACAACAGAAATGGAATCACACATGTACAAAATGTACTTACCTATTGGCATCGCGATATATCACGATTGTAGAGAAGATGACGACGATATCGTTAAAAAAATTATATCTACGATATCGTCGTCAGCCGTAACCCATCATGTGTTAGTTGGAAAGGAAACAAAACATTGCACTGTCGGACACGGACAGAATCTGATTGACTTGTAAACAAACATCTAATTAAAAGTATCACAAATAAACGTTTGTTTTGATTAGGGTTGTTACGAGTACCCGGTTACGGGTCGGGTTGGGGATGTAACCGGGTCAAAAAATGTGTACCCGGGTACATATACCCGTCAAAATAGGACAATTCGTCTGGATGTACGTTAACAAGTCTAGAACTTCTATTAAAAGTATTACAAAATCCAACTCATTTGTATTTGTTTTCACTCTCCAAGGATGAAACCTTATCTTTTCAATACATTTTAATTCTCATTACCGTCTTTTGATGCGAGAACAATCTACTTGACGGACATGTGCACTTAAATAGGTCACACTATAGTCATATCCGATAACACAAGAGACCGTCCGAATGTAGTACTTCCTGTTGCGTATGTGCAAAAACATTTCCTCTGGGACTGGTGTAGCTACAGACACGCTGGATAGACTGACACTTTAGTGCAGCTCATTAGCAATTATGAAAGTCAAATAGAAATGAAGTTAGACACTTAACGACTGAAGCTATCTTTACTGAACTCACATATGATTTCATCAAATCTCCGTCGATCAACCAATCTTTCCAAACAACAAACACAACGTAACCCAATATTTGTTACAAAAGCAGTCGATCTGTGTCGAGTATTCGGTTACCCAGGGACAAAATTTAGTACCCGTGACAGCCCTAGTTTTGATGAATGTTTCACTTTATTTATTTACAAATTACACTCTATATTGTACTTTCATGATTGGTCCCCCAAACATGACTTATATTTCCATAAATTCCTTTTATATTTTACTCGCCAAAAATCGCGATATTAACGTGACGATATCGTAAAATTTTGACGATATCGCGATGCACATTTTCTCTACGATAACAGAAATGGAATCAGACATGTACAAAATGTACTTACCTATTGGTAACATTGCTTGGTTTTCACAGTATACTCGAGGACAATATCCAAAATCACCCTGTTGCCATTTTTCAATCTGTGAAAATCACATCAAGTTACATTTAGTCAACTCAAACTGGCTTTCTTATAATAAATTCATTGTATATGATGATGAAAAAGAACTTGTATTCTTTATGATTCAAAGAGTAATTACTCACATGCCATCTAGATCTAGTAACAAGAAATAATCCAAAACTACAATGGTAAGGTAACCAAGTCTCAGATTCAAGGAAAACTTTTTAGCTCAAATAAATTCAACACATATGCAGTGATTTATTTTATCAAGCTTTGAAAACATATTGTTAGTAAAACATAATCAAACAAAACATTTCAAATAAAATAAAATAACAATGAACATATTTTTCGTAATTTTTCAGTTTTACAAAACAAAAGTGTTTACTCATTTACTCATAAAGACCCATTTAGACTCTTCTAAATCAAAGCTAGAGCAGTCCATTATGAAACTTCAAGGGTAAATGAGTATTACAGTGACATAGGAAACTGTGAAGACTGAAGAGTGAAATAGAGAACTTACAGTTTAACACATCTGTATTCTTACTGAATATTTCTCATGTTCATGTATTACATAATACTCAGTCACTTGGCACTTATTATTTCATATCTTGATATGGTGAAAATGAAAATGCAAATCAGAAGTATATCAAAAGGAAAATTAAACTACCAACTGGGGAAAAAATATGACTATATTTACTTCAAAAAGGTCAGATATTGTCCCCGAAATGCATTACAGAATATTCTGTATTTGAATATTATAAAACTATCTTCCCTTGCAGGTAGGTAATGATTTTGACGTCATGTGTTTGCGAGCGTAATGCCAAACTTTTCAGAGACAACGTGATTTGTGCCCACAAAATAATGACATCACAATGGATACTTACAGGCAAGGGAGCTAACTCTGTAATATGCAAAGATGGAATAAAATAGAGCCTGTAAGGTCTACAATCAGATATTAATTCATTGAGGTATTCTTTATTCTTACCATCTGTGCTATGCCTCTATTGGTCATGATGTAGCGGGCATGTATTAGACCGTACAACATCTCGGCTGCCTGCTCGATTAGGTCACTTTGATTTGGGTTGTCTTCTAGCTCATCATCTAATCAACAACAACATGACTTAGTAAATCCAGCATACATCATCAATATCATCTTATCTAACGTTTGTACAAATTAATTTATCTTCTTTTTTTTTTTCCTTGAGTGAAGAAAAAAATTCCCACTACATTTTTAAGTAAAACATTATATGGTACAGTATATATTTGTACCTGTTTTGTAATCAAAGACAAATCAATAATTCAAGGAAAGTTGTGGGTTCGGTATAGGTGCATGACCAGGCTTGAGTTATAATATAATGACTCTTATGTGGTTTTGTTCTTCGTGGATATCTCAAGGATTTTCTTCTTCTGTATGCTGGATTTAAAAGGATAAGTCACAAAAATGAACAACAAAAAAAGAAAATGTATAACAGGCATGCAATCATTAGTATAACTCAATTGGCTCACTTTGCAAATTTTGAACTAAAACAATCTTCAAAATTACCAGTGTAAAGAAAGTTTGAGACATCTGCTGATCAAGTTGACTATACACGAACATGTACTATTATATCTGACTTGCAATGGACATGTCAGGAAAAACTTTCATATGGTACAACTATTCTGTGGTAATCACATTTCAAGTATCATTCTACTGTTTTAATGAATACAGTGTAATTACCAATCAGCAACCAATGTGATATAGCAATGTAAGCCAATGGCAATTTCCTAAATTGAAAAATAGAGGGCTGGTAACAGGGAGAATACATGTAGGATTTAATATATAACTACAAGATTGAAGTCCAAATAAATAATCAATAATGGACCTCTAGCTGGCCGGTTTTATCACCAAAGTTAGTGAAAGTGTTTGTCTTTTCTAAAACAAATTTCTAATGAATTTTAAAATGTTTAAAAAAGATTTTGAAAAATGTCTGGTCTCCCTGCTACCCTTGCCCTGAACAAAGTAATATTACAGAATATGTTAACCCTTGAAACAAATCTTTTTATTATCTGTATACCATGACAGTTAGGCCCTGGCTAGTCATAAGAAACCTGGCATGGATCAATCCATACAACATGCCTGAGGCTTGCTCGACCAAACCATTAGGGGCATTATCCTTTCTTCCTTCCTCTTCTTCTACCTCCTCCTCCTCATCATCTGAACGCACCAACACAGGATATGGCATTGTACATTTTGTTAGTCTCAAATTAAATCTCAACCAACATAGCATTACAAAGAAGAAAATCCAAGTTTTTTTAGTTAATTAATTTCCAAGCCGTTTGCTTGCTTTCACAATTTGGCCATTATAAGCAGGTGACTGCAAACTAGAAGAAATTAAATTATGGCATATAATACTTTTCCTTTGTTGTATTGGTATTCATTACCAATACCCTTGCTTACTGAAAGCAGAATTTTCAACAACCATCACCCACAGGTGTTCGTTTCTAATATAATAAGTATAATAGGGTCAAGGTCTATAACTCGGCCGGCCATATAACACTACCCAATTTCAGAAAAAGTATGATTATTAACCAACCGTATAGGATATGACAATAGGAATACTCTCAATCGAAAGCCAGATAATTTATCTTTAATTTGGTATATGATACAATATATAGCATGCCGTATAGATGTCACTAGATATCCAGAAACATCGGAAAACAGCCAGATTTCAACTGGTCGGACACTGTGGTGTCCTCTGATCAACACGCCAGGGCTCTAATGGGTAGCTCAAAAACCACTGCATGTCAACATTTCAGCTTCATAGGAATTAAAGTTTGGTAAAAAACAAACTTTACCGGTATGTTAGTGTTTATCTATATACCATCCATTTGCTTAATACAGCCTTTTGAAATTTCCGATTGAAAAAATGTGTGTCTCTAGACGCCATGTTGATATGTGTGTATTACATTTTTTTTCTCGGCGTTGATTGGTCAATTAATTTTAGAGAGCCAATCAACGCTGACAAAACAAATCTACTGCACACATACTTACATGGCGGCTAGAGACATAAATTTTTCAATCGGATATTTCAGAGGGCTACGTTAGGCAAATGGATGGGATTTATACATGGATTTACTAACTGGTAAGTTTGTTTTCTACCAAACTTTCATTCTTATGACGCTGAAGTGTTGACATGCAGTGGATTTTGAGCTACCCATTAGAGCCCTGGCGTGTTTATCGGAGGACACAACTGTGTCCGACCAGTTGAAATCAGGCTGTTTTCCGATGTTTCTGGATACCTAGTGACATTTATACGGCATGCTATATATTGTATTATATACCAAATTAAAGATAAATTATCTGGCTGTCGATTGAGAGTATTCCTATTGGCATATCCTATACGGTTGGTTAATAATCATACTTTTTCGGAGATTGGGTAGTGTTATATGGCCGGCCGAGTTATAGACCTTGACCCAGTATTATACTTATACTTATATTAGAAACGAACACCTGTGCATCACCTGTGATTCAACATTGCAGGTAATATTAAATAGTTGGCAGTTATATAGTCTTAAAACTGCCATGTGAACTGGTAAGATTGATTACATAGATTTGAGGGATCCCGGACTGTAGTGCAAATGTTTAAATTTAATATCATACATTTTCAAATCTGCATAAATGAAATCATAACCTCTGGTATATACACCTGACATTAACTTGTTTTTCTATGTCAGGATGGCCAGAACACTGACAATCATTGTAAAATAGTTTGAAAGGATTATAATGTATACTTTGCAAAGAGTTAACTTTACATTTATAAATATATATTAACAGACAGAAGGATGGAATGATACAGAGAAAACTAGATGATCTAGGAAATTCTTTTTCACAGTGTAAGGGGAACAATGACAGAAACAGTATAAAGTAGATAGGAATTAGTCAGGTAGTATTGACAAAATTTAATCCATTGGACTATGAGAATCACCAATTTTTACAAGTGTTTAATGATAATTTATCTGCAACATATTTGGACAAAGTTTAAACTGAAAGTGCTTATAAGTAAACTCTGTTGCTTAGAATATCAAATATAAGATATTAGTTATCAGTGTTGAATAGGACGAAGGTTGCAGGATAATTGAAATTTATACTTACCAGGTTCAAGGTCTAGAATCATGTCTAAGGCTTGTCTGTAATGTGGCACCTGCTCGTTAAGTCCAGTAAGGTTGAATTTGTCTTGTATGTAGTCTTCATCGACCTATATATATATAGAGAAAGAAAAAAAGAATTCTCTTAAAATTAACAGATGTAAAATGTGACAGTGCTTTCTGTTTTGTTCATATGTGATTGTGAATATATAAGCAGATCATCATACCATCATGATCTACGACCACATGATGGTATGATGGTGATTAATGATGATATCAAGGTGAAGATGATGATGACTGATTATATGATGGTAATTATGATGATGATGATGATGATTGTGATAATGATTGTGATGATGATGATGATGATGATGATGATGATGATGATGATATCATGTATTGTTTGTGTTCAATATTGATGTATTTGTGAGGATAATTATTGTTTTGTAAGGATGATTGATGATGTGAATGATGTGAATTAATTGATGAGATGAGGACGATGATGTGTGAATGAGATATTATGTATCAATGCAATTGGAAAAAAAAATAAAAAATTATAAAAAATTAAAAAAAATATTTAATATACAACACAATAAAATTGAAATGATTCTAGTAAGTTGATATCTGTTCAAATGCATCAAGTTTTTAATATTAACTGCTTAAATTGTATAAAATCATGTCTTTCAAATCTATGGATTCATAAACTCAATTCTCAAATTAAATCAAAATATTTTTAAAATTAATATGTAGCTATATATAGCTAAAACTGGTCTAAGATCTGATCATTTGATTATTTGAGACCAGATATAGCTTATAGCAATTTTTGTCTAGGATTTGGAGGGTCATAGGGTAAAATCGCAGTCTGGCTAACACTGCTATTTTCTCTGATTCATATATACAAAGCCTATGTAAAAGCTTAAGGCTAGGCTTAATGTAGCAGTCGAATTTGTAGGGTTATATAAACCTAGAACTTCTGCATGCTAGCCCACCGATGCTCTACCAATTGAGCTATTTGCATCTGTCGAGCAGTCTGTTACTTAAGCACTAGTCCGATGCCCACCACGTAATTTTACTTTCCGACTTATTGTAATGAACTAGTCCGATTGAGTGCATTCTGTATGCGATTATTTCAGTCTGTATGCATCAATTTGTTAGAATTTGCATTAATAAACGCATCAAGCCTGTACTTTGGATCAAAAAATCGTAAACTGATGATGACCAAAGTGCTGAAGCAAAGAAGTTCTGAGCTGTATATCTATTTTGGACTAGTGTTTAAATAACGTACCGAACTAGTAAAATTTTGGGGTTTCCTAGTTCAAAGGACAAGCAGTCAAAAAAGTTAACGGCACAGACTGTGTAGAGTCCAATCATGGCAGCCACTAGACTTTTTCCACCTTTTAAAGTCTTATATCGCCCTTAAAAATACACAAGACCCTTATATACCACCACCTTGGGCATTTCATGGAGTGTCCATGGCAGTTTGTGACAGCTAGGAGGGAGAATATGTAGTGACACGACTGGGGTTGAACCTGCATGTACATGTGACCTCCAAACACTAGCAAGATGCTCTACCCAGTACCCATTGAGCTACCTGGTCACCAATTTAATGATCAGTCAAGTACAATCATGATCACACTACAGTCAAATGCATGTATATACCGTATGCATAGAACGTATTGAATAGAAAAATTACTTCACAAAAGAACTCATTTCCTCGCAGACCACAAAACCAGGAAATCCAGGAGACTTCTTCAGAACTACTCATTTTCAAAGTGGATTGCTAAATTCTGGAAAAGAGAACAGAAATGCATGTAAATTAATAAAAAGACAATCTATTGTATGATATTGATATAAAACATCCAGTATCTGAAAATTTAATATACACCCATGTGTCCTTTGTGTGTTAGTCATTAACAATACACACAGAAAGATATTTTGAAAATACTGAAAATGTAACTCGTACTATGCATGATGTTGGTAAAGTTTTTACACAAAATGAGTTTATTGTAACCAACACTGACTAACTGCATGTTGTTCAAAGTGAAAATTGACTAACAGAGCAATTTGTTACCGACTACCTCACAATATCCAGATTCTATTAAAGTTTCGTCAATTATTTGACAGAAAATAACACCGGTTTCAGTTTCTTTCAACATACAACTTAGAAATACCGTATTACACGCACTTACATTTTTATGCTTTACTGTGTCTGTCTCTCACATCCGGTAGATTACTCATGCGTCTGCGTAGACGATAACGTATGACTTCCGGATTTGGATAAAATTTATTTTTTCTACATTTTCTCTCTCTCTTTTGGTTCTTCAATAATTTAAACTAATTAGATGGGTATTTAATCCAGCTTATATTTCCTGAGTTTTGATAACTATAACGTAGATCTATAAAAATATATATGTTAACTCAAATTATTATTCTCACGGTGCACCATTTCTCACCGATCTTTGTTTTGTATTTTATCTACGGCATTCTTTTTCCGGGAACAAAGATGGCGGGAAATAAACAAAAAGAGCACTGTTGATTTTCAATACACCACTGTAAATAACTCCAACTTCCTCAAAGAAGTGTTGGTATGTTTATCGTTTTATTTCACACAATCTTTGCGATATGTCAACTGACATTCTTTCCCGTTTGCTAGTTTGCTAGTCAAAGACTGATATCAAACGCAATGTTTTCACGTTATTTTTTTTAACACAAGACAGGTGCCCGTCTTCTATTAAAATGTATATCATAAATTCTAACACATTCTCTACTAGAGTAGAGTAATTTTCATATATTTACATGGGAATCTCCCCTGTGACATTCATGTACAAATATTGATAACGTAACAGGTCGTTTCGTCCTATATCCCGCGACCAAGTTATTTCGCCCCTAATCTGAATGTTAGCATTTCTAGGGTCTCTGAATATTGGAACCCTTTGGAAACTTCAATAGTCCAATAGTGGGATGATTCAGTGATTCACTTTATGATGTTTTGTTGTAGACACAATGGCTGAAAGACCTGAAGATTTGAACCTTCCTAATGCAGTGGTTACCAGAATTATAAAAGATGCAGTAAGTTACAGTTTGATAATTATTGTAACTGCAAATGTAAATCAATATAAACTATGTCATGTGCATCTGCCTTGAAAATTTTCACACAGATATACATGACTCAACCTTATAGTATTTTAAACATGTTCTGTTTTGAAAGTTTATCGCTTATATTTATAACAAAAACTTCTGAATGTCAATTTCCATAAAAGGATTTGTCTACAATTTCTATACAGCAGGGTATGAATGTTTTTTTTTATAATATTGCTATAATAATCTAATGTTTAACAAATATTCCAGATTCCAGATGGAGTTAATGTTTCAAAAGAAGCTAGATTAGCCATTTCGAAAGCTGCCAGTGTGTTTGTATTATATGCCACCTCGTGTTCGAACAACTTTGCCCTGAAAGGAAAGAGGAAGACTATCACTGCCCAGGATGTAATGTCTGCCATGGACGACATGGAGTTTGAACACTTTGTAGAACCTCTGCAGCAGTGTTTAGACGGTAAATATATGAGGAGCTGACTCCATTTTGCTCTAGTTTTAACTGTCTGCGGTCACAGTCATCATATTTGAAATATGAGGAGTTTGTTGATTCATAACCATGCAATATTCAACACAAAAACATATTCATTTTTTAACTTCATCCCCATAAAATGTTGCATGCAAAAAGATAAAATATTTGATGTTCACTAACTGATGATTTTGTATATTATTTCACCTGAACGAAGTTATAGAGGAGAGGTATATTAAGAAGTTAGGGATGGGTATACTGGATTTAGGTTGTCCAGTAGTCAATCCTACACAACAATCCTTCTAAACTTCTGGAGGACTTTCAACGAAACTTGGTGGCAACTCATAGTATGCATGATCTTTATTGGAACAAGATGCCTCAGCATTATTAGAGTGATCTCCCTTTATTACAAAAGAGGGGCAGTTAACCTCCTGGACAACAGGTCTGGTTTATGCTGAACGAATTATGATGGTTAGATATTGTGATACACAGATCAGATCATGCTTTATATATATTATTATTTTGTCCAATTACAGCCTACAGGCAAGGACAGAAAAATAAGAAGGAAGCAGCATCAGAGAGGAAAAGAAAATCTCAGGTTGAGACAACGGTAGTAGAGGAGTATGAAGAGGAAAATGGTGGTGAGGATGATGACGATGATGATGACAGTGGAGAGGATATTCAAAATAACGATGTGACAAGTAAAGACAATGATGCAGAGGCTCAAGAGGACAGTGACGTTGTAGAAATATCAGATGAAGATGGATGAATGTGAAATTTTAAGACAGAAAATTTGTTGTACTGGTACAATTGAAATTACAAAAAAACAATGAATGCTGTTCTTGCAAACAATGAACTCCATTGTGTAGCTCTAAAACTTTGTAATGACAATTTCTGACAGTATTTGTTGGATAATTATAAGAATTTATTGATTGCAAAAAACAAAGTGTCAACAACCCACACTTTTTAATCAAAATTTGGAATCCATATCATAATTTTGTTAATACTTACCTACATATCTATTGGAGGGATTCAAGCTATTTTGGCATCTTTCATTTATCCTAGAGGACATGTTTTGGCTTTAATTACAGAGTGAACAAGTTCCTGCTAGGAATTGATCAAGTAATTGCTTCAGTTATTCATCTTATAGTAATATTTAAATCAATAGCATGTCTTGATTTGTCATCAGATTTTGAATACATGGAGTATTCCATACAGGTAGTAATAAAATATGAATGATAGATTTTGGTGTTTGTATTATTTCAATTCAATTGGTGAAAATGCCAGTGGACTTACATTATGGTTGAACAGCTGTGATCTATCAACTTCCAGAATTCTGATAGACTAAGAGATACCAATTCTTATCGCTTTTGGATGGAGACTTAAAACAGAATACATATTGCACCTCATTGTCATTATCATATAAGTATAACCGAACAAAGCCATTAATATCAAAAGAGGTGTAATGTATTTGTAGACATTACAAATGAAATAAAAAAAATATACATTTTTCTATGGGCTTTAATAAAAAAAAATTGACAATTTTGTACAATATTATGATGAGTATGCATACTACCATAGTTATCATCACAAAAATGTTTCCCAGTGGAATATCTCTCCTTTTGAATTGTCTTAGTTTGAAATCTCCCCATTTGAACTGTCATGGTGGAACATCTCCCCATTTAAACTGTCATGGTGGGAGATCTCCCCATTTGAATTCTCTTGGTGGGAGATGTCTCCCTATTTGAACTGTCTTGGCAGGAGATCTCTGCATTTCAACTGTCTTGATGGGAGATCACCCCCATATGAATTTTCTTGTTGGGAGATCTTCCCCTTTGAAGTGTCTTGGTGGGAAATCTCCCCATTTGAACTGTCTTGGTGGGATATCTCCTTATTTGAACTGTCTCTGTGGAAAATCTTCCTATATGAACTGTCTTGGTGGAATGTCTTCCCATTTAAACTGTCTTGGTGGAATATCTCGCCATTTGAACAGTCTTGGTTGGAGATCTCCTCATGTGAACTGTCTTGGTGGAACATCTCCCCATTTGAATTCTGTTGGTGGTAGATCTCCCCATTTGAATTGTCTTGGTGGGAGATCTCTCCCATTTGAACTGTCTTGGTGGGAGATCTCCCCATTTGAACTGTCTTGGTGGAATATCTCCCCATTTGAACTGTCTTGGTGGATTATCTCACCATTTGAACTGTCTTGGTGGGAGATCTCCACATTTGAACTGTCTTTGTGGAAAATCTCCTTCTTTGAACTGTTTTGTGTGAACATTTCCCTCTTTGACCTCATTCTTGGTGAAATATCTCCCTCTTTGAACCGTCTTCTGGTAAGATGTCTCCCTATTTTGATTAGATAGGTGATCATGCCACTGGATAGAAGGAGTGTGCAGAGGTTTGTTTAAATGAATGACCTTGACCTTTCAAGATTATATGAGCAAAACATTTTTAGCTATTTTGACAATTGGGATGCAGGTTTATACCCCCCCCACCCCAAAAAAAAAAAAAAAAAAAAAAATATACTAGATTTGGGTTTTCTGTCTATCTGTCTGTAGAGACAACTTTGCCCACAGAACTTTGACATGAAGCAGAGTTGAATGGATTTGATAGGATTCTGCAATGTCTCCTGTTAATGGAGTTTATTACTAAATTTTTGCAGTGGGGGTATTAGTCCACTCTGGCGATATTTATACTGATATATCGTTTTCAGATTATAATATCAAGCTATCAGATAATGCCAGAAACACATTTATATTTCTTATAACACAAAGTTTTTGACAGAGCTTTTAAATTTTATGAAGTAATCCAGTAAATAAGAAAAAATGTATTATTGTGGATACTTGATTAGTATTCTGAAGTTTTCACTTCCTAACCCAAAGCTGCTTTTTTCATTGTGTGGACATTAAAAAAGACATTAACATATGGGAATTACATATATTTTTTATAACATATAAATATTTAAATACCAATTTAACATTACACAATTAGAAGGTCTAATATAAATCAGTTATTTAAAATAATTATTAGAATCCGGAAATGTACTTATGTTATAGTCTCCATTAAGCAGACGCTTGGTTTTGATTGCGTTCCGAATCAAGTGTCTCAATGACCAAGACTTCTTCTGCTCAATATTAGTGGTGTGCAGTCCATTTCCTGTTATGGTTTGTAATGAGTGCGGTGCATTGACCAGCTGATAACTGTGATTAATTATTGGTTCTGTACGTTACGCGGCGGATATAAAAAAATGTGGAACATTAATAAATACACTAGAAAAGGATTGCCAACAGTGATGTTTTGAAACACAGGTATTGGGATTTATGGTATCCGACTATCGACCATATTATATTCAAAGTGTTGTAATATGCATCGCTCGTAGCGATGCAATCCTCTTCGTAGAATCGGCTACTACGTATACCTCTCCGCTATTTAGCTTAAATTGAAACCTTCCATATATGCTTTTTTTCTTCGACGACATTTCAGTGCTAAAAAATATTGGAAAATAAAAATAATTTGCAGCTGGCCAAGTCAGCCTGTTTTATTTACCATGTTCTGCAGTGAAGTAACACTCTTTACGCACTGTATATAACCCCTTCCTCCACGCCACTGAGCCGATCACCTCACCTAAAATCGTCAATATTGACGGATGGTGATAAACCAAAGAAGAAGAAGAAGTAACACTCTTTACGTTTTCAATTCTTTCTATCCAATTCCTTTCTATCAGTTTATCCCAATGAATCAGCAAGACAGTCCTGCTACAATCCATTGCTATCGGCTAATGTTGGAAAATAAGAACAGAACTAAAATAATTGATTATATGTGTAAGTCACCATATTCAAACAATACTGGCTGATATGCATTGCAGATCATGCATTTTCATTTTTTTCTCTATCGATAAATTATATATTTTAGTGATATAACAACATGTAACATTTTGTATTTTGTATTAATTTATCTTTACAGGAGTCAGGTGAATGACAAAGGCAAAATGAATAAAAGAAAAAGAATTAAATCAGGAATTAAACCTGGGACGACAGGTGTTTCAACAAACAACGAGATCGAGGGTATAATGCCAAATAACAGTTGGTTGCTGACTCTATCACTAGAAATCCTTTGCCATATTTTAGATTACCTCCCCTTGAAGGATGTGATGAAAATGGATCACAAATCCAAAAAGCTACATGAAGCAGTGTCACTTCATTTGAGAGTTAGAAAGAAAATTGACTTCACCGAGAATGAGGTTTTTGGTTGGATGTCTGACAAGATAACAGATAAAACGTTCACCAATTTTTTGATTCGCTGTCGAGATGTAGAGTATATTAATGGCTTGCATGTACCATACATAGCCAAACGCCGGACAAGAGGGTTGGATTCACTGAGCGTTCCAGGAGTCACAGAAGCTTTGGCCTTATGTAGTAATCTCAAAGGAATTGAAATCTCTGACATTTATCTCCTTGAGGCTGTGTTGGCTTATCTACCAGAGGTGGAAATTCTTGGAACTTTCAAAAATAGAATTGGAAATTTTCCATTTGATGATGCAAATAAACTGAGATTATCAGAAAACCCACGAATTACATCCCTGCACCTGGTCGGGGTGTGTATTCCAGACTTACCTCCCCTTATGTTTTTGAAGCATTTGCAGCTGCGTTGGGTACACTTGTCAGGCCAGCATCCGTTTATGGACTTTGCTGCACCTCAGCTGCAGACCTTCGTCATGGCACATTGTGGGGGACCAGCAAACTCTAACCCACTCAAATATGTACGGCTGATTGCTTCTCTTGCCACCTCACAGAACCTCAAAAGACTGGAACTTATCCGAGTGCCAATTCTAGGTTTGTTAAGAAGAGTTATGAATCATGGATATTGGTATTTCAGCCGCATTGTCTAATAGCTATCTTTGTGGCTGTGTGGTTGAGTGTCGTCCTCTGTATCTTAATTAAGCAACATTGAGCATGGCCTGCTCTTGGATAGGTGACATGCTTTGTTTGTTTGGGCTATGACCTTACTACATTACAGTTGGTGCATGTGGCAGTGATTGTATTTGAATGCACACCTACTAGCTAAAGACTCAAATGTCCATATCCATAAATTGTCATAAAATGATTATCTTACTTTAAATGCAATTTCATTCTAATAATATAATCTGTTGTGATACAAAATAACAAAAATAAAAATTTTCTTTGGTTTTGACATTTTCTCAAAAAGTTGGCCAATTAATATTTGATGCAAAATCATGTACATCTGAAATAAGACTGATAATAAGCAAAATGCTATTTTGATTAGATCAGCAGTTCTTCTGAATTGAAGTACTACATTTGTATTATATTTGTTATGAAGGAATGTCATTGTAATCACTAAACTTGTGTATACATGTATTTTGTCTTTTCTGTCACTTATTCCATGTAGCCAGAACATTATGCATGTACATTTAAAATCTGCCATACTAAATATTTTATGATACTTCTGTTCTCTATCAGGTGGACTTATCCAACATGTTGTAGAAGATAGCTGGAGGATCGAAGGCTTCAAAAAGATCAACCACTTGAAGTTTGGAGCTTGTAAATTCATTCTGGAGATGGACGTTGGTTACATGGTCATCACAGCTGCTCCAAAGTAATATAAAAATATGTTCCATAAAGTACACAATGCATTTGTACTAACTGTAAACCAAGGTATTTTTGTGTGTGATTTAAAATCCATTGCAAATATTAATTTCCGAACCCAGGCATTGTTGAACCAAAATCGCAATGTAAAAGATATATGGAAATGCAAAAATAAGTCTTCACAAAAATAAGTTAGTCTTCAGTAAATGAAAACGCTGTCTGTTATTGATGTAAATATGGGGACTGACATGTGTACCAGCGACTGCCCCTTGACCTTATTCCCTTTTTGCTAGTCAAAAAGATAAGAAAATAAGCTTGAATAAATGCCTTTCTTATAGACGTTTTCATCTACTGAGACAATCATGCACTGTCATATATAGATTATTACATCAAAACTACATGTGACGTCATAATAGTGTTATTGCACATACATGTGTCTTGCAATATTTATGACATGGCCGTATGATATGGCTGGACAGCCAATTATGTGATAATATGGCACAAATTATCAACCATTCTTGCCAATGCATATGTTAATTGAATTTTATGAAATGTAGTACAGCAACTTGTGTTAGAAAGATATTTGAACTTTGAAAAATTGATGTTTGATTTAATTTTTCCTTTCTGTTACAAAGATATGGACTATCTTTCTTTTATTTCTCTGATACCAAGTCCAACTATAGGATATAGATTTGAATGAAAACAACAACATTCAAGGTATTTGCAACAAAGACACATTTTTCTGTGCGAGTTAGAAATGTAACTAAAATATATAATCTGTACTTTCAGTATTGAGGAGTTGTGTCTTCAGCCTTCACTAACCAAGGACAGTCTGTTCATATCTTTGCGTCTTGCTGACGTTTCCTTCAAATTCCTTCAAGCATTGCAGTTAGGATTTGTTGATGCATTTCCAGAACCAGGTAATTCTAGATAATCTGTCATTGTTATTAGAATCCTCAACCATGAAATACTTGTTGGCTTATAAGGAATCCTGGCATAAAAAAACACTAGCTAAACTGCTTCAAAACGAACATAAAAGAACTTCTAAATCAACAACCCCATTGCCATTGCCTGCAAATACTGTCATATCTGAAAAAAATCTTTACATGAAATGTTAATAATCAAATTGTATAAAATCAAAATTGATAGTTGATTGAAGACAATCTAAAGTTGTACGGATCTTAATTTCTGTTTGCTTTGCTGAATTTATGCATTATAGCCTTTAGTTTCCATGATAGAAATAATGATATGATGGATTGAAATTTATTTACTGTACAATACAGAATTTTCAAAATGTTCTTAAATGTTGTTTCTTCAGGACAGTTTATTTTTATGATAATTATGGGTTATCTCCCTTCCATTAATCTGTAGTCTTTGAGAGAGCATTATTAAGATATGGTTTTCACTGTTCTTCGACCATTCACTGATTTGTCAAAGATTTTAACTGTGCAGGATTCATGCTTACCTTTTAAATGGGAGTACAGACAATACAATTACATGATGTCATGAAAAACAGACTGGATAACTGTGGGGTAAATTGTCGATTACGTCATTAACTTTGATGGGTAATCGACGGACTCATAATCATGTCCTGATGAAAATACTTTTTTCTAGAGCTCATTTCCAGTTTTATCACTGTTTCTTTAATAACTTAAAGCAATTTCTTAAATCAAAATTCTCTTCTAGAATTTTCCTATAAATAATTTAAAGTTATGGAATTTCCTTCAGGTGAGGAACATTGATGAAACTGGGGCCTGATCCCCTCATGCTTTTGACACTATTTTCTCAGATCATTTCATGTTCAAAACAAAATGTTCACATTTAAAAGAGGAAGTTACTGAGAAAAAAAATACAGTATAATTTCCATTAATTTCCTTAGAAACAAAATTTCCCTTTATCCTATACAGAATATGTAAAAATCTTGCCAAATTGTGTGTATTTTATTTCCCATATAAAATTATTGTGAAATTGAATATTTTTGTAATTCTAGGGCAGTGGACAAATGAAGATTTAGCAGGGGAACATTTATCGGACGTGACAGAACACCCTGCCATGGTGACCGATGTTGGTATGAAGTCGGTTGGGCAATGTTTTCTTAAACTCAAACGTTTACAGATCTTCAACTGCCCACATATACACAATTCTACAAACTGGCTGATAACGGGTAAGTTAACTTGTTGTACATGTAGTAAAACAGTTAATTTATTGTACATAGAGTTAGGAAAGAGAGCAATAGAAATTTTAAGGTATTGGTAATAGAATTTTTATCTTATTTGGATGCTTTAGTATCAAAGTATTTGATAATGTGCAAAAGAATATTTTTTGTAAAAGGAAAATTTGGTTTTTTAAATCTTCAGTAAAATGAATTACTGGGTAACATTTCTTATCAGAAATATTCACATGGAAGATTTACCCTCAAAATAGGTAAATAAGTAAAAAATCACTAATCCATTATAAATCGTTTCATAAATGTCTGGTCAGTACAATTTTGCTTCTTCTACACCAGATATTGATATTTTGATCCTGGAGTAGGTAGAAATATCTATCATTGGCCTTTCAACAAACACACACTCGTTAGTTTTAGGAATCATATGAATCGTAGGAGAAAATTGGTTTCACTGATCCTTCTTTTCAGGAAATTATTTTGAAAATGATTAGACTTAAAGAATTTCAATTTACCTATGTTGTTTTACAGGGACAGAAGTATGGTCACATTTGAAAGAACTGTATCTGCGACGTTGCCATGCTGTACGACTTGCCGACTTCTGTCTGTTCATTGAACAGCTTCCTAATCTGGAACTCTTACATTTGGAACATATGTTTCGTGAACCACCTAAGGGTTGTTCAAGGTAATCTAGCCTAGCTTATGTACTAAGATTTAATAAAGAATAGATTCCATGTGATGATTAGAATTCCATTTTGCAAATTCAACTAAAATTTTATTTTAAGGCTTTCCTAGAAAATTTGTTACTTGCAATACATTTCAAGTGAAAAGTTCAAGGACATTTTAATTGAAATAGAACTTTTTTCGATGGAATAAATAAAACTGATTTTCAAGCAGAAACATATGCTGAAGTTTAAATAATAAATAATCTTTGAAGTTACCTAAATATAACTAATTAATGTTCTTTAAGAATTAATAGTTGCAGAAACGTTTATTTAAGAATGATTTATTCATTTTTGATAGTGTTGGACTGTTAAAGAATAATTTATTCATTTTTGACAGGGTTGGACTGAGTGCTGGCACAGGTCTTGGAATGTCATCTGCTCTTGTTGGAAATCACCATGGATCTAATGTTTCTAACATCGTCGATGCTAGTGATGATTCTGATAACGAAAATGACAACAATAATAACGAACTGGTTCCTGAGGACGACCAAGAAGATGTGGAAAATTTGCCAACAAATCGAGAAAATGCAATAAGATTACCCAACGAACCGAACAGTGATTTGGTTGTGGAAGATAATAATGTAACCAATCCAGAAATATCACAGAACAATCAAACATTAGATAAAACAGATTCATGTGAAGGAATTGAGACAGAAGGGAGCGCATCTTGTACTGCTGAACCAGGATCAGCTGTGGTGGCTCAAGTGCTACCAATCCAGAGTACAACAAGTAATGCATCTACTGAAAGTGCACCACATGAGGCCACAGACAGTCAGACAACTGAACAATCAGCTTCATCCCAGTTACTGTTGAGAGGCAGTAATGAAGTCAGTTTGCCATTTTCATCAGATTTACTATCACATGATTTTGCATCATCCAATCAAAGACAGAGTGGAGTGTCACATGACAAAGCATCATCCAATCAGGAATCAACTGGAATCTCACATGACATTGCATCATCCAATCAAATACTGAGTGGAGTGTCACATGACTTTGCATTACCCAATCAGAGATCAGACATAAGTGAAATATCACATGATAAGATATTCATTCAGGGTGAAAAAGACACATGTCTACAAGATCAGAAATTCTGCGGTGTTTCAGAGGAATCAAAGACAATGCTATCAGTATGTGAGAGTTCTTACTCTAAAAACAAAATTGACGAGGCTATGAGTAAAATGAAAGCAGAGCACGAGATAGAATTGGAGGCAGAACGACTGGAGGTGATTGATGAGGACGATCCATTTCTTCTGCACGGTGAAGACATGGCCGATGACACCTGGTCAGATGAGGAACAGAATTCAGATAGTCAGGAATCTGGTGTGAATAAACCAGACAGAAAATCTAGAAACATTTCTGATAAACCTACTCATGATGTTTATAGCTCCCAGGGTTCAGTTGTACAGGGTAAGAAACACAGAGATAGAACAGATCCACAAATGGACTCACAAAATGTTGCTACTCCCAACAATAGAGTTGTTAATATGGAATCTCATCAAGAAGAGCAAAAACGTTCATCAAGTAATATTGGAAAGCAAAAAGACTCCAGCATTTCCAAAAGTGTAGAAAAGATGGATATTTCAGAAAATTTGACGTCAGCAAATAATGAAATTGTGTCTGAATGTTCTGTTGAGGTTAAACAAGAAACTGAAGCTATGAATACAGTAGAGACTTCTTCTGTGAGAATTGGTACATCTAGTCATCATTCTGTTAGTGGTGTGTCTTCTACAGAGGATAACAAAATGGGAAACTCGGACGGTAAAAGTGGTGTCCTTACAAACCAAAGTGGTGTTAAATGCTGCAAAAGTCAAGCGGACAATGTTACCAGCTGTACAGAAATTCAAGAGCAATGCTGTGGCAGATGGAGTCGGGAAGAACAAAATGAAAGTGAAGTAAAGAATCAAGGACAAGGTCATTGTAAGAGTGATAGTCAGGTACAAATTCAAGTAGAAAACAAGGGTCAAGGTCAACATCAGTGTGATGTGAAAGGTCAAGGACAAAAAGAGACATTTTGTGGTGTAGCAACAAGTTCTAGGGAAGTGACCACTAGTGGTGCAGTGGTAACAGACAAAAAAGACCATAAGCAATTAACAATAGACAGTGAATCAATGCATTCTAGTCTTGAAAATAAAATGAGGCATTGTAGCAATAGTGACAAGGATGAGAGTTGTCAAGGGAAAAAAGAAGAAAAAGATGATGAACATGATGATGAAGAAGAAGAAGAGGAAGAATATGAGGATTATTCTGATGAAGATGAACTTGACGAAGAGACAGTTCTGATAGTTAGAAGAGAAGAACCAAGAGGTTACAAGGTCACAAGTGAAAAGGTCAACAGGTCAGAGAAAGTCATACAGGAGAATAATATAACATTATCGGGTGAAATAAGTGTGCGGTCCGAGTCAGGGGAGATAACTATTGACCCCACACAAGGACAGATGTCGGGTATAGTGTCAAATGTGGTAATTATGTTAGGAATGACCATGAGTAGGCCTAAAGCCACCGGGACGAGACAGCTGGGACGTGATATTGTAGTCACGATCTCGGGTCGCAGTACCTACGTAGGATCTGGAGAAATTGATGTGTCCATTGTCAATGGTAAAAAGATAATAGCTATATTACAGACGAAGCTTCCTAGAGGTCCATGTGAGACACTCAGTGACGTGCTACGTAACTGTGGCTTACCTTCTATCCTTCACATCATTACCGAAGGGGATATTCGTAAAATTAGCTTGGAGCAAAGACAAGCTAGTAACTTAGGGGAGACTTCAGCACAGGTGCTGGCATCTACAGTGAAAAGTGGTGAAAATTTAGCTCATGAAGAAAGCATTGAACATTTAGAGGTGAAGGGTGAGAGTGTATCTAAAGAGGAGAATGAAGAAAGCATGGAATTTGGAGATAAAAAGAATGAAGGTCATAAGGAGAGATCAAATACGCAGGATAAATTGATGGAGGAAAATGAAGAGAAAATGACAAATGAAAATAAAATATGTTCACAAGTAAAGCATCAAACTAAAAAGACAGTGGATATCGCAGAAGTTTCAGGGAGACACATTGATGTAAATATGTCAAATAATGCTAGATCTGACAAAGTAGCATTAGATAAGTCAAGTTCAATAAAATCTGATTCAGGCACTGATAACATTGAATGTACCAATATTCAGGATGATCAGACAGTTGATTCTAAAAGTAAAAGCTCAGGCCAGGTTCAAACTTGCCACCAAGATATGGAAATATGCAAGAGCACAGAGTCAGAGCAGGCCTCAAATCTTGATATGGTTATAAGAAAGAGCCCAGGCCAGGATCAAACTGCAAATCAGGATGTTGGTACGAGTAAGGATCCACAGTTGGATCAGGCCCCAAATCAGGTTATGATAGCAACCAAGAGCTCTTTACAAGAACAGGCATCTAACAAGAATATTGTTAAAAGTGAGAGTAGAGAAAAAGATTTGGAGTCAAGCAAGGATTTAGTAAGGAGTACGAGTCCTGAGAAGGAGCAGGCCCCGGACCAGGATATGATACGATGTGACTGCCCCGTCAGAGGAATACTACATACATGCTCTGGTATGGTGGTTCTACTCTCGCCCTGCTGCCAGATGTATGGTAATATGAGGATCAGAGATTCTCAGGTCAGTCCTCCTATCCCTCCAAGTGCTATGGGAGCATTCTGGTCATGTACTGTTGATGATCCAGGGCCCTCTACCGTCGCCGACCCTAAACTAGCCATAACCAAGGTAGATAACTCCATACAGCGTGGACAGGATAACGACAAAGCATGCCAGACTCGGGCTACAGCCTCTCAGAGTGATCCTTCAAACCAGGTCATCAGCTGCCTGTCCATGGGGGGTCCATCCACCCACAACTCAGGTAAGTGTTATAGAGGCAAGGAGTTGGATGGGAGGGGGTCCATCCACTCACAACTCAGGTGTGTGCTATAGAGGCCAGGAGTGGGGGGATGGCCGTCCACCCACAACTCAGGTGAGTACTATAGAGGCTAGGAGTGGGGGGTCCATCCACCCACAACTCAGGTGTGTGCTATAGAGGCCAGGAGTGGGGGGATCCATCTACCCACAACTCAGGTGAGTATTATAGAGGCAAGGAGTGGGGGGTCCATCCACCCACAACTCAGGTAAGTGTTATAGAGGCAAGGAGTGGGATGGGAGGGGGTCCATCCACTCACAACTCAGGTGAGTACTATAGAGGCTAGGAGTAGGGGGATGTCCAACCACCCACATCTCAGGTGTGTGCTATAGAGGCCAAGAGTAGGGGGTCCATCCACAAACAACTCAGATGAGTACTATAGAGGCCAGGAGTAGGGGGGTCCATCTACCCACAACTCAGGTGAGTGCTATAGAGGCCAGGAGTGGGGGGTCCATCCATCCACAACTCAGGTGAGTACTATAGAGGCCAGGAGTGGGGGGTCCATCCACCCACAACTCAGGTGAGTGCTATAGAGGCCAGGAGTGGGGGGTCCATCTACCCACAACTCAGGTGTTTGCTATAGAGGCCAGGAGTGGGGGTCCATCCACCCACAACTCAGGTGAGTACTATAGAGGCCAGGAGTGGGGGGTCCATCTACCCACAACTCAGGTGAGTGCTATAGAGGCAAGGAGGGGGGGTCCATCCAACTACATCTCAGGTGTGTGCTATAGAGGCCAAGAGTGGGGGGTCCATCCACAAACAACTCAGATGAGTACTATAGAGGCCAGGAGTGGGGGGTCCATCTACCCACAGCTCAGGTGAGTGCTATAGAGGCCAGGAGTGGGGGTCCATCCATCCACAACTCAGTTGAGTACTATAGAGGCCAGGAGTGGGGGGTCCATCTACCCATAACTCAGGTGAGTGCTATAGAGGCAAGGAGTGGGGGTCCATCCATCCACCAACAACTCATATGAGTACTATAGAGGCAGGAGTGGGGGGGTCCATCTACCCACAACTCAGGTGAGTGCTATAGAGGCCAGGAGTGGGGGGTCCATCCACCAACAACTCAGGTGAGTACTATAGAGGCCAGGAGTGGGGGGTCCATCCACCCACAACTCAGGTGTGTGCTATAGAGGCCAGGAGTGGGGGGTCCATCCACCCACAACTCAGGTAAGTGTTATAGAGGCAAGGAGTGGGATGGGAGGGGGTCCATCTACCCACAACTCAGGTGAGTGCTATAGAGGCTAGGAGTGGGGGGTGTCCATCCACCCACAACTCAGGTGAGTACTATAGAGGCAAGGAGTGGGGGGTCCATCTACCCATAACTCAGGTGAGTATTATAGAGGCAAGGAGGGGGGTCCATCTACCCACAACTCAGGTGAGTACTATAGAGGCCAGGAGTGGGGGGTCCATCCACCCACAACTCAGGTGAGTACTATAGAGGCCAGGAGTGGGGGGGTCCATCTACCCACAACTCAGGTGAGTGCTATAGAGGCCAGGAGTGGGGGGGGTCCATCCACCCACAACTCAGGTGAGTGCTATAGAGGCCAGGAGTGGGGGGTCCATCCACCCACAACTCAGGTGAGTACTATAGAGGCAAGGAGATGGGGGGGGTCCATCCACTCACAACTCAGGTGAGTACTATAGAGGCCAGGAGTGGGGGGTCCATCCATCCACAACTCAGGTGAGTGCTATAGAGGCAAGGAGGGGGGGGTCCATCTACCCACAACTCAGGTGAGTGCTATAGAGGCAAGGAGTGGGGGTCCATCCACCCACAACTCAGGTGGTGCTATAGAGGCAAGGAGGGGGTCCATCCACCCACAACTCAGGTGAGTACTATAGAGGCAAGGAGGGGGGGTCCATCTACCACAACTCAGGTGAGTGCTTATAGAGGCCAAGGAGGGGGGTCCATCTACCCACAACTCAGGTGAGTGCTATAGAGGCCAGGAGGGGGGGTCCATCTACCCACTAATCTCAGGTGAGTGCTATAGAGGCCAGGAGTGGGGGGTCCATCCACCACAAACTCAGATGAGTACTATAGAGGCCAGGAGTGGGGGGTCCATCTACCCACAACTCAGGTGAGTGCTATAGAGGCCAGGAGGGGGGGTCCATCTACCCACAACTCAGGTGAGTGGCTATAGGGGGGGCCATAGTGGTCTAGTAGAGGGGAGTGGGGGTCCATCTACCACAACTCAGGTGAGTGCTATAGAGGCCAGGAGTGGGGGGTCCATCCATCCACAACTCAGGTGAGTACTATAGAGGCCAGGAGTGGGGGGGTCCATCTACCCACAACTCAGAGTGGGGGGTCATCACCAAACTCAGGTGAGTGCTATAGAGGCAGGAGTGGGGGGTCCATCCACCCACAACTCAGGTGAGTGCTATAGAGGCAAGGAGATGGGGGGGTCCATCTACCCACAACTCAGGTGAGTGCTATAGAGGCCAAGAGTGGGGGTCCATCCACAAACAACTCAGATGAGTACTATAGAGGCCAGGAGTGGGGGGTCCATCTACCCACAACTCAGGTGAGTGCTATAGAGGCAAGGAGTGGGGGGTCCATCCACCCACAACTCAGGTGAGTACTATAGAGGCCAGGAGTGGGGGGGGGGTCCATCTACCCACAACTCAGGTGAGTGCTATAGAGGCAAGGAGTGGGGGGTCCATCCACCAACAACTCAGGTGAGTACTATAGAGGCCAGGAGTGGGGGGTCCATCCACCCACAACTCAGGTGAGTGCTATAGAGGCCAGGAGTGGGGGGTCCATCCATCCACAACTCAGGTGAGTACTATAGAGGCCAGGAGTGGGGGGTCCATCTACCCACAACTCAGGTGAGTGCTATAGAGGCAAGGAGTGGGGGGTCCATCTACCCACAACTCAGGTGAGTGCTATAGAGGCCAGGAGTGGGGGGTCCATCCATCCACAACTCAGGTGTGTGCTATAGAGGCCAGGAGTGGGGGGTCCATCCACCCACAACTCAGGTGAGTACTATAGAGGCCAGGAGTGGGGGGTCCATCTACCCACAACTCAGGTGAGTGCTATAGAGGCAAGGAGTGGGGGGTCCATCCACCAACAACTCAGGTGAGTACTATAGAGGCCAGGAGTGGGGGGTCCATCTACCCACAACTCAGGTGAGTGCTATAGAGGCCAGGAGTGGGGGGTCCATCCACCCACAACTCAGGTGAGTACTATAGAGGCCAGGAGTGGGGGGTCCATCTACCCACAACTCAGGTGAGTGCTATAGAGGCAAGGAGGGGGGGGGTCCATCCACCCACAACTCAGGTGAGTACTATAGAGGCCAGGAGTGGGGGGTCCATCCACCCACAACTCAGGTGAGTGCTATAGAGGCCAGGAGTGGGGGGTCCATCTACCCACAACTCAGGTGAGTGCTATAGAGGCAGGAGTGGGGGGTCCATCCATCCAACAACTCAGGTGAGTACTATAGAGGCCAGGAGTGGGGGGGTCCATCCATCCACAACTCAGGTGAGCGCTATAGAGGCCAGGAGTGGGGGGGGTCCATCCACCACAACTCAGGTGAGTGCTATAGAGGCCAGTAGTGGGGGGTCCATCCACCCACAACTCAGGTGAGTGCTATAGAGGCCAGGAGTGGGGGGGGGAGTCCATCCACCACACAACTCAGGTGAGTGCTATAGAGGACCAGGAGGGGGGGGGTCCATCCACCCCAACTCAAGCGCTATCGGGAATGGGGGGGGGGGGGAGTCACCTATAGGTGAGTGCTATAGAGACAGGAGGGGGTCCATCCACCCACAACTCAGGTGAGCGCTATATAGAGGCAGGAGTGGGAGGGGGGGGCATCCACCCACAACACAGGTGAGTGCTATAGAGGCCAGGAGTGGGGGGGTCCATCCACCCACAACTCAGGTGAGCGCTATAGAGGCGAGGAGGGGGGGGGTCCATCCACCCACAACACAGGTGAGTGCTATAGAGCTCTGAGACAGGGGGTGGGGTCTAACAACACATGTAGAGGCCAAGAGGTGGGGAGTGGAGGGGGTCCAACCTCCATCAACTTGGTTTTTTATTGTTCTTTAGTAACAAAAGTTGCTTCCTACACTATTACCATCATTGAAAACTTTGAGTTTCTTATGTTACTTCAGAATAAAAGTATTTAAATTCACTAATTGTATCATGAAAAAAATCCATAGCACTATGCCCTATATGGAATGAATTACTGATTGTGCAGAGAACAAAAGCAAAACAAATTGTTTCATAATATCTTTGTGTTAGTTAGACATATACATTATTAAACATCAATTATTATTTTGATATCATTATAAAAATATATGTTTTATGAACATTTTGAATAGATAGTTCAACAGAAAAATTGTTTAACCAAACAATAAATACTTTGTGATAAAATCCATTTACCATGATGGCTGTTTTAGTTGGAGTTGCCACCATCAGTAACTCCAGACCTCCGACACACAACTATGTGAATGGTAAGAGGATGATTGACCAAGCTACCTGTACTAGGGACCCTGTCATAGAAGACGACCACAAACAGGTACAGTAAAACCTGTCATAACAACCATCTCTATATAAAGACCACCTGCTTAATATGACCACTTCCATGTGATACGAAACAACCAATATCAACACAATATGACCTGTGTATAAAGACCACTTGGCTGTAAAGACTCATTTTTGTTTGTCCATGTAGTGGTCTTCATAGACAGTTTGACTGTATTTTGATGACACTATAAAATCCTGCCATTTAACAGTAATTAAAGTGTTAAATATCACTATGAAGAATGATATCTCGTTCTTCTAACCAGAAGCTATGCCAAGACACCTTAACGTCACCTTGAGGAAGAGACTTTCGTTGTGCAAGAATCTCTATCACAAGAGAACACAACATCCTATATGTATACTACAGAGTTATCTGCTCTTGCGGGTTGGTAATGATTGTGACGTCATGTGTTTGTGAGTGTAACGTCATATGTTTAAGAGAAAAAGACGTGAATTGTGCTCACAAAAATAATGACGTAACAATCGATACCTACCCGCAAGGCAGCTATTTCTGTAATATGCAAAGACGGAATACTGTATTCTACAAAAATGTCCATCACCATCATCATCAATCATATATTTTTACCATTTTTATCAATTTTTCTAGGTTAGTTTTCTGAATCTGCCACTTATGTGCCAGGTTTAGAACCTAGCAACTGTCATATAGGCCTACAAGCCTGTTTTTGACTCAATAAGTGCCCAAATGGCGGTTAAAAAATTGAAAAAAGAGGGGGAGCTTAATATGACCAAATTTGGGTTAATCTTTCACAACATTATTGTACAGGGTAAACCAATGATTTACAAAAGAAATAAAATAGAGAACCAAACACAATTGCAGTCTGCATTTATGTAATGTAAGTGAAATTGAGGCCTCAAAAAGGGGGAGGGGTGGGGTGCTTATAGGGTCGGGGAATTTATTGGGTTAAATATGGTAAAAACATCAACATGTATTCGACAATGAGAAGTTATTTTGATTCCATTTGGTTACAGGTACTGGAAGTAAAGTCCAAGAGCTTACTGTGTCTCTCACTGAACATGGTTGGAATAACAGATCTTGTGTTTACGGACTGTCCCAATCTTACTCGCATCACAGGTATCACAGTTTTACAAGTTTACACTAATCCTTTGAATTAATTTTTCAGTTAAATCAAAGCAAAATTAGAGCCCTAATTTCTGTAACCCTGGTCCAATACTAGCCGCAATATATCGCTCGACCACCACCATCATCATAAATCATATATTTTCATCATTTTTATCAATTTTTCTAGGGTAGTTTTCTGAATCTGCCACTTATGTGCCAGGTTTAGAACCTAGCAACTGTCATATAGGCCTACAAGCCTGTTTTTGACTCAATAAGTGCCCAAATGGCGGTTAAAAAATTGAAAAAAGAGGGGGAGCTTAATATGACCAAATTTGGGTTAATCTTTCACAATATTATTGTACAGGGTAAACCAATGATTTACAAAAGAAATAAAATAGAGAACCAAACACAATTGCAGTCTGCATTTATGTAATGTAAGTGAAATTGAGGCCTCAAAAAGGGGGAGGGGTGGGGTGCTTATAGGGTCGGGGAATTTATTGGGTTAAATATGGTAAATTTCGAACTCGCTATCCAGAAATTGAGTGCAAGTGGTAATGCGTCTGAACAAAATAACCACTTGGTCACTGCAGCACTCAATTATGAATTATTAATTCTAATGTAACCAAAAAGAATTAAACTGTCCATGTGAATAAAACATCAACATGTATTCGATAATGAGAAGTTATTTTGATTCCATTTGGTTACAGGTACTGGAAGTAAAGTCCAAGAGCTTACTGTGTCTCTCATTGAAACATGGTTGGAATAACAGATCTTGTGTTTACGGACTGTCCCAATCTTACTCGGATCACAGGTATCACAGTTTTTATAAGTTTACAATAATCCTTTGAATTAATTTTTCATTCTGTAAAGGAAAGCAAAATTAGGAGCCCTATTCTGGAGGTGTGTAAAACCTGGTCAATACTAGCAGCAATATACCGCTCATGCAGCTAGAGAGAACTTCTCTTTAGCTCGAACGGTTGAGCGTCAGACTAGTAATCCAGAGGTCCCGAGTTCGATCCCTGGCAGAGGTAGGTATTAAATTTATTGTAAATCCTGCACCCAGTTACATTCCTATTTTAAAATCTTTGATGTTAATTTTCTGTTTTGAATTAATTCTTTGTTGAACTGTACAATAGAATTTGATAGGTGTAAAATTTTGCTCCGATTACTGTAAATATAGAGTTAACTCACAATAATGCGGATGTTGATGGTCCAGAAAGCTCACAATCCGGACTGAGATATCGGGAAACAAATTTGTATTATTGATGAAATAAATGGAATTAGGCAGTCTGAAAAATTATTCACAGTTTGAATGGATTGGGGATGGGGATGTCGCAACTGTCTACTGTATACCCGGTATATTTTAGCAGTAAGGGTAATCAAATGTAGCACTTTCAGCACCTGAGACTAAGATATGATGTACTGAATTATCAATGTTTATGCTGTTAATGTAGAAATATAATTGTGACCATGATTTGATCACTGTAATAATTTTTTAAAAATAAAAGAATTGCAGTAATGCTCTAAAAAAAATTTACTCTGCATATAAACATATTTGCAGTACTTTATGACCATTTATCTTATGTGATGTGAGTAATTCTTGTAAGGTTTGGTTTTACTCTCTATTTGTTTATACAGGTTGTGCTTGTAGAGTGTTGAAGAAAGTGAAAACCGTATCGATTCCCAAGCTCCAGAAGATTTCCTTTGCCCAGTGTCGGAAACTTGATGAAGATTCTCTGATAGACGAGATCACTTCTTTATCCACTGTCAAAAATCGTTTAGTTTACCTCCGCCCTCTACATCAAGTGAGTCAGCTCTCATATTAACTGTATGGGAAATTTTGATTCATTTAATGATACAGTATAGCGAGTTATTTTCATACCCCCGGGGGTATACTGGAATTTGGTTGTCCATATGTCTGTCTGTAGACACAACTTTGTCTTGCGAACTCCTCCTAAACTACCTGACAGATTTTGATTAAATTTGGTACACAGAACACTGACATAAAGGGGAGTTGAGTAAACTATATAGGGTTATGTTATGTCCCCTATTTATGGAGTTATAAGTAAATCTGTGCAGCACATGTGTCATATGGAGTTTGTGTACACTTTAGTTTGTTTACAAAATTAATGATCAAATATTTGTCACTCTTTGTATAATTAGGTACATAACACATAAAATTTATTGTCTGGCTTGCTAACCAGAATCATTGCCTTTAGTTTGACAGCACATACCTGGAGAAATACATTTCTGATATAAATTATTGTCTTTCATTTTACAGAGCATACCTGAAAAATTAATTACATATCTAATCTAAATAAATATTTCTAGTTTGACAGAGCCTACATGGAGAAACATCTATTTGGAGGACAGGATGTAGACTATGGGCTGTGTGTGGTGTACGACTACAACCCCTCACCCCAAGACTCCATGTACAACAGGACGAGAGTGGCTTCCTGGCCGAACCTCTTCATCGGTATAAACCTGTAAGTATAAACCACAGGTATTCCAGTGTTATCTCCTCAACCATATCATCCGATACTGTAAACTAACTTCATTTTGTGTCTAATTTACTTAAATTAGCAATTTTCACCTTCCCAGTATATTCGCGAATGTTTGTCTCCACTAATTAATATCTACATCAGTTATATTAATAGGAATTTCCATTCAATTTTAAAGCCGTGAATGTTAATACCCGCAAAGTTATGTTGGAATGGCAATCGCAAAAATTAGTAGCCACAAAAAGTTGGATTAAAGTAGCTGACTATTTTTGCTTGGGAAGATACTTTAATAGTGGTTTCATGGGACATCGATATGATCATGAAAATTTGATCCACCAATAATGAGAAATCAATGAAATATAATATATATATATCCTTGTAGCCAAATTGTAAAATTCAACTTCTAAAATTTGATTTGAAAATAACTGGCTTTACGGAATATTGTGACACATATTATTCGGGATACCAAACCACTACAGTAGATTTGGTAGAAAATCAGCATCATTTATAATAGAATGATGACAATATATTAATTCCATCTATTTTAGAGAACTACTGCAGTCCTATAACTTCAGGCGATTGGACGGAGTGGTGTCTACTAGGACCCCTTTGGACCGCATTGTATACAGCATGGCTGGTATGTTTCCCTTCTGTAGGATTTGTACTTAAATATATACAGGCAAAATATCTTTACCTGAAATTGTCTTCAAGAATCTTTACCAGGATTTGACTATAGTAAACTTTTGTACGAAATATATAGATCAATTGTTTAACCTGAAGTTCATAGCTATTCTGCTTGTTTCAAGTCCATAGTCCCGTCACATTTCAAATTATGGACAATGGGGGTATTAATATCTTACAAATACAGTACTAGTTTATAAAAATGTTTTATTGAATGTTTAGTGACAAAGAACAAATTAACACAATGTCAGAATACAATATTCACAACACAATATTCCTCAGAAAGTTCTAAAGGGATCTTTTTCAAATTTCATTAGCAGATTCCCATTTGGTAGTTGAAGTTTGAAAAGCAGAGAAAATATCCCTGTCATATGTCAGACATTGATCATTCTTTAGTGGGAGCCAAGATCCCTCTGGGATCTCTTGTTTGAATTACCATTCCATATCTCAACCATAAATAACCTTTTTAAAAGTATCCAGGAAGACCCCTTTTAATTCAATTTGACATACATAGATCACTTGGCTATAAAGACCCATGTTTTCAATGCATATGTCCTTCTATTGGTCTTTATTGCAGAGAGTAACTGTAATGAGTTGTAATGATTCTGTACCAGTAATTAAATGGTGTTCTAATTTTCCAGGAGAAAATGAGAATGGATCTAAATGGGAGTTGATTACAGACATACCCTGGCTTCGACCCCTGTCTGAATGTCCTGATCTGTCCGAGAGTAAACTCTCAACACAAGACAAGAAAGGTAAGATAATACTAATTTTACTGCGGGATAAGAGTCCTCATGAGTTGATAATATTGGTGTATTTTGTTGATTCCTGCAGGATAAGAGTCCTCATGAGTTGATAATATTGGTGTATTTTTTGATTCCTGCAGGATAAGAGTCCTCATGAGTTGATAATATTGGTGTATTTTGTTGATTCCTGATAAGAGTCCTCATGAGTTGATAATATTGGTGATTTTGTTGATTCTTGCAGGATAAGAGTCCTCATGAGTTGATAATATTGGTGTATTTTGTTGATTCCAATTGATATACGTTTATGGATTTATCTTTATACTGGTTTTGCTATATAAGAGTATCTCAATGATATTAAAGATATTTCATGTTTGTAGTCCCTCTTTTACTGGCTTACCCAAACTATGGCAAAGGATAATTACTTATAACTGAAGTCATTCCTATAGCTATGCAAGTGATATTAGATTTATTTTTTTTACCCCAGTCATAAATGTAGGGGAATGCTTCAGGCATAAAATGGGAGGGGTAGTGAAGTGTTACCTTTGTCTGTCCCTTCCTGTCACATACTGTCATATGCCATCCTATCACATCCCGAATATCTGTAAGAACATTTTATTTTTTTCTAGTTTTGATACCATTTTAAGATTGATTTCTGTTTGTCCACAGCTGGTGTGTACTGTCCCGCGGCTAAGGGACATTTTAGTGTGACTGACTGCCTGGTGGATCTACAAAACGACATCGCTGAGAAACAGGCGACAGGCATCGGTCTGATGGCTTACTCCATCATTGTTTACATCAATATGTGTGACATATCAGGGGTTCCAGTTCATGACCCCTACTTATAATACCTCATCACTTTTATAACACTTCACAACAATATTAATAATACCAGGCTCCAGGATAATGAAACAATCTTAGATTTAAGTTTTGATTTAGCCAATCATATATGACATAACTTTTTGTAACATCAGCTTTGATTGGCTAAGTCTAAAATTAAAACAGTTTTGGACTTAAGTTTTTTTCATGATCCTGTGGCCAGGTCTTCTCCTGTGCATATTACACTGATGTCAAGTGACCTGTGTTGGTAACCTCTGTTCCAGTATGGAACTTATTAGTTGTGCCTCTTTCACATCAAACATTAAAGTATGGGAGAGTAGTCTGTTGCATTCAAGGTTTCAACTTTATTTCTAGAACTTAAGATTGGATCAATGTATGATCTGTAACATCATGCATATGTTTGTTTTTTTTTTGCAAGTTATGCGTATGTAAGCAGTACATTAATTTAAATCCTGACCATAACACCTTTTTATTTTCAGTTCTTATATCTAGTCCTAGTTTATATTGTTACTTCAAATTCTGTCTGTTAAGTTTGTCAATACATAAGGTTTCTTTCCAATAATACAATGTTCATAAAAGTTTCTGTTTCGTAGCTATTGATTTCCAGCAAATAGGTGTTAGTGTTTCTGTCTTTATAATGTCATTTTATGATTGTTTTGTGCAATACATTGAAGATGTGTATGTTGTATGACTGAACACATACTAGGTAAATGAAACCCGCTTCACACTGGATAACCGCGCTCCGACCTAAACATTTCATAAATCATGGAAAGTCGCAACGAAGACAAATTTGCAAATTGTACACGATCTTCCTATGATCATTTAGGTTGTAGAAATCCTAGTAGAGCCTTCATCCGGTGTGAAAGGTGACCTATAGAAGTACTTATAGCTCCAAAACCATGAAAGAATTTGAGACTTTATTCATTGCTTAATTAATAGCCAATTAACAATGAGGTAACCTATATCATATATAATCTGATTTGTTATTTTGGCTGCCGTAAATCTAAACAAAAAAAAGTTTTAAGCTATTTCATGGTCTTGGGCATTTGTTTGTTATGAAACCATAACATTAATTATCTGTGATATGATATTTTGTCATGGAAAGCATTGATAATGCAATTAAAATCAATGAAATAATTGTATTTTCAAAATACTTCACATGTTTTTTGTTTGTTATATTTCAATTACGACTACCAATCTGAAGTCCAAGGTTCATTTGCTTCCTCCATAACACTGCAGGTAGGGCGTTAAAATTGTATCTACCGCTCCATTTGTAAAAGTTATATACTATAAAAGGCAGAAAAATTTAGGATCTGATCTTTTCTTCCTTTGCAAACATCTCCCTTGACACTGCGTCACTTTTGGGCTGTTGAGTGCTCTCCCTTGTGAGGAAGGCTCTGGGTTCTTTCCCCTAGCTGAGACACACAATAGTCTATAAAATGGAAGTTTCTGCTCCTGTGTAGTGGTCAGCATTAAGGGAGTGGGACGACTGGTTCGCTTGTAAACTTGATTGGTGTCGTACCTGTGTATGGTATAGTCCATTTACAGACCGTCTGAATAACATCATTGCTGACTCGCCTCCATCTTAGATTTTGATGATGAAAGTTTGTTACAACTGTTTCTACAAAAGTACTGAAGTGATATCAAACTTTTTTCAGAGGTGGCGTTGCAAAATCTACCTACGCTCCGATTGTTTTCAATTTTGCAGTGTCATAGGTAAAGGTATATACCTACTTTATATGTGCATTTAATCTATTTTGCCTTATTTAAAAAAAAGTGTGAATGGCTTTAAAAATGCTTATTCGCCGACAGAGCATAAATCTAATTAATGTAAAAATAACATAAAATAATTTATTCTGTCTTTGGTGTATGTGCAATCATTACTTCATTCCATATAGGATATAGAGCCACGGATTTTTTTTGAGATGTAATTAATTTTGTTTATATTTTTAACTTGGATGTAAAATTAGAAGCTCAAACTTTTCAATGGCGGTAATGGTGTAAATTGAGTAACTTTTGTAACTGAAGAAAAACTCCTAAATCGTCTGCTGCTGTTTTTGATAGTGAAAAATACCATTTGTTAGCGGTGGAGCATCTTTTAATGATTGTTTTTATAACAATACTGTGGGTATATGTCAAGGGGACCCCTTGTGGCAACCTTTCAAACATTATTTTTCTATTTTTTTTTCTATTGAAAGATACCATTTGTAATTATTATGGCAACTGGGTATATTTACAAGACAGAGTTTATATTGCTACATGCACTCGCTAATTTAAATCACCCCAAAACGGTTTTCCCTATATTTATTTTGAAACTAGTTTACACATAGACAGAGAATGTCAGGAGAGAATTTTTAATGCAGGGTAATATTGTGAACGCCACATTTGATCACAGGGATCTGAGAATTAGCTACAGATATTTGTTATTTTGGCTGCCGTAAATCTAAACAAAAAAAAGTTTTAAGCTATTTCATGGTCTTGGGCATTTGTTTGTTATGAAACCATAACATTAATTATCTGTGATATGATATTTTGTCATGGAAAGCATTGATAATGCAATTAAAATCAATGAAATAATTGTATTTTCAAAATACTTCACATGTTTTTTGTTTGTTATATTTCAATTGGACTACCAATCTGAAGAGGTTCATTTGCTTCCTCCATAACACTGCAGGTAGGGCGTTAAAATTGTATCTACCGCTCCATTTGTAAAAGTTATATACTATAAAAGGCGGAAAAATTTAGGATCTGATCTTTTCTTCCTTTGCAAACATCTCCCTTGACACTGCGTCACTTTTGGGCTGTTGAGTGCTCTCCCTTGTGAGGAAGGCTCTGGGTTCTTTCCCCTAGCTGAGACACACAATAGTCTATAAAATGGAAGTTTCTGCTCCTGTGTAGTGGTCAGCATTAAGGGAGTGGGACGACTGGTTCGCTTGTAAACTTGATTGGTGTCGTACCTGTGTATGGTATAGTCCATTTACAGACCGTCTGAATAACATCATTGCTGACTCGCCTCCATCTTAGATTTTGATGATGAAAGTTTGTTACAACTGTTTCTACAAAAGTACTGAAGTGATATCAAACTTTTTTCAGAGGTGGCGTTGCAAAATCTACCTACGCTCCGATTGTTTTCAATTTTGCAGTGTCATAGGTAAAGGTATATACCTACTTTATATGTGCATTTAATCTATTTTGCCTTATTTAAAAAAAGTGTGAATGGCTTTAAAAATGCTTATTCGCCGACAGAGCATAAATCTAATTAATGTAAAAATAACATAAAATAATTTATTCTGTCTTTGGTGTATGTGCAATCATTACTTCATTCCATATAGGATATAGAGCCACGGATTTTTTTTGAGATGTAATTAATTTTGTTTATATTTTTAACTTGGAGTAAAATTAGAAGCTCAAACTTTTCAATGGCGGTAATGGTGTAAATTGAGTAACTTTTGTAACTGAAGAAAACTCCTAAATCGTCTGCTGCTGTTTTTGATAGTGAAAAATACCATTTGTTAGCGGTGGAGCATCTTTTAATGATTGTTTTATAACAATACTGTGGGTATATGTCAAGGGGACCCCTTGTGGCAACCTTTCAAACATTATTTTTCTATTTTTTTTTCTATTGAAAGATACCCATTTGTAATTATTATGGCAACTGGGTATATTTACAAGACAGAGTTATATTGCTACATGCACTCGCTAATTTAAATCACCCCAAAACGGTTTTCCCTATATTTATTTTGAAACTAGTTTACACATAGACAGAGAATGTCAGGAGAGAATTTTTAATGCAGGGTAATATTGTGAACGCCACATTTGATCACAGGGATCTGAGAATTAGCTACAGATGATATAACCATGGACCCACCAGGTCTAGATGAAAAAAACGATAAAAAATATATTCTACATGGTACTATTTACGAGAAGGGTGGAAACTCATAGACTCTTAACCCGCCTACCTTAAGCGGCTATAAAAACACATTTTTAGTACATCGTCATGAAAACGGTTACTACCGTTGGAAAGAGCGATAATTTTCCTTTCAAATCATCCTACGTACAAAATGTCGTTATTAAGACGAAACAATTCCCATTATGACAAACATATTGAACGTCAGCTAATTAAAATTCATACTGGTGGTATGGCTGATATTATATGCATGAGCGAGGCTTCGGCTGCAATCTCATTGACCGGCTATGAAAAGTCTATCTTTTCGGGACGTTGTACATCTATATATGGATTTCGCCGTTACTTTTCAAACATGGACTTTTCATATATAGTATATAGTACCATGTAGAATATGACTTTTATCGTTTTTTGAACTAGACCTTTAAAACGTCTAAACATGGTCTTAGGGCACTCTGGTGAGTCCATGGTTATATCATCTGTAACTAATTCTCAGATCCCTGTGCATTTGATAGGGTGAAGTGAGATGACAAAAGAGCAATATTTCGTTTCCCATTTCCCCCCAAAGTGTTAATTTTATTTAAAATAACCATTTTAAAAAAACCAGAATTTTCCGTTCAAAATCTAAGAACTATGACTCGTATATAAGGTCAACGATCCACTCAAATGATTTATGAAAAAAATGTAAAAAAAACTTCATCAAAGGATGACCTATGTTGACATATTTTTAAAGGTAGTTTTAATAAATTAAACAAGAAGATTTCAGGCCCTTTGGGACTGTTTTTAAAATCACAAAAAGGAAAAAGGTAGTCTTCTTTTAAAAGGGCAACTAGTAGTACAGTCGATATGCAAAGTTTAAAGAAAATTGGGTTCTGGGCAGTTTCTATGTAATTTTTAACATTAGCTTAGTCCACCTTGGTTCTTTATTGAGCTTGTTTTACTGGTAATATGAAGCTGTTTAGGAAAAAAATGTACTTCCAAAAATAATGAATTGTACGTATACAATTCAGTGAAATGAGTGCACATGGTCGAACCGAGAAGCCAAGTTGTGGTCTACCATTTCATTTCACATTTTTAAAATTATATCAGTTACTATAAAGTGACTTCTTCATAAATGATTTTATTTAAAAATGCATCAATCTTTAAAAAAATCTGTATTGCTGCAAATACTTTTAAGCATAGGGACCTGGTACGAATTTCTTACCAACACTTTATATTATAGATTCTATAATATATCTATGTATATATAATGTTGGTTAGAAATTCGTGCCAGGTTCCAGTGTTTTAAAGCATCATACATATGCCTTCTTTTTAATAAGCTAAATTCATCAAAACCTTAACGATCGAAGACAAAAATGCGTGTCAAAATTTTCGCCGAGTTATGACACATATGCTTTGGGGGCCCAATATGATTCAGGATATCTTCTGTTAGTTGTAATAAGGTGGGCGTTATTGAACAGGAAGTATGTATATGTTGACTTTTGAAATTCAAACACTCCCTGCTATCCGTATTAGGGTGAGTAACCTCTTTAATCTATTGATTTTTACAGTTACAATGACATGTATTGTTTTTTGCAATTCAAACACTACCTGCTATCTGAGGGACTTTTTTAATCGGTTTATTTTGCAGTTATGATAACAGGTGATGGCTTTTTAAATTCAAATTTAATGCAACATGTGGCAGACATGTTTAATTTATCTGAGCAGTGTCCTTATATCTTAACAATAGCCAACGCCAGTGATCTGACTACCACCTGTAAGTGAGGTCATAATATATAGGCAGGAGGCACGCGAGTAGTCCGCTAAACCTGCCTATATTATTAGTTGTTTTGCCTAATATATAGACTATGAATGAGTCAATTAAAAAAAGCCTAATAATGTAGACAGGTTTTGCGCACTAGCACGCGAGATGTTCGATCAAAATCATAATCAAATCAGACGGGGGGAAAAGTTATTTGTTATTGTGTTGTTATTGTGTCTGGGGTTCATTATATATCTCAATTACTAAAAGTAATTAATACGAGTTTGTGTCGGGATGATTATTTAATTTAAAGATGCTCCACCGCCGACAGAGCATTAATATTTTTTATCATTTGGACAATAATTGGTGTTTTTGCCGTGAATATATATATATATATGACACGATTCAATTAGTCACATTATGCTAAAAAACACTGCAAGTGCAGTAGCCTACCCTCTTTCCATTATCTTTCGTACCTCATTAGAGACTGGATCCTTTCCTACACAATGGAAACGTGCATTAGTTATTCCTATATTTAAAAAAGGTGACAAACAAGATCCTTCAAACTATAGACCCATTTCATTATTATGTACAATTGGTAAAGTATTTGAGAGACTAATCGCAAAGTACTTACATAATTATTTGTTAGATAATTCGCTTATTTATAAATATCAGTCTGGTTTTCAACCTGGACATTCTACTACTCATCAACTCATAGAAATCTTTCAAAATGTGATAATTTGGAAAAAAGACAACCAACCTGTTTAGTGTTCTGTGATATCTCTAAGGCGTTCGACAGAGTGTGGCACAGGGGATTGGGAAAAAAAATTAACTAGCTATGGTATATCGGGGAAATTATTGATATGGTTAACTGATTATGTTAAGAATAGGTCGCAACAAGTATGTTTGGGGAATGCTAAATCTAATGTTAAAATTACTAAGGCAGGGGTGCCTCAAGGGTCTGTCTTAGGTCCCCTTTTATTTATTCTTTATATTAATGATATTACTGATAATTTAGACAGCCTATCTAAGCTGTTCGCTGATGATACTTCTCTTCTTTGCACTGACAAATCTCCACAAGTTATAGAACAAAAACTAAATAACGATCTTTCGAATATCCAATCTTGGGCCGATAAATGGTTAGTGAAATTTAATCCAGTAAAAACACAGGCTATCCTCATTTCGAATATTGACCTTAATTATGTAATTGATATTGTTTTTAATAATGTAAATATCGACTTTGTTGATAGCCACCGACATCTTGGAGTGTATATTGATTCTGAGTGTAAGTGGGGCAGACATATAGACCATATCAGTAAAACTGTCACGAAACAATTAGGTGTTCTACGGAAATTAAAATTCATTCTCTCTAGACAAACGTTAAGCAAAATTTATAGAACTTTTATTCTTCCTATATTGGAATATTGTTGTGAGTTGTGGGACGGTTGTACGGTCGCTGAAACTGAAATCTTAGAAAAATTACAATTAGAGGCAGGTCGCATTGTTACGGGATTACCATCGTTCTCAAGCAGAAACTCTATATACTGTGAAACTGGGTGGGAGCCCTTATCTAACAGACGGTCTCGCAGAAAACTCCAACTCTTTTATAAAATACATCATTGGCTAACCCCAACCTATCTACAAACACTCCTTCCTTCTATAGTTGCTGATAACACCCAACACCTTCTTCGTAATGCAGAAAATTACACACTTCCTAATAATAGACTTGAATCTTCAAATATATCTTTTTTTCCCGTCTACCGTTCGTTTATGGAACCAGTTACCTATAAACACAAGACATAGCGAGTCATTCTCTAATTTTAAACATGCTATCCAGAACAAAGACGTACCTGTAATACCCAACTTTTTTTTATTTTGGAGACCGTAAATTAAACATTATACATACAAACTTAAGAAATCGTTCAAGTTCATTACGTAGCCATTTATTCAGAGCCAATATTGTAACAGATCAAAAATGTCATTGCGGTTTCCCAGTTGAAGATCCACAGCATTTCTTTTTTTAATTGTAATTCATATAGTGACCAAAGAATCATTCTATTTCGACAGCTAAACTCATTTATTCCACTCTCTGTCAATTTATTACTTTTTGGAAATATGAACTTAAGTACACAAGAAAATGAATTAATCTTCATGCACACTCAGCAATATATCAAAGATACTCATAGATTTTAACTTCGTCCTTCTATTAATATCAAATATTCCCATATCTGCCTTACTCCCAACATCTTACTGGTTTTGTATTTACACTTAAATTATATTTGTATAACCCTCCGATACTGACGACAAAAGAGAAACGAATATTCAAAGAAAGCCTAAAGTGACCAGGAGAAAGACAAACCGAAGACAGGATGATATGAACATTGAGAAGTCGAAAGTTAAGAAAAGTGGTTTAGAACTTCTGTCGTCTTTATCGGAGGGGTAGATTTTAGATTTTAAAATTATAGTATATTACGAGTTGAAACTTGAGGAGCATACTGGTTATACAATAGCTCTCTCCCTCCCCCACCACTCTCTTTCTCGTTCTTCCCTCACTCTCTCCCTCTCTCTCTACTCAAATACAACTTTATATATTATGTATATATTCTCTTGTAAATGCCATCTTGTCTGTAATTTGAATGTTTTATTATTTTTGGGAACGGGCTTTATATAAGTTGTATAACTTGTGCCCAATCCCATTGCACATTTTGCAATAAAATATGTTTAAATCAAATATATATGTGTGTGTGTGTCAAATCATCAGTACTTAATTCCATATAGGGCATAGTCCCATAAGTAAAATAATAAGCTCAAGCCTTTCAATGATAAGTAAATTTTGTAACCGAAGGAAGATTCACGTACTAAAACGTCTGCTTTGGCTTGTTTAGAATAGAAAACAAATTCCATTTGTCGGTGTTTGGCAACGTATCAATTGTGACATATTCCGTCTTTGCATATTACAGAGTTAGCTCCCTTGCGGGTAGGTATCGATTGTTACGTCATTATTTTGTGAGCGCAATTTACGTCGTTTTCTCCGAAACACATGACGTCACACTCGCAAACACATGACGTCACAATCAATACCTACCCGCAAGTGCAGATAACTATATGTAATATGCCAATTCGGAATACTATACGACATGAAATGTTCGCGTGTTTTTTTTTTCTTTCCTGTTTTGATACAATTTCATGGGTTGAAATATTTACTGGTTATCCGAGGGAACAATTATAGTGACATTAATGTGTAGATATAAATCGTTGATTTGATTTAAACATATTTTATTTGTATCAAATATATATATTTGGATCGCACACAATTTGTCCAACTTATATTAGCTCCCTCTAAATAGTCCTGATATCAGACTTAGACATTATGACAGAGAGATGTCCTACACCAGACATCTATCTGTCATCATATCAAAGTCTGATGTTAGGGTCAGAGTATCTCGAGCTAATTTATGGCCAGTTAACTCGAACTCTTGTAACTCGATGTCATTGTATTTGTTTGCCCCGACTTATCGCTGTTATCAGTAACTCGAATAATTTAGAACGAATATACGTACCCGGCCTACTATACCTTTCGGCCGGGTACGAATTGGTCCCTATGTGTCGTAGTGGAGCACTGCCTCCGAAAATCACTCGGGCACAGTTTTCTATACTTTTTTGTAGGTTTCCAATTATTTTAAGCGTATACATGCATATACATATTATTTTTGTCTAAAACAAACATAACTACCCTTAATATATACCGTACCGCTCACAAGACGTCAAATTCACAACTTGTGGACTTGCCGTATAAATTTCCTTCAGAAAGATCTTCATATGTATTATGTAAAAAAAATAATGATCGATGAGAATTTGATATTTTATATAACTCAGTTCTATTCCCTAGTAGGTTAGCGACATCAAAAAAGTACGATAAAATGCAAAGAAACGTTTTATAATGGTTTGTATAATCATTACTTTGCTCCATTAGCAGTAATAGGCACCAATTGTAGAGCTAAAGACGACACCATTTTTGTCTAAAAGTCTTTTGAGCTACAATATTGCAGCTAGTATTTTACGAGAATAGTTCCCAATCAGTAATGGGGCGTAAAAATTTGTGAATATCAGTAAATATTTTACAATATGGATATGTGTCGTATCCCTGATCCCTGACTACATAAAGCGCGTTTTTGTCGCATTGGTTTATAACACATTATAAGGTCTAATTACTGAAGAATTAATGTTCTTCAAAAAGGGACCGAACTATACCCAAACAAATGCTAAATTTCACAATATAAAACAATGGCAGCGTTATGTCTCCTATGTGAACATTACACAATAAATCCATGCAAGTGGCAGGTTTCATATCATAAACTTGTGCATTATTGACAATCAGTAACAATGAAGTCATGGACCGGCATGTACTAATTGTCCTCAGGATTTCCATAACAATGCGGTTTTTCTCTGAAACCGCAAATAACGTTGCGCCGATGATTTTTATGGTTCAGATAACCTCTATACTGTACTTTAGAATGAGAGGTAACATATACACTTTTGTAATGGTAGAGATGCTTCATTACTCTTCTTCATCACGACACCCACAGGCCACGGGATGTCGTCGATGAAATATTTGATGTGCGTGGCTGCTCTAATAGCCGGCTGTCGCTCTACGGTTGTACGCAATTTTAGCCTCTCAGATATTGCGATGGACTTGATAGCCACTGTGCCGGGGAATTGTTACTTTAGTAAGGAGGACGAGATCGAAAGTGATTTGTACAGTGTCCACAAGGTCGGTCGTGTGGAGGACATCACCAAAATCCAAAGCACCATCAACATAACTTGTCGTGTAGGCTACCAAGAGAAACCGTGGAATTGGACGACATTTCAAAAAGTTGTTTACTCCTTCGCCGACGCGCACAGCGGTTTCTACATAGGTTTGACGGTTGCTTGTTCTTCTGGCGGTTCTGTAGTGATGACAAGACCCCACGAGGCGAGGCTCATTCGCTCATTGTCCATAGTAGGATGTGAAATACACTCTTACAATGTTCTGAATCCAGCCATGGTTACCAAGCAAAAGAACGACCTTGAACATTTCTTATTGAAAAACTGCATACGTTATTTTCGACTCAGTGACATATTGGAAGAGGTTAAAGGGGGAAATGTGAGTTGTGTCATCAGCCCACGTCTAGTCTATTACCACCAACACAACGTCTCTAATAAGTATGAACCAGACGTCAAGCTGATGCTAGATGATCGCCAGTTACTGGTTAAATATGATAAACAGAAGGTCTGCCGTTGCCCTGCTCTAGAATACCTTGAGCTTTCTGGGCACGATTATTCAAAAGAAACGAACGATGCCAGTATTCTCTTTCCCGGTTGGCGCTCGCAATCTTTGTACCCAAAACTCAAAGTTCTTGTCTTATCAAGAAATCACATGAAGCAAGTGCCCTATCATCTGTATTCTTATAGATGGTGGACTCAATTTGGAGCATTGGAACAAATAGACTTCTCTAGGAATCAAATTACGTCACTTCCGTTTAGACACAGACAGCCTAACCAGTCTAACCCAAGATTGTCAGTCGAAATGACCAGTAATGCCATAGAATTAGTAACTGAGGATGAAGTTAGAAATCTATTTGAGTTTTGGCCGAATACAGTGTCACTTGTCGATAACCCTATCGTATGCAACTGTAGTATAAGCGATGTTGTAACGCTTCTTAACCAAACGAAGATAATGGACAACTCGCACTCATCAATCTACGACAGAGTTGGAAACAGTGTACAATGTGCTTACCCCGGTAATATGGCTGGTCTGACTCTTCTAGATCTGACACAATATACAGCGTGCGATAACGACCTCGGATACTTTGTTCCGGAGAAGCAGATATCTTCCTCCGAGTCTGTGGAATCTTTCCCTATGCATTTACCCGAGGGATCTGAAAAATACATTGCGTTGATTTGTGGAGTAGTTATTGGAAGCGCCTTAATCACAGCATTGGTACTGTGGTTTCTAAAGGAACGTAAACATGCACGTGCATCTAGATTGTCCTACCACCATCCATCGCCAATTGTGGACAACAAGACATTCGACGCGTTTATCTCTTACAGTTCCCTTGATGAAGCGTGGGTGATGGACAAACTGTACACTTTCCTGGTATCGAAAGGTTTCCAAGTCTGTTTGCACCATAAGGACTTCATACCCGGCGCCTGTATATCTGAGAATATCATCAATAGTATTGATAGAAGTAGACACACCGTTTTAGTGTTGTCGCCAAACTTTCTTGTCAGCGAATGGTGTCTGTTGGAATTCCGCAAAGCTTTCCAGCAGTCCTTAATGGAGAAAAACGGTCATCTCATCGTCGTTGTCAAGGAAAGTGTTGATCAAGTATCGCTGGAAAATGACATGAGACATTTCATGCAGACTCACACTTATTTGTCTTTAAGCGATGGCCATTTTTGGGAAAAGCTCAACCGATCACTAACCTAACGATATGGACATATTTATCCAGAGTATCGTTGGTTGATAATTAATTCTGGGAGAAGCACAACAGGTGACTTAATTACCTAACGGTATGGACATAGTTATCCTGAGTATCGATGGCCGTTAGCTAGCCATTTCTGGGAAAAGCTGGACATGTGACATACCAAAACGTATGGATATATAGTTATCATGAGTATCGATGGGCATTTATACATTTCTGGGAAAAGCTGGACAGATGACATACCTAATGGTAACACTATATAATAATTCCGAATATCGTTTACCGTAACCATATCTGGGACAAGCTAGGTGACTTACCTCTCAGTAGTGACATATAGTAACCCGAGTATCGTTGGGCGATGACCATTTGTTATTCATTTTCAGTATGACTGTCCGATGACCATTTCAAAACTACCTCCCAAATCCTTCGCCTTGCGTTACTTACCTGTTCCCTGATCATTGGAGGAAGCCTCTTTTTCAGCTGATTGAGGCGCATCTTGTACTTGTACAGTAATTCAATGGCTAGCTGTGCTATGTAAAAACTAGATTACTAGATACTATATTTTATTTGTCGGTGTAAGACGACATGGGATTTGCGTCGGTTTTTGTTTTAAACTCTATTCAGGCCTTGTGGAGTTTTTTATGAGCCGTTCGTAACCAACTCCTTACATGTTATAGAAATACGGGTTACAAAGAAAAACAAATCTATGACTATTGTCCTACCCGGGCTCGAACTCACTGTCTACGGCACCCAATCATCTAGCCAATCATACCTGCGGTTTATACCACTGCACAACGGCCACGTCTTCAAAAACTATGATGGCGATGGTCGGCTCGAAATTGACGTTTGATCAAAAATATGATTTCAACGAGAGGTCGAATTAAAATCGTAATTATAGTAGGCTAAATCTTTTGTGGACTGAAGTCTAATTTTCATTGCATCATGGATAAAAGACGCTTTTGTTCCTGAGTAGATGTGATTAATACAAGATACGGCTAATAAATAAGAGATGCATGCAAACATATTTATAAACCGATTGTATGGAGATGTCACACAACAATGTAAGTATTTCATGTATGAAAGATTAAACTTTCAAACGTTTATTGATTATTGTAAATATTTACTGATATTATTTATTACAATATAACAATAGAATGTGATAACCGTTATTATCTTATTAAATATCTCTATGTAGGGATCATGATTTAGATCCCTTGGCATATTTTTCATTTTTATGTGAAAATTTTGCTACAGTTGAATTTTTAAAAAATAGAAAAAGGTCATTACTGCAGTTTGCAGTTTTATGTATCCTTTAAATATTATTAAAAAGGCGGGAATTGCCACCTACGCTCAACCAACTGTCATCACAAGTTTTTCTTAATAAATCTTCATGATGTTTGTAAATGAAAAAAAACCCAATCGTTGTGCTATCATAATGAAACAGCAAGTATGATATGATGTTGCGTAATGCACATTTTGGTGGGACAAATTGGAACATATGATTATATATCTGAGGATGAAATAGTCCATTGAAAAATGGTGTACATTAACGTTATCAAAAAAGAAATAAAAAAATATTGTATTAGTAATATAAATTACATTGTACAATTATGTCATATGGATACATTTAGTATTTGTTGTTTGAAAATTATTCGAATAAAGATAACAGGTTTTTTCATTTATTTTGTTTTCATTTGTTTTACATCCTTTAGCTATGGTCTTTAGACAAGGCTTGATCTGGAAGGAAATGGAACGAAAATGTATTAAACGGCGTCTAGACCTTCTTTATTAGTCCCCTGCGGGTGGAACCGGAGGGGACTATAATGTTTATTCCCGTCTGTCTGTCTGTCTCTCTGTCTGTCTGACTGTCTGTCCGGATTTAGTTTCCCCAAAAAAAAAAAAGATCAACGGATTTTGATCAAACTTCACACAATGGTAGCATATAAGAAAACACAGCTTGGGACTGAATTTGGGGTCAAAAGGTCAACTACAAAGGTTACTGACGCTAAAAATAGATTGTTTCACAAATTTTAGTTTCTGGATGATAAGTTGAGAACACATCAACGGAATTTGTTCAAATTTCATACAAAGGTAACATAGGGGATAACATCGCTAAAATCGCTATTAGCTTGGGATTGAATTTTGGGTCATAGATTAGAAACACGTAATTGACAACAGAGGCCGTGTGTTGCTTGCAACACTTACTGTAACAGTTACTGTCTTCTTTGTAATAATGCGTTTCGTATATTGAATGTGCCAGAATATTGTGACCAGGTGGAGTGTGTTGTTCAGTGTCTTGGTGAGATGATTCATTGATATTTAAGCATACTTCTCAATAAAGTTTTGGTTTATGAAGTCATAGACAAACGGGTTTATGAAGAATGTCGGTTCGTGTTTGTCTATGACGTCATGAACCCAAAATATGTTCAGAGAGCGTTAAACACGATCAACCATCCAACTGATTGTGAAATACTATAAGACTCTTTCATATGTGGATATGAAGGATAGGGATATCCTACCCGACTCTTTCATATGTGGATATGAAGGATAGGGATATTCTACCCGACTCTTTCATATGTGGATATGAAGGATAGGGATATTCTACCCGACTCTTTCATATGTGGATATGAAGGATAGGGATATTCTACCCGACTCTTTCATATGTGGATATGAAGGATAGGGATATTCTACCCGACTCTTTCATATGTGGATATGAAGGATAGGGATATTCTACCCGACTCTTTCATATGTGGATATGAAGGATAGGGATATTCTACCTGACTCTTTCATATGTGGATATAAAGGATAGGGATATTCTACCCGACTCTTTCATATGTGGATATGAAGGATAGGGATATTCTACCCGACTCTTTCATATGTGGATATGAAGGATAGGGATATTCTACCCGACTCTTTCATATGTGGATATGAAGGATAGGGATATTCTACCCGACTCTTTCATATGTGGATATGAAGGATAGGGATATTCTACCCGACTCTTTCATATGTGGATATGAAGGATAGGGAATATTCTACCCGACTCTTTCATATGTGGATATGAAGGATAGGGATATTCTACCCGACTCTTTCATATGTGGATATGAAGGATAGGGATATTCTACCCGACTCTTTCATATGTGGATATGAAGGATAGGGATATTCTACCCGACTCTTTCATATGTGGATATGAAGGATAGGGATATTCTACCCGACTCTTTCATATGTGGATATGAAGGATAGGGATATTCTTCTACCCGACTCTTTCATATGTGGATATGAAGGATAGGGATATTCTACCCGACTCTTTCATATGTGGATATGAAGGATAGGGATATTCTACCCGACTCTTTCATATGTGATATGAAGGATAGGGATATTCTACCCGACTCTTTCATATGTGGATATGAAGGATAGGGATATTCTACCCGACTCTTTCATATGTGGATATGAAGGATAGGGATATTCTACCCGACTCTTTCATATGTGGATATGAAGGATAGGGATATTCTACCCGACTCTTTCATATGTGGATATGAAGGATAGGGATATTCTACCCGACTCTTTCATATGTGGATATGAAGGATAGGGATATTCTACCCGACTCTTTCATATGTGGATATGAAGGATAGGGATATTCTACCCAACTCTTTCAGATGTGGATATGAAGGATAGGGATATTCTACCCGACTCTTTCAGATGTGGATATGAAGGATAGGGATATTCTACCCGACTCTTTCAGATGTGGATATGAAGGATAGGGATATTCTACCCAACTCTTTCAGATGTGGATATGAAGGATAGGGATATTCTACCCGACTCTTTCATATGTGGATATGAAGGATAGGGATATTCTACCCGACTCTTTCATATGTGGATATGAAGGATAGGGATATTCTACCCGACTCTTTCATATGTGGATATGAAGGATAGGGATATTCTACCCGACTCTTTCATATGTGGATATGAAGGATAGGGATATTCTACCCGACTCTTTCATATGTGGATATGAAGGATAGGGATATTCTACCCGACTCTTTCATATGTGGATATGAAGGATAGGGATATTCTACCCCGACTCTTATGTATATAAAAGGTTGATAGAGTATTTCTTTTACATCGATGGATGATGAAGGATAGTTATATATCCCGACTTTTTCATATGTGGATATGAAGGATAGGATATTCTACCCGACTCTTTCATATGTGTGATATTTTGAAGGATAACTTCTACCCGACTCTTTCATATGTGGATATGAAGGATAGGGATATTCTACCCGACTCTTTCAATGTGGATATGAAGGATTTGTTGACGCTGTGACGTCGCAAGGCTTTATGCATGGGTAGCTGACTGTATGGTCCTAGACCAGCCAGTATTACACGTGTAGGTATGACAGAAAGCCTCAGACGACATGAGTGTATTGCCCTAGACTAGCCAGTATAACACGTGTAGGTATGAGAGAAAGCCTCAGGCGACATGAGTGTATGGCCCTAGACCAGCCAGTATTACACGTGTAGGTATGAGAGAAAGCCACAGGCGACATAAGTGTATTGCCCTAGACCAGCCAGTACACGTGAAGGTATGAGAGAAAGCCTCAGGCGACATGAGTGTATTGCCTGAGACCAGCCAGTATTACACGTGTAGGTATGAGAGAAAGCCACAGGCGACATAAGTGTATTGCCCTAGACCAGCCAGTACACGTGTAGGTATGAGAGAAAGCCTCAGGCGACATGAGTGTATTGCCCTAGACCAGCCAGTACACGTGTTGGTATGAGAGAAAGCCTCAGACGACATGAGTGTAATTGCATGATACCAGCCAGTATTATATCCATAGGTATGAAAGAAAATACTGTATACTGGTAGTTCTTAAATTTCATGGTTTGAAATTTTGCGATTAACTATTTGGAACTTATTCGTGTGGGCTTAATTTCGCGAAATATCTTTGCTGCATTAGAACGTGTAATTCATACGACAGGCAATAATTTGTAAAACTATGATTATGATAAATTTTGCGAGGTAGTAAATTAGGATCAATCAGCGACATTAAAACTCACAAATTATCAATTATACAGAGCTAAGCGCCTTTCATTAAGTCCTTTGTGACACTTTTATCATAGTTTTCTAGAGATCAACAAACTGAATGATATTCCAAAGACCTCAATGTAAAAGTTTGGGAATCTTCTATAAATATTATTTTATTTTACATCGATTATGAAACAAGTTATACAACTTATGCAAATCACTCTCGATGGACTGAATGTAAGCGCGCGAGGGATCTTAGTGTGGGAGGAAACCGGAGTGACCGGAGAAAAACCACGTGGTCGAGTAGGTGACCCCTAAGCTTTTCACGTCCTTGGCGGGTTAGAACACCGGCTTGCTAGGTGAAAGGCGAGTGAGTTAACTACTACACTACCCGATCACCCGAATCTTCTTTTAAACCTATTAAAAAATATATAGGTTTTGTTTTTTAACTAAATTCTAGGTTTTCGTAACACTTTGTAGAAAAAAATAAGAATTTCATATATGGTTGTCATTTTTCTCAATTTAAACCGTATCGGTGTATTATGAAAACCAATTCATGCTTGACATTTATTAATAAACAGTGATACTAGCAGTTTATTGTAATGTTGAATCAATAATTACCGCTTGTGCTCAAGGAACATTATGTTATAAAAATAATCGGTATACATAACTGACAGCTGGGTCAGATTTCAAAGTTACAAAGCGGACGCAATGACCTGAAATGTTTGAATGCGTGTGTCATAATTATTTAACGATTCATAAAAAATAATTCAGAAGTTGATATCGAAGGCTTTGTTATCGATGAATAGTCTGTTGAGGTTTCACTCGAAATGACAGTCTGACACGTAATTTGAAACAACAGGTGGGTGTTGATGTATCGTATAGGCGACTATTTTTTGGTCAATTTTTTCGTTGTGTAATTCAAAATAAGGACATAATTGATTTTTATTTATTGATCCATTTTTGCGAAATTGAGGGAAATTTTGTGAATTCGGGACGAACTTGCATTTACAACTTGGGTGTAATGATGTAGTCAACCTGTTTTGCAATACTGTAAACAAACAAACTTTCTTTCGCGGCTACTAAATTTCGAGATTTCTGCTTCAAAACATTTCCTCGGATTTAAAATTGAATGGGAATATGTTTTAAGTTAAGTTTAAACTGATCAAGAACTGTGGAAAAACCGACAGTATTGATTTCGCGGAGATAAAACTTTCGCGAATTGACCTCGTTCGCGAAATTTGCGAAAATAAATCGCTAGCGAAAGGAAGCTGGTTTACAGTAGTTCACAGATCAAGTTTTCTTGACCATACCCATGCCCCTCGAAATCGCGTGAAACATTTTCGTATAACCATTGGATTTCTTAAAGATGCTCCGCCGCTGACAAATGGTATTTTATTCACTATCAAAACAGGAGCAGACGATTTAGTATTTTTCTTCAGTTACAAAAGCTACTTACTTTACACCATTACCACCATTGAAAAGTTTGAGCTTCTTATTTTACTTCAAGTTAAAAATATGAAAAATAATTAATTGCATCCCGAAAAAATTCCGTGTCACTATATCCTATATGGAATGAAGAACTGATTGCGCATGCACCAAAGGCAAGATAAATTATTTCTTATTATTATTGTGTTTATTAGACATATATATACACGATTAAACAACAATTATTGTTCAAATGATGAATATCATTTATGCTCTGTCGGCGGTGGAGCATCTTTAAGTAAATATAATTGGATACAAAATTTTGTATTTTGTTATTTATCAATACAGCCTCCATTTCTTTAGTGGTATGTATCACGAGACGTATTTTTTGTCAACGATGTGGCATGGTGTCCGATATATGTTGTAGAACGCATTAATGGACGAAGGACCACCACGTTTTCTCAAATGCTGGAATTTAAGGTCATAATGTTCAAATTTGCGAAAATCTTTCAATTGATTTCTAAATAGACCTAGGGGTGTGATACTTTGAACATAGCTTGCTTGGTTGAAGGACTATCATTTTTGTTCAATAACATTGACTCCTATCTAATACTTGTTTGTTTGTTTGATTAGATTAACGTCACATTAACAGTTAGGGTTATGTAAGGATGACCTCCCATGTATGTGGTGCGTGTTTTGGGGTACTGCGGTATTTTCGAGGTGTGTCTTCTTATATAGTGGAGCTCTTCCCCATTTTAAAGTGTTATATCACTGAAACATACCATCGAAGATACCAAACATACCTCACCCGGCCACATTATACTGACAACGGGCGAATCAGTCGTCCCACTCACTTGATACTGAACACGCACGGACCCGGATATCATATACATATGCATCCTCGATACTTTAGGGGCTACTATCACTGAAGTTATATCCACCCCTATTCTATGTCAATATAAAACTGACCAATCTAGCTAACCCCTCACAGATTAATAACAATATGTTCTATATATTTACCTCCAAATAATCCATTTAGTTGTGATGAACTGAGTAACATCGTATCGCAACTACCAGTGCCATATATTATCATTGGTGACTTTAATGGGCATAATATCATCTGAGAGAGTGGTAGACGTATCGAAGAGTTTATTGATAAAACAGCTTATATCTTTAGAACACCAAAGCCACAACATATTTACACCCTGCATCTGGCTTGCTTATCCGCATTGATCTATCGGTTTGCCATCCATCAATTCTTCTGGATTATGATTGGAGGGTAAACAATGATTTTTGTGGGAGCGATTACTTTCCGATTGTACTAAAAACATAGGGTCACCAAAACCTCGATGACCCTATTAAAACTTTCACAGAAGCGCTCATTTCTATCGAGACTATACCAAAGTCGGTGATAAAACCTTCAAAGCTCCTTCTCTCAAATGATTCATGTATCAATAGATCTAGCAGAAATGCAGCTCTTTGGCGGTACTTGGCTTCACCTACCGTCTCTAGCTATACCAATTTTAAAATTTGGAGATCTAAAGCTCGAAGGTCTATCAAATCAAATAAAAAAAATTCTTGGAAAGAGTACGTCTCAAAAATTAATTCCAATACATCCTCGAAGAAAGTTTGGGAAATTATTGGTAAAATAAATGGAAAAAGAAAAACAACACCATCCTCAATTAGATTTTTATTCAAAATCCTAAATAGTTGACGCCTTTGCTAAAATCTTGCTTCAAATTTATCCCTCAAAAATCATTCCAAAAATTTCCAAATATTGAAAAAGATAAGATAAGAGACGTCTTCATTTTCAATTTTCCAATACTGAAAGTTATATTAGGACTTCCGATTTATCAGAACTGCTCGAGTCCCTCGAGAAATTAAAGGACTCGGCAGCTGGGCACGCCGAAATTCCATATATGTTTTTAAAACAATTACCAGACTCTTCACTAAAATGCCCTTTAAATATAATTAACCAACATTATTCTTCTTGCAAAATTCCTGAATTTTGGAAAGGAATCTTCTATTATACCCCTTCCGAAGCCCGGGAAGGATGCTATTGATGTCAATAACTATTGTCCTATTTCACTGACGAGTTGCATTGGTAAAACTCTAGAACGTATGATAAATACTAGATTAGTTTGGTTCCTAGAATCAAACAATATTTTAAGTCCTTTGCAAAGCGGCTTTAGAAGCCGTAGGAGAACGGTAGACTACCTAAAATGTAGTGAGGTTAGAAACATTTATACGACAAGCCTTTGCCAAGGAAGAACATATTGTGGCCGTATTCTTTGATCTTGAAAAATCATACGACACAACTTGGTAACATGGAAGCATGAACGATCCCCACGATGTACGTGGTAATTAGCCAAAGTTAATTAAATTTTTTATAACTAGCAGCCATTTCAAACTTATTCAGAAACAGAAAAACAGGAGATGAGTGTCCCTCAGGGTGGTATCCTGTCTGCCATACTTTTTTGCTTAAAAACTAACAGCATAACCAGATGTCTTGGCCAATCTAGAGAAGGGTCGCCATTTTTTGATGATTTCTTTCTGTTACAGATAAAAAAAACTTGCACATTATAGAACGACAACTACGAAATTGTTAAGGCAAATTACAAAATTGGGCCGACGAAAATGGCTTTAGATTTTCAAGATCAAAAACTACATGCATGCATTTCTGTCAAAAACAAAGACCACACAATGATCCAGACCTTATACTCAATTGTATTAAAATTCCAATTGTTGGGCAAGCTTAATTTCTCGGACTAATATTTGATTTGAAACTATCTTTTGTTCCATATATCAAACATCTGATGCATAAGTGCTCGAAGGCGCTATACATTCCACGTGTTCTCTCCTCTTAAGTAATTCTGATTGGGGTGCAGAAGGTGAAATACTTCTGTGTATCTACCAGGCACTTATTAGATCAAATCTTGACTACGACTCGACTGTCTATGGATTGGCTTGCAACTCCTATCTACAAATGCTTGACCCTATCCAGAATCAGGGATTGCATCTCGAACTTGGTGCTTTTCGAACAACACATGTAAAGAGTCTCCATGTCTAAGCTAATGAGCCATTTCTAAACGATCAAAGAAAAAAACTATCACCACAGTATGCTGCTCAACTGAAATCCAATCCCAAAAATTTAATCTTGTATCCAATCCACAAATTAAGATATATTCACACAAAATCAAAACCTCATACCAACATTTGGCATCAGAATTTCAAATTTTTTGCAGTAACTTAATATAGATTTCGACACCATTGACGAGTACACCGTATCGGATGTACCACCATGGCTCATTCAAACGTCTAACATCAATTTATCTCTACATGAGAGAGCAAAGTCCAGTGCATTACCCAAAGAGTTTAAATCCTCCTTTCGGGAGTGCACTAGGACTTATCACTGTTCCTCTATCCGGTTTCCAAATGTTGCCCCCATTTTCTCTGCGGAAGCATGTGCTATAGGTCAGGCTCTTGACCACATCGAAGAACACCTCACTGAAAAGACATCATCTGTTCCGACTTTCTTTCGGTTCTTCGGGCTTTGAAATAAAGAAACCCTAGAAACACACTTATCCAAGATCTTTTAAACCGAATATTTATTGTCTTCTCAAACAAAATGACCTATTTATGGATTCCCAGTCATGTGGGTATAAAGGGGAATGAAAAGGCCGATAAAGCAGCTAAGACTGCTCTTCGCCTATTTCAAACAGATTTGAAACTACCATACACTGCCATCAAACCTTCAATTCAGTCAGCTATCAAACAAAGGTGGTCTTCCGAAACAAACAATAAACTGTTTAAAATGCAACCTACACTCAACTGTCTAGTCGAAGAGACCGCAGAGAGGAAGTTGTTCTCTCTCGTCTCCGATCTGGACACACATACATATTACATATTCCTATCTATTGAGAGGGGAGGATCCTTTTACATGCTATGCTTGTGACTCTCCTCTTACAGTAGTGCATATTTAGTGCACTGTACTTATGTATTATGATGTATCCAACAAGTACACTTTGTTACGTGTCGTGAAACATAATAGTATCTTCAATTATCTCAAAGAAATCGGCGTTTTAACAAAATATGAACTTATCATCGTATCAACTGAACACTTTCATCAACATTGTGAGTTTTCTCATGTGTTTTAGCCAAAGCTACTTTATCCCATGTAATCTTATAGAATCCACATTTACAATCTGTGTTTAAGTTCTTTCTTGCCTTTTTCTAATCGAGCATTAATTCACCTGTGAGTACATAGGCTATCTTATTAATATTCCTAAAACACTCAAATGAAAAGGTTCAAAGGTCAGCGCAACTTTAATGTGAGCGTAAGATATTTTACAGTATATATCTTAAAGTGAACAGTCGGGCAAGGATGGATAAAGTCGGTAAAATGGTGTGAATCTATCATGTATAATTTCTTATGAAAACGAAAAATAAAATTTCTTGTCAAAATCTGTTTGCGTACGGAGAAATTAATTTAAAGTATAGGAATCCTAAAATGTCCTCCCGGCTGACTATGTCCGTGGTTACATTTCCACGCAGTCTCGCTTTCAATGCTTTCAACCTATCTTTATTTCAATGGTCAGAACTGGGAAAGGTAAGCAGAACTTGACCGTCGTATTAATATGCTAGAATCTTTGGAAGGCCAATGAACGCATTTAGACTGATTTTCTTTGCCCGACTATTCACTTTATCAATACAGTATCTAAACATTCTGTAAGTGTTTTAGTAAGGAATGCAATATGTTATCTAACTTTAATATAAGACTCAACATCTCAGTACTAAACGCAAACAATTCCAAAGATTTTTGTCATACATCGTGTGAAGTACTGTCGATCGTTATCAAAGTTTGCCATGCGAAACAAATCCAGGTCAAAGTATGATAGTAAACACCAATTTTGATTGGTTCAGATTTGTACTCTTCTAGGAACCAATCAAATGACATATGCGGATTTTGACTCCAGATTTTAACACCATACATACTTTTGCAACAACAAAATAAAAAAAAATAAAAAAATGACACGTGTTGACAGCGTGATATTTATTTTATTGTTTTATGGGAGACAAAAACAACTATAGTATGACACGTTTACCGAATAACGACCCGAATACGTGTCATTTTTCAAGACAAACGAACACATATCAATATTTCATTGGTCATTTTAATATGATGCTTAAATGTATGCCGTGGATACACCTGGGGCCCACCAAATTACCATCCGAATCGACACCTGTTGTTCTGTGCCTCGTGCTTGTAGAATACCATTCCAAAGAAAAAAAATCGTTGACAGTGTTGACAGGCAGTTGTACCCTGTGTGAATTGAAATACGATGTCTTTAGACTGCAGTGTTCAACAGATTTATATGCGTCTACGAATTGTAAACCAAAACTTTTTTTTCAAACCTTATGGAATGCCATCGTTTTCCTCCTGTGACAGTAGTTGTCCTTTTTCAAATACATAGTTGTAAATTTTATACAGTTTCCTATAGAAATTTTTGTGATCGCGTAATCCACAAAATAATAAGTAAAATATTAGTCATATATGTACCTTTTAGTCTGATCGCGTTTTTTATGCCAGAATAGCGAATTCTTAGATTGATCCTGATTTTTCTATGCACTTTTTAGGTTGATTCGAAAAACAAAATGTCAAAATTGTCGTATTAGGTTGTCGTTATTTTCCTGAATAATGACAGATGGTATATCAAGTGTTCAATTGAATTATTGGTTTAATCATGACGGTAACAATTTAGACTGTAAAACATGTTTTATGCCACGTCAACATGTCTCATTTCCAATGATAAAGAAGAACTTTAAAATCACATTCATGCAAAATAATGCTTTGGACTCGGGTTGAAAGCGCACTGAAGGTGCAATCGTGAGGATAAAGAAATTATCTAATTTCTGATAGATCTTGGTTAAGTTTATTGACAATTTTTTTAATTGTTACTATCAATACTGCTTGGTCTACATGGTCGACATAATAATATGTTTAATATAATGTCATTACTTTTCAAACAATATGTATATCACTGTAGAATTAAGAAAATTTATGTATGTTTTGAAGTACTTAAATTACATATATGTAAGTATTATGAGGCGGAAAAGGTTACGTATAAATCTAAAAATGAATATACAAAATTCCTTATAAGATGGGGAGGATGGCATGCCTTGTTTGAAAAAGAAAAAAAATGAAATTTAGTTGTCTCTTTGACAATTCACATATTGTAGATATATGAAATGTTGGTCTTGTAGGGTTTGTGTAAATGTGTATGTCCAATTGTTACATGTTGCATATATACAAAATTGTAATGTCAGACATATTATTGGTATTGTGATGAATTGTATTCCTTGTTCTGTGTAATAACATGTTCATGAAAATCAATAAAAAATTTGAATGAGAATTTTTTTTTTTAATTGTTAATGATTATTTCAACGGGAACTTATTTTTTCAAATTTTTGACGAATCCTCTTGTTTCAGTATGAAGCATATTTACATATATAAGACCACATCATATCAGGAAACAAAATACATAAACTAACTTCATATTGTGCTTCCATTTTTGTTCACATTACCGATCTATTATGTTGACTGGTCAATCTTTATTACGAATACTACTTACACAGATAAAATGTCTTCAAGTAAATTCAAGTCAATACCAGATTTTCAATTGAAATTGATTCAGGACAATTTGACCTAAAAATGACATGAAATTCACATGAAAATTATCTGAAATTAATTTTAAAATTTTGATTTGAATTTTCAGGACTGAAAATGGCCTGATTTTTTTATTATTTGAAATTTACCTCAATTTCAGATGAATTTCATATCAAAATGTTTTTCTTAATTTTTCTCAAAATGACCTGAAGATAAATGCTACCAACAGCATCATTATCTGCTATTCAGGTATCTAATTATTCCACTTACATATTAGATCTAAGTTTGGATATCGCCATTTTATGTAACTATAGAAAACAATACCTCATTGTACTTTAAAGTTATATGTGACGTAACTGGGTGAAAATTTTGACATGCTATTTTTTCTTCATTAGTCTTTTAAAAATCATATGGTTTGATGAATTTAGCTGTGGAAACCATTCATGACTTCAGATGCATTATAAACGTTAGTTACTATACAGAAATTATGTACTGTAAAATTGTTGTTTTTATGCCTTTGGTATGTTTATATGGAAACATACCTGCAGAAATCACTTGACAATTACTAATAACACTGTAAAATGAAAATTGAAATTGCAGACTACAAATACATTTGGTTTTACCTTATGAACTCAAATGTACTTTACTATAAGTGTAAAGATAATGATTTTTCGCAGTACTGCCGAAAATCATTTTCAGCCCTTATTTGTACTTGTAAAGTTAAAAAACCTATGCATTGAAAGTACTGTAATTCTCAAAATGTTGGTAACTTTTGGTAGTGAATTAAATAAGTTCATCTTGATTGAAAAAATGCAATTTTACTTAAGGATGTATTCTGAGGTTTCAGTCCCGTTGAAGTTTTGTTTTGACAAAGATAAAAGAAGTTATGAGTTTTTCAGTTACAATTCATCAATATCTGTAGCTAGTTGCCAAATGCAAATTTTATCAAAAATTACTTTTCTACTCTTAGTAGATATTTTTACATGGGTTTTTAAGAAATGGCTCATTTGACGGCCATTTTGAAAATGTGGCTTTTTTCTCTTTCTCCAGAGCCACAGTTTGACCATTTCTTGTTTAAATTGTTATTACTTAAATCATCGCTGCACCAGCATTTTCAGCTGTATCAAGCTAATTTTTGCTGTAAATCTTAACTAGTTTTCTGATAATTAAAGTATTTAGCATTAATATGTGAAATGATATACTTTTGTCACTTTATTTTCACATTTAATGATAATTTGAACAGTTTAAATTTTACTCTTAAATAACAAATATTTACACGAGCCAAAAAGTAAGCACACGGACCCCCCATTTTTCTGTCTAATTTAAAAAGAACAACCAATTCCTGATTGATATACAAAATATTTACAAAAGTTTAATACCATAACTTTTCTATAAATGTAGCTCAAAATTAAGGGGTAGGGGTAACATATGTTGTTATTCTGAGAAAATATTTTGAAATTTCAAAGTCTTCAATCATACCCGGTACACTTTTTCAGGAAGACCACTTGAAAATAAATTCTACAAACATTCATGCATATCAAACACCCCATTAGGAAATTATGGCTTTAATCTCTCGTGAATGTGGTAAAAACGCCAAAATTCCCATAAAATCCAATATTTTGTCAACTAAGTATCTTGGAGTGATAAAAGCTAAAAACGAGCTCACGGACATATGTTTTTTCATCCATTTTCTTTTATGGTATGTACTCCTATTTCCTAAAATCTATATGAGAAAAAAGGTTTAATACAAGAATATTTTGACTTTTCAGAGGGGTACATCCTTAATTCAACAAAATAAGATTAAAACAAATAATAGTTTCATGATCATGTGCCTATATTTCATATGCTTTCCATGTACTTTCATGACCTCAATGATGTCCAGCGAAAAAATATCCTTTTAGTTATACGAGAAGATGCAAACACGTGTTCCAAAGAAAAAAGTTGTTAAAAGTTGCTTGATTTGTTGTCTCTATTTGTATCAAGTTGTCATTATTGTTTGAAAATCACAAAAAATACTCTTTGTTTTTTTATCAATACTGAAACGAGACTTCAGTGAGACATAAACCCTACCAGAGAAGATCCTTAAATAATTTGAGAAGCATGATATAATATGAATGAACCTCCACTGACAGCGTTTCCATCTGTTATCACTATGGATTTTATAAAAGATAAAAACCGTTCAAACAGATGAAATATTTATGCTTTAAAAGATATGATGAATGGGATGATGCAAAAATTCCAAATTAAAAAAAAAAAAAAAACAAAAAAAGGAAAAAAAAAGAAAAAAAAAAACAAACAGAATGATAAGGCACATCTATTATGCATATAGAAAGAGCATAAACGGAATCACTGTAAACAATCCGACTTCAATCTGCTCAAAATGTTGAGGACTTCATACAAATGCGCTATCTGGTGCATTGAAGGCAGGGACACCTACATACATACTAATTGGAATATATTTCATTTCATTTTTGTCATTAACATGAGAGCAAATTGATGATATATGCTTACATATATTTATGTAAAGGAGTTTCGACGTTATCGATGCTTTACTGCGATACAACTAGTTATTTGCTGCGACTTAATTTTGAGGTCGAATTCTCTACTGTATCCGTGATTCAAGTTTATTTAGAAAAAATAGATGGTTCAATTTCTTCGAAACTTTGACAGAAGATGCATAACAACATATTTACTTCATAAATCAAATATGAAAAATATTGAACTACAGGAAAATTTTGGGGGATGTGAGACTACCACCTTAACAGGCCCATGTTTCATTGTTTTCAAATATTTAGCTGAAAAAATAATATAAGGACTAAGTATGGTTTGAGCACGTCAATCCATCATTTTTCATTAAACTAAAACTTAAGAAATTAAGTTGTTGTATTTCAAATGTTTAGTACCTCCTTGATTCAATTGCAATGGACGTGTTCAAAGTTTGCAGCTTTAATTGTCATGGTAACCATCCACATATGCATAAATTAAAGCAATGATACACAACTTCCGCACCTCTTGTGTCAAAGATATACTCATTATTTGGAATTCAAATCTTATAACAGGTTTGAATATTTGACGGATTTAGGGACCAAATAATGCCCAAACCATACACAGTCCTTTCAGTTGCTCTCCGGTGTTATCATCGCGCCATCATTACAGAAACGTCCTTATGCGTCAAAAGTGATGACGTTATCGGCAATATACGCCGTATTTACAGTGATACCGCGATACATTTGAACATTATCCAAACAATTGTGAAGCAAAAAAAAAGAAGTGAATTTTACCGTCAAACGTTGGTCCCGCACAAAACTATAAGACAATCAAAGAGTTATACTCACACCGATACTGTTCCCTGATAGGTCGGCCGATCAGAAACGTTTTGCAAACTGATCGTCGCCGAGCTGTGTGGGAGATCAAAGGGATCCAAACTATTTACCGTTACAAGTTTTGCTAAATATTAAGCGGTATCGCTGTATTGAAGACGTCACTTGATAATCTAGTACGTGTAAACTATCTTACACCCGTTGTGTAAGATAGAGTTTTCTCTCATTACTTGACAGTGTAGTCCGACGTTTGTTAGGGAAAAGATAACTCACACGCGCTTGACAATGACGTCATCGATACATGCGGATGCTACTGTCGGAGGAAGTTCATTATTTTTTTCTGAATTTTTCATTATAACATGGGAGAAAAATAAACAAACATTGTCCTGTAAAATGGACAGGGATATCTCAAGTCTCGGGTTGACAAGGTGAAAATCTTTCACTCGGGTTTAGATATCCACATGCCATGTAAGATACTATTAATCTTTTGCCTAACAGCCACCGGGTATGCCTGTGAAGTATGCGAGAAATGATGTGCATTACACTCTCCATTCTGTCATTCTCTATTGTTATGCGACATTGAACCAATGCAATTTAAAGCAAGTCATTGTGATAATGCACGGCTGTTTATTTCAATGAATGCATTTTTTAAGTTTAAGTATTGTTATTGCTACCGTTAAAAACGAGTAACATAATATGCTGTTAAAAACATGGACACGGTTGGAATAAAACGCATTTAAAATGCGTTGTTATGTTTTTATGTGTATGAAATAATAATTATCTGTGTATGTTTACGCTGCATTTTTCTGGATGGGCAATATATATAATTATTTAGTTATAGAGTTCAATTTCAGACAGTTCAGTTTCAAATATTATTGATTTCGACTTTTTTGTCGGATTTCTTTTGTTTCCCTTCATTTTGCATGTTGCATATGTCTATTAGACGTTTCAATTTTCAGATATATATTAAAGATTTCGATATTTTTGTCGGCTTTACTTTGTTTTCCCTCTCCTTGCGTGTTACGTACATGTTTTTGACCTTTTTATTCAAGCAAGAATGAAAACAATAAGTACTGTATGGTTTGTGACCTTTATGATCCAAAAATCCGTCAGACCTGTTATTAGCTGTATATGACTGAAACTGCAGTTACTATGGTAACCTTGCTAAACATGCATAAGTTATACAAATGTAAACATTTTGTCAATTTTACCAAATTTTTGAGCATTTGAACAAATTTTTATGTTTTTCCTAAAGATATATTTAAGTGAATACATATTCAAATAAGTTTGTTTAAGGGTGCGCTGTGTTGTTTCTTGTGCAACAAAAAATAGGTAAAATGGAGAAAATTTTCAAATTCCATTAATTTAAGCATATTTCGAATAATTACCATGGCAATTTAAGTCGTAATAGAAAAACTCTTATTTCACTTGAATTAGGAATGTATCAGATATTTCAAATACAAATATTCAGTTCTTAACATTCAGCTAAATATGTTGGATTTTGTCACACATTACTTTATTAAACATTTGACTCCATTATTAATTTATTTGTTTATTCATTACCAATCCCTCGCACCCCCAATCTCCAATCCCAAATCTTCTCTGCACAAAGCCGAAATTGCATTTTTATTATATAATACGGTATTCTTTTTCTTCTAATCATGTCTTTGATTCCTTTCCTTAACAACCAGTGCAATATAATTGATTGTTTTTTTCTCATCTCCAAACTTCTGTTATTTTACTTCTTATGTATTTCTAAGAAAAAAATAAGCATTATTTTTAGTAGTTATTGTATGTCTATGGAGTTAAATATTGCAGTTTTTGTTTTTACAGTAAGTATGTATGCGTTTGAGAGTCTAGTGAGTGTATTTGTATATTGTACTGAATGAAAATCCTGAATAAAAAGATATTTAAAAAAACATAAAAAAAAAAAAAAAATAAAAAAAAAATGATGGATTTCGGTGTCAAAAACGACACAAACCAAGCAGTCCTTCCTATAATAGTTTTCTCATTTTCTTCGATATCTTTGAGAATAAGATTCGGTTGCATCCCGCCACGAACACATTTCGCTCTTGGTGTATTTACGTTAGAATAAATAATATCTATAACACAGACTTCCTTATGATAGCAGGTAAACTGATTCCGTTTGTATAAATCTTCACTTCAACAGCTATACGGGATACAAATTCATTGAAATATCGTATGTAATCATAGACGACTGAAGATATATTTAATATATTTATATCAAAAATATTTTGATTTGTTATCAAAGTGGCCTACATAATTAAAGAAGGGAATGGATTCTGATTTCCCCCTAACGGGCGCTATTCTAATTATCTGCCACCCAGATTGCATTTTTATCTCCAATAAATGCAATCTAACAATCTTTTAATTGTTAAATAATGTATGTATTACCTATAAACTTAATTCTCTCATACCTACACGTGTAATACTGGTGGTCTATGGCATTGCATGACAATCCATGAAATAAAGCCTCATGACCTCACAGTACCAACAAAATTACTATTTTCTAGATACAATTTTGAACTTTGTTTTCAGAAACAAGGTTGGGTTTACTTTAAAAGATATAAACAACGGGTTTCATGCATGGAGAATTGACTTGTTATCGCGTTTTTTTCAAATGTATTTCAAAATGGCGAAAAATAATAGTAGTAAAATTGAAATAAATCACCGAGACATGCGAAAAATACTCTTTCATACGTGGATATTCTACCCTTGGGATCACAAAATGACGTGAATGTTACTTTAACTTTAACATTTTGTGACACTCAGGAAGAATATACCAATCCTTCATATCCACATATGAAATAGTCTTATTGTATTAAATATAAAAAATGACATATAAACGTATATGTTACATATAAAAATGGTCACTTACAATGTCCAGGAGTACGAGCCACTGAGGCCTACTGAGCATCTTATATTTGTTTTGTTTATCTCTACCTTGTATCAGTAATAAAAAAGGCCGTGTTGATGTCTTTAACATTATAAAGTAGGTTAAGAAAATAAAAAAACCAGACCATTTCGGTTACAACCACCATACTGTTATCTTTCAACTCTAAACTTAATATACATGTGATTTCATGCCACTCGAAACAAATAATACAGTTGTAAATCCCGACTGTTTATAACTTTTATATCGCTGGAAAACTCTTCTCAAATATAATAAATGGAATTTGACCACCTCTGTTCATGTCATAAATGTCCTAACATTAACAGCTTTCATACATAAGAAACTATACGATGATTCCCTTATATCATTCCGTTATTAAAGACTATGCAAGCTTACTAGGCTTTTGAAACTACATTATACACAAATTTACTTCCGGGTTGCCTGCCTGTATGATTAAACTACCTTTGTATTAGGTAGGGTACCTTCTATGGAAATACCTTACATGCATTTAATTCTTGCATATTTGTTCTTCCGGGTTCTACTTTAAAACTGACAAAGAATTTCGTCGACATTACATGAGCTTCTTCAGGTAAATTTTCTTCTGTTTATACAACTATTTCAGTTTGGTTTCATATCAAAGCATTTACTTTGTTATGATATCAAAATCTTTTATATGTATATTATTCTTATTGTTATATATTCTGTTATTCTAATTCATATCCGGTTACATTTGATTGCAGGTATTATTGTATATAGAATGACTGTCTTTATAAGGACATGAGCCTTAATGAAACTAAAGGCACATGTCGCCGTTACTGTAAGACAAAATAAATAAATAGGCCTAACAATGTTAGATATAATATTGGTCTCCGATTGAACAAGTATTGTCTTTAGTACGCCTATACTGCAAGTGAAGTTTTGATGTGATTTAATTATTACATAACTTGTACATGTAACAATGTAAACAATCCTGATTTATTCCATAACATTTGCAAAACATACTTCTGTTTACTTAATGATACTAGTACTCAGTTGTCACCGGCTAGCACTTGTCCTGTTATCGTGCATTCAGTTCAACACTAAACGCAGGCCATGAATTATTAAAAACAATACACATAGTTTGATATGTGAAACACACAATGCTGTTCCTTGGCATGCTAAATGTATTATAAATAAATAGTAATTTGGCGTCACTCCAAATACATGTGTATATCTACCGAGATAAGTCACGTCAATAAGCAGGTGAAAATTTGCAGTAAACATTTTAAAACTTTTTTATGGATTTTATACTACATTACCTACCGCGTTGAATCGTATTTGTCTCATTGTTTATCAAGTCGATAAAAATGCCAGTTCTCCTTCAACAAGATTATTTTGCCTACCGGGTTTCTTGTCTTTATGATGTAACTTTGTAGAGAAATAAAACAGCATAGACATTGAAACATTAGTTATTCGCTATATTTATACATATCTTATAGTGAAAGTAGATGGTCTATGAACAATGCTAAGAATACGAAATATTTGTATTGTAAATATTTTACATGTACAGATGTGGTCGTTTATGAATAAACACCAGACAAATATTCTTCAGCTTCACTGAGTAGATAATCGTGTTCATGAAATTGGGCGTTACCCTTACACCTGAACGACCTTGAAACTAGTCACCCTTTTATCTCCCTATTTTTGGTTTAGTTTGGTTTGATTAGTTTAACGTCCTATTAACAGCCAGGGTCATTTAAGGACGTGTCCCTATTTCTCACCTTGGTCATACTTCTTAAGACTTTAAAATCGACCTTGGTTCATGCTTTTTTATTTTTGTTTTTACTGTTGAATGCAGTTGATAATTTGAAAACTTTGAAATGTTGTAGCCTGAATGTATTGTTTGATACAATCATAAAATCCATACTTACATGGTGCTTTAAAAACAGTAAAATTATCCACAAAAAACTTTTTTGTTGTAAACCAATTTTCCCGCTAAATAACGCGAAAATGTGTATCTCTCGAAAATAAAATGGTTCACAGTATATTCTGTATTTGCATATTACAGAGTTACTTGCCCTTGCGTTAAGGATTTGATTGTCCCTTAATGTGTTTGCGAGCGTTACGTCATAATAATCGGAGAAAATGACGTGAATAGCGATCACAAAATAATGACGTAACATTCGATACCTACCTGCAAGGGAGCTAACTCTGTTACATGCAAAGACGGAATTGGAAGGGGATAAATCAAAACAATCATGGAATGATACATATTGGATAAACATAATTGAGAAAGCACATTTTTCATAAAATGCGAGGAGAAAATATCTACATGAAAATACGTATGAACGTGATATCCAGCCAGGGTATATATATCGATTTTGTCACTCTTATGCTATCTCAACATTCTGGCCCAAAGTTTCAAATTATTTAAACGAGGGACAGACGTTTGTTATAAGCTAGGTTGTATTTCTCCATTATAACTGTGTGCTAAACAGTCTAAGATTTGGTGTCGAAAATCTTATTGTCCCCCAATTTTAGCCTTATATCCACAAAAATTGAAAATCAAAATTTACTTGAAAATTATCAAAATATTTTGTATGAATTTAGTTGCAGCATAAGGTTTTAAATAATTCTTGACTTGCTTTAGAAAGTACTAGTGGAGCGGCTAAGGTCGATTTTTCGGCAAAATCGTTCAAAGTTTGAAGAAAGCATGAAACTTTGGATATGGCGTCAATACTGAAAATAAATAAATCTATTGATGATACTAAATTTCACATTTAATTATCTTCCAAAATTATTTTGTCAAACATATTTCTAAAGTAACTTTCAAAGTAAATAAATTCGTGTAGCAATAGAGAACTATCATTAATTTCAAATGCTACATGTTACCTTTGCTATGTTTCTCCAGATTCAGGAAGAAGGAAATCTTTGATAGACAAACGAATATTGAATTAATTAATGTTTAATGATAAAGACGTTAGCACAGGTGCAGAGAAGTGTATCGCAGGTAACATAATACGAATTCAACTCTGAGTCGACACCAAATTGTTTCCTCTTACATATATTTGGTGATATAAGAGATGCCTAAAACAATTTGACTTCTCACCCAGAGTATACATGTGCATTCAAGTGTTGTTTAAAATGTTTAAAAAATACATCTTTAATCATTTTAACGCAGTTAAGACTGTGTTTATTTTTATTCACGAGTTACAGCTATCTCAAATGTTATAAATTTTATTGCAATTTTTAAACAAAACAAATGTAAAACGAAGGTAAGCGGAAGGCGTTTGTGCAAGTCTAATTTCTATACGAGAGAATGGATGTAATGTATTTTTCTTATCATTAAAGATGCTTCACCGCTGACAAACGGTATTTTTTCTCTATCAAATACAGGAGCAGGCGATTTAGTATTTTTCTTTGGTTACAAAAGTTACTTAATTTACACCATTGATAAAAATTCAGTGGCACTATATCCTATATTGAATGAAGTACTGATTGCGCATGCACTAAAATCAAAATAAATCATTTCGTATTATTTTTGTGTTAATTAAACATACATATACACGATCAAACACCAATTATAGTTCAAATGATGAGTATCGTTTATGGTCCGTCGGCGGTGGAGCATCTTTAAGCATCATCATTTTTATCAATATCCATAGGTATTTTCTTGCTGAAAACGTTGTTGGATATATTTTTTCAGTAATATTTCATTCGTGAATTTTTTTGCCAAACTTATATTACATCACATGTATATATAAAGCAACATAGTCGAGACAAATAATTATGTGTAATTATTGCTTTAGGATTACACAGTTGAAGACAACAGCGAGTCCAACAATGCCATAGATGAGTTACAACATATGACGACGAATATGGTTACAGACTTTATATGGATAATCTTTCTAGTTACCAGTATTCTAGTACACCGTGGTAAGATATCTATATCATTAAGAAATGTACGTATACGTAGTCTAAAACGTATAACCTGATATTTTATTCATTTTACGAACCAGTAGCAACATGGACAGTTCGTGTCTGAAACCATAACATTAGACAATTATCTCATATGCGAAGGCAATATCATTAGTACTGTAGTTTGATGGTGGCAAGCCCTCTTCATTTCAAGTATTGGGAATAAGTTAGATTTGTGAAACAGAGGTTTATTTTTAATGAAGTTGCACTTGAACGTTTTTCGGTGTTTTTTTAATTGCTCATAATTCTTATAGGTGCTCCTCTTAGGGCCACTACAAAATTTTTATTTATCTTGTACGTACAAGTTATTATCTTGTACGTACAAGTTAGTATCTTGTACGTACAAGTTAGTATCTTGTACGTACAAGTTAGTATCTTGTACGTACAAGATAGTATCTAGTATCTTGTTAGTACAAGTTAGTATCTTATTCGTACAACTTAGTATCTTGTACGTACAAGTTAGTATCTTGTACGTACAACTTAGTATCTTGTACGTACAAGTTAGTATCTTGTACGTACAAGTTATTATCTTGTACGTACAAGATAGTATCTTGTACGTACAACTTAGTATCTTGTACGTACAAGTTACTATCTTGTACGTACAAGTTATTATCTTGTACGTACAAGGCAGTATAGTAACGTTGTGTACGTACAAGATAGAAAGTTGTACGTACAAGATACTAAGTTGTACGTACAAGATACTATCTTGTACGTACAAGATACTAACTTGTACGTACAAGATACTATCTTGTACGTACAAGATACTAACTTGTACGTACAAGATAGTACAAGATACTATCTTGTACGTACAAGATACTAACTTGTACGTACAAGATACTAACTTGTACGTACAAGATACTAAGTTGTACGTACAAGATACTAACTTGTACGTACAAGATACTATCTTGTACGTACAAGATACTAACTTGTACGTACAAGATACTAACTTGTACGTACAAGATACTAACTTGTACGTACAAGATAATAACTTGTACGTACAAGATACTAACTTGTACGTACAAGATACTAAGTTGTACGTACAAGATAATAACTTGTACGTACAAGATACTATCTTGTACGTACAAGATACTAACTTGTACGTACAAGATAATAACTTGTACGTACAAGATAAATAAAAGTTTGTAGTGGCCCTAATACGCCGCCGTATGTATAGGTGCTCCTCTAAAAGTATAAAAAAATCAAAAGCACACACAGACACACACAAACGAGGTTGTTGTGCACTCCCTTAGCACTTCTATCTAGATCTGTAATTTGACGAAGTAAAAACAAAACAGGTTTATAACACAATTAAATGATGTCAAATTATATTTATAACTGGTATACAATTTACACCACGTTAGGTCCCAGAGACAAACTCTATAGACTCTCATCGATAGGAGTTATGCGTGTTAACACTTAGTAATGTATAGTATGTTTATAGGTAAACAATTTGCCATTTGAGAGAAAATTTCATATTTGTCTTTTAGGTCAGACGTCAAATGTGACTTACAAAGCGATTAATAATGAAGCAACGTGGATACAAGCAGCAGAGGGTTGTGAGCAGCTAAACGGAACCTTGATTGACTCTTTAGAGTACTATGAGAATGCCGATAACATTAGCCTATCCAATCACACGTACTGGACAAGTTCATTTTCTTTCCAAACACAATGGGTGGAGTTTAAAGGTAACAACATATGCCAAATAGTTCTTAAACTTCGAATTATAGATAACAAAATTAATATAAATGTATGCATTCACACCTTTGTACGTGTAACATCGACCAATCAATTCAGTCATAAACATTATTGAACCTTAGAATAATTGCAACAGAAGCAACTATGTAATTTTCTTACTCCTTGATATGAATCAAATGATGTAAATTTTAAATTTTTTAAAAAAATCCTAAAAGGGGAAAGACTGGGAAAAAAATCAGCTTTATTAGACATATCGGCCAGAGGATAAGCATTTTAGATTAAGGGGTAGGGTATATACTGCCTATTTGTAATTATTTACACTTATCTGAAACTGTTTCAATTTTGATCTCACTCCTGTGATCGTTTAAAGGCGAAAATAATTTATATTCTCATATTTTGATCAAAAAATGATATATGTGGGTTATGAGGAATAAGAAATGCAATGGTACGACTGTGAGGACGTGTGGGTGGTCATCCACTAAAATTGGTACTTGTTTATTGATGGTTTATGTCAACATTTCTTATTCGCTACTTTGCCTTCAAATAATTTCACCAATAGATAATTTAATTGGTTTTTTTTTCTTATCACAAAATGTTTAACAACGCGATAATTCATATAGGAAATGCATTGTTATACGTGGTAAATGACTCTTTAAAGGCCAATATATGCTCCTGTTTTACTATATGTATTTTTTTTTATTTCCTTCACGTTCTCTTTTATTTCATTAACATACTTTCACGAGAATGAAATCGCAGATAGAATGTTTTCCTTTTAAAAAGTCTTGGTATTTTGATTGGTTTGTTTGTTTGATATTGGTGAAATAGGTTATCTTTGACTATCCTCGGTTACAGCTGTAAATCGCATGGACATTACGTAAATAAATATCTGTGCGATTTGTACCAAGAACTGAGGAGGCTCTTCGACACACTTCATTATTCTTGAGAAAAAGTCGGTGTTAATTGCCATTACTAATGCCATTATAATTGCAGTTTTGTTTTGCTGACGACATAATGCATATGTTGTTAAAGCTGAGTTGCTATATGTTTTAATGCTGAATTGTTTCAGGTTGTTTTAACATTAATCTCCAAAACACTTCAGCCGTTGTCATACAGTATGATGATCGCAGGATAGACATAGGATGGTTTTGTTATGCATATTGTGAAAGACGCGTCTACTTTGGAATTATAGTAAGTGGCTATGAGTTTCGTAATATCGTAATTTTAAATGTTGTTTTCTCTAGAAATTTATTGTATTTCGAATTCTCTATTATTCAGATACACGTAGTAATGTTACGATAAATCTAGGCTGTTTCTCAAAATTTTCTTTAGCCGATTGCGTTAATGTAACATGACTGTCCATCTAAACATGACATTACACCTACCACTTATCGTCTGAAGAAGACCTCGAAATGTAACAATAAGGTCTCTTTTTTAGTCATGTTCGAAACGTTCATTCGTTATTAGCTAAACGCAGATAACAAGATGCTATCCTCCACACATCAGACTATACAGTAGTTGCAAGACATTAACACAATACCAACTCTTTTACTCAAACAAATGTCCCAACATGTAACATAATCCCTTCACCTTTGGGTCGGGAGTTCTTATCCCATGTGGGGCAGTTGCCAGATAACGACCGCTTGTCGGTGATTTTGCTTGGGACTCAAATTTTTCTCCTCCACCAACCAACCCGGAACGTTCTTATATGCTGTTAATGGCTGTTCATAGGACATTAAACAAATCGATGCAAACCAAATTACTCACACGAACACATCGTAAGTGAAAGAAGAGAAAAGGAAGTAAATTAAAATAAAAAGAAAGTAGAGAAGGGATGTTAAAGAATTATAATTATAACCTTTATGAACCAATGTATTCGAATAGTATAATCAGTATTGGCTTATGTGTCGTATGTTTTTACAAAGTGATACGGTATATTATCGACAATTCAGTCTGTACTTGACGGTTATATTCACATTACAAATACTATTTCAATTATTTTCAGGATGACCAGTGCGTGTGCTTTTCTGAAAACATCACAAATCTCATAAACACAAATTCATTCGACAGCTGTCCAGTATGCACGAACACTTCAAGCTTTCAGTGTGGCACTGAGTTTCATATAGCGGTGTACATAACAAGTAAGTACCAGGCGTTCCATGAGAGTTGACGATGCAACTATGCATATACATTATACAAATGTAATTTGACTAGACTGTGGCGTCATAGCTCCTTGTCCTAATGAAACGTATACTTTAAAACATACTCAATGCGAAAACAATTCATTATTTACAATCATACGGTATGTTAATATGTTTTAAAATGTTTTATCAAATATATTTTCTAGAGCAAACCATTGCCGAATCTATTACAAGTTCCCAAACTGAAAGTCGTGAAAGATGTTTGGCATACAACTGTAATAAGGGAGATGGGAATAATTACACTTTTGTGTTTCAAGAATTTGCATGTCAAGACGACAGTCTAGAAGTGCGATGTAATGGTAAGATCTATTACGCACAAATCAATAGTTAACCCTCGTGAAATTTTAACAAGAAACACGTATTTATAGAAATTTTATTTCATTTGAAGATTAAAAAAAAAATGTGTGTCCATATGTGCAGCCAAAATATAGGATATATAATTACGTATGTCTTACAGTAAGGAATAACGCTTTCTTATGCAAAATTAATTGAGCTGTTTATTTGGACAATTCAAATCGTGGTTGTGTCACTGATCGGAGCATTCTCAATAATCCAGGTTTTACAATCACTATCACCCCTGGAATATGTCTTAGCAAAACAAATGGTCCAGTGTGCGATAACGGATGGGCAAACAGTTGGCCCTTTGGTTTACATCAAAAGTATAGAATAAAGAATCGCCAAAGAAGTATCTTCAGGCCTATGATTGCTTTAGTTTTGCCTTCACTTTTGCTATGACATATGCCTGCGTAGATTATTACGACAGTGATGCACCCACTGGAGGATAGAAGATGTATGATCAATGAAAACCCAAGCTAGTTTCGTTATTTACTTTATATAAATATTCAAAAGGCAAAAAAGGTATAATTTCAAAGTATTTTACCTATATACATTGTACACAGTAAAGTACCATTTCGATACGTCATGTGCTCAGGAACCAATCAAATGTGATCAAAATAATCTGTCCATGACTTCGTTTATCACGCAAGGTAACGCGACCATTTGATTTTAATTCGATTGGACAAATTGAATGCACATATATATACCATATGTGCGAAATCTTAGTTGAAGCAGCATGTATTTTTTAAATGTTTACCTTCCAAATCGTTTATTACCATGCTACCACAGTAAAATGAGTTTCTATAAAAAAAACATATTTCATCGCCTTCCTACGTTCAAAAGCTGTACTATGCATTTGGTGAATATTGATGTTTGAAACGTTTGCAAACTGCTCAAATAGAATTGTATTACTTTGTCAATAGTCACGAATACAAATAGTGACTTAGGTCTAGCCATTTCATGAATTCAGTTGTTGAATCTTGATCAACCTGTGTTTGTTTAGACGGGTTTAATGATACCTCAAGCATCACCTGGACAGTAGCAAGACAGAAATGTGAAGAGAGAGGTAGTTTTATACTACGGCATCCTGTTGATGAGTGCCAACAAAGTAATAGCAAGGCACCTTACTGGGATAACATTCACAAAGACACTGTATCGTTCACCACAGGATTCGAATGTAAGATTTACTTCATAACATACTCTTTAATGAGACTAATACAGGTATACGGGAATACACTGTATACAATGATGAATCTTGAAAAGTTGTATGATTAATGTCATCTGCCTTTGTGACACTGATTCGGTTTTCCTTTAAAAAGAGGAAAACTATTGAAATGTTTAATGTTCGAATCAGGATTAAATTCACGTGTTATCTTTGAAATACGTGGTCAGACTTCTTCATTACTCATTGTTATGGTTTGACATTTGACCGTAACCACCTGATACTTGACTCAGATCTGGCATAACTGGATTTGTATACAAATGTCATCGATATATTAAAGTATTTGTTGGGATGGGGAGAGAGATGGGGGAATTAATGTTTTTTTTATTTGATGTATTACTAATCAAGGTATCCATACTTCTAAAATGTTCCTTACATATATAATAATATTATTTCGTACTTCATTTTTCTATTCATACTTGCGATTTTTCAATTTCACAGTTATTGAACAAGACATACTGATAATGTATATATCCACATGTACATGCCCTTATGAGTTATCGTATGAGTTATCATAGTTTTGGAACATAGATATTTCATAATTTCCGACATCTAATCATGGGAACAGTATTAGTGTGTGTAAAATACCAATTATTGTGCGTAATAATATTATAATAACATAACAGAAACAATTTAAAACCCATATAAATGATTTTCAGATTTTGATACATTCAATTACAGTGAGATACGGAATACAACTTCACAACAAATCACATATTTTCAATTGCTCATCGGTATCTTCTGGCAAGGATGAACCGCACTACGACAAATGTAATTCCACCAAGAGGGGGTATATTTGTAAAATAGGTAAGAAAGTCATATCATAATATATTTATGAGTTATTAAAATGGTTCATTACAGTTGACGTCTTCAATTTCTTAATGTTTAGAGATTATTACATGAGCAATTTGATATCTCACCCCTTTTCAGCCCGATTGTCCAGAGCATAAAGTCTAAAATAATCAAAGATGATTTTACAAAATGTTTTTATTGGCTAAGGAAAAACTAAGTCTTAGACTGTTTCATGATCCTTGTCCAGATATTAGCCAGAGGACCGAAGGCTCGATGGCTGACATTAGGACTCGAGGGCTGAAAATATGCTTATTTTTTTCACATCTAAATCAAATGATAATGTTCAAGTACCATATCATGGACTTCATGATATTCATGGAATGTTAGTATTATTTTTTGAAAAATGTATAAACTACAAAAATGTAACAGTTATGAATGGTAATGCAAACATCATAAATCCTTAAAAATAATGTTTCATAAATGACCAATATTATAACTAGAAAAAATTACTTTGAAATTAATCACTGGGGTTGACTAGGCGGAGTTGTTTCCACGTCTTAATTGAGATTTGACGTCATCGTCGGCTTTAGCATTTCAGCGTTCTAACTTAGCAGTCGACATCTACTAACTTTAAAATTGTTTCTTTAGAATTAAAAAAAAAATACAATGAGAAAAGCAAAACTTCGAAACTTGAAAGGGGTTGCGATATCACGTTCAAGGGATGCGATATCACTCGAGAGGCATGATATCACTGGGGCTGACTTATGGGAATTTTGGTTATAATCCACATACAAAACGGGTGATAAAAGTGGAAAACACATGTTGATATTCTGTATGATACATCTGTTTCCAAAACATAGCTCAGTGGCGTAGGAAGATGAAACGTAACGGGGGGAGGGGGGGTGGGGGAAAGGTCCCCAATATTTCTTAACACCCCCCCCCCCCTCGCGTACCCCATACCCACAGGAGATAAGTGATATTCTTTTTATATATATTATTACATATAAGCCTTTTACACATCTATTACACATCTACATACAGCGGCGTCGATAACAGGAAATTAATGAATACGCAAATTAGCGTGGGAGTTTTTGGGGTCCGGGGTATCGCCGGGAAAAATATTACGATTTAGAATGATTGATATGAGCTTTACGATGCATTTTGATGATTATGCGAGCGCCGGAGGCGCCAGGAGGCCCGGGAGTCTCCACCGAGGGGGGTCCGGGGGTCTCCTCCGAGAAAAATATTACGAATTGGAATGGCTGAGAAGAGTTTTACAATATATTTTGATGATTTAAAAGCGTTCTTAACACGGTAATTTTTCGATTTAAAGTGACCTGCATTTAGAAATGATAAATGTGAGTTTTGTCATACTGTTATGCAACCCAACTCGATCTGAACATACCGGATTCACACCATCGGCGCATTGTTGTGTAATTCAAAGTAATAATGAATTGATTGCCATGCTAAGACATATCAACAAATTAATCTTTTAAGAAGCATTTTTTTTTGAAATAGTATAATCCCTTGATGGGCATTTTTAGTCTAGTTCGTGTGTATTGAATTTTCATTATTAAAGGTTTGAACATTACGTGCTTGAACGTTTTAGGAAACGCGCCGCACAGCGGAAAATTTTCTAAAATGGAGTACAAAAATGTGTAGTAGGACCTTTTTGGGTGTGTGTGTGTGTGTGTGTCAAAAAGACATGTTTGCCCCCCCCCTCCCTTCCCCCGCTTCCTACGGCCCTGTAGCTGGCACCAAAATATACATACCGGTTTACATGTAGCGGACTATATTTATCAAGTATCGGTTTCAGGGTTAATTTCAAAACAATTTTGTTTCTAATTAGTGTGTTTGAGTTCACGGTGAAAGACTGAACTTGTCGGCCATTTTTAATCACTAGCAAGTGTGTCATATTAATTATGTGTAGCTGGAAAGAGTGCTAAAAGAACGAGGTCACGGAACCCAGACAAACATCCGGAAGCTACTTCTTATTTCGTTTTCACAATGTATGATTTGCTAAATTATCTCGTCCATATTGTATACTCGTGTCCGCTATATAGCCCGTGTTCACCTGTGCAATATAGACGAGGTAATCTAACAAACCCAGCACTGTGTGAATGAAATAAGATGGTATATATACCTTAAGTTTTGTCTTGGTTTTGTTACCTCTGGTTTATGGCACGCTTATAAGTACCAGCGTGGCGATACAAAATGATCGATTTTCTACCAAAAATACAAAAGATTTAGAGTACCCCTGATGTATTGCCGATGTAGATTTAGCGTACCCCTGATGTATTGGTGGTGTAGATTTAGAGTACCCCTGATGTATTGCTGATGTAGATTTTGAGTACCCCTGATGTATTGCTTCAGTATGTCTGCTACTTTTGTAGACTGTTCATCAGAAAGTCATACGCCAATAGTATGCACGCTTAACCAGACGGAACCACCTGTACCGCCTTCCCATACGACAACCGTTGAAGCAACAACAACCAGAGGAAACAATTCATCACATAGTGAGCATACCACTATATCCAAACCTAAAAGCAATAACGGTAGTGTTAATTTATTGTATTAAAATCATTGAAGTTAAGGTTTTTTTTAGTATAATACTGAAAACCAACTTTTTTCGTGGCTACTAACTTCCGCAATTTCCATTTTAAAAGTTTGCAAAGATTAACATTCACAAATATAAACGGTGAATGGAAATTCCTTTCAGCATATGGTATGGGCATTAATTCACGGAGAAAAACGTTTGAGAATTTACTTTGATAACAAAATTCTCAAAAATAAATCGCTCGCGAAAGAAAGTTGGTTTACAGTATCTGATGTCTGTTTCATTAATTTATTATGGACCGTCACCTAATAACACCCATAAAGATAATAAATACAATATTGTTCCAAAATTGGAGAATGAGTACGCGTATACTTAGGTCTTCACGAATGGTATAGATAATATTCATCTGCAACCCTTATGTAAAATTGACGTATGGCCCAGATTTATGAAGATTCTTGAAAATAAGGACACCCCTTGACTTATATTTTTTCTCATATGAAAGCATTACAGAGATAAAAGAAAACATTTATGAAATGCTTTCCCATGGAATGTTCGTGGAACTTTGCCTAGATATCTTTGAGCTACAGACTTACCACGCCTTTTGACAAGAAAAAAAACCCCACAAAATTTAATCAAGTTTTCACCTCTGAAACTTTGTAAATAGAATAGTGAATGTTGTCTTCATTTATTTAGTTAATTACTGGTTTATCGCCTACATGACTCTATCTATTACAAAGTTTTATCTCACCGACTAATGTTAGTATTCTCTTGGCATTATGGTGTAACATTTGGTTGGTACCGCTGGTGTATGTACAGAATTATTATAGTGAGAGTTAAGGTCCCCGGGTAGGAACACTTTTTAAATCTCTTTAGTGGGGTATAAATATGAGTATGACTCGTATTGTACTAGATTTAACTACATGGCTAAAAAATATGTCTGCTTAGGGTTATCCGACAGACCCTAATTATTTCCTCACTTTTCTACGAAAAAAAAAGAAATAAAAATCGGGATTTCGATATCAGACTCCGGTTCAGGCCATGTTTTAGAAAAAATCCTCCCGACCTACCGACCCTACTTTTTTTGCCAATGTAACCCTAAACAGACATATTGATTTTTTGGCCTAATGAGTATGTTTATTAAAAGATTCCTAGGAATGAAATTCTTGAATAACCTTACGCATAACCTACAAATCTAGATTCACTGATGAATGATGTGTATGTTACAGTACTGTACATAGCTGTAGGTGCAGGAGTGGGAGGTGTCCTGATTATCGTGATTACCATCGTCATCATTTACATATGTAGAAAAAGGTAAGATAGTGTGTTACGTTACTTTATGCTGTAAACATTTTATTGTCATAGTTGAGCATATCTGGTATTATCTGATCTATTAGAGTTACTCGGTCATTATACTTCTCTTCTTTTCACTCCGCCAGTACGTACATCTCCATTCGTTTCACCCCGTCAGTACATTTCCATTCGTTTCACCCCGTCAGTACATTTCCATTCGTTTCACCCCGTCAATACACTTTCATTCGTTTCACCCCGTCAGTACACTTTCATTCGTTTCACCCCGTCAGTACACTTCCATTCGTTTCACCCCGTCAGTACACTTTCATTCGTTTCACCCCGTCAGTACACTTTCATTCGTTTCACCCCGTCAGTACACTTTCATTCGTTTCACCCCGTCAATACACTTTCATTCGTTTCATCCCGTCAATACACTTTCATTCGTTTCACCCCGTCAGTACACTTCCATTCGTTTCACCCCGTCAGTACACTTCCATTCGTTTTTCATTCCGTTTCACCCCGTCAGTACACTTCCATTAGTTTTTCACCCCGTCAGTACACTTCCATTAGTTTCTCACCCCGTCAGTACACTTCCATTAGTTTTTCACCCCGTCAGTACACTTCCATTCGTTTCACCCCGTCAGTACACTTCCATTCGTTTCACCCCGTCAGTACACTTCCATTCGTTTCACCCCGTCAGTACACTTCCATTCGTTTCACCCCGTCAGTACACTTCCATTCGTTTCACCCCGTCAGTACACTTTCATTCGTTTCACCCCGTCAATACACTTTCATTCGTTTCACCCCGTCAATACACTTCCATTCGTTTCACCCCGTCAGTACACTTCCATTAGTTTTTCACCCCGTCAGTACACTTCCATTCGTTTCACCCCGTCAATACACTTCCATTCGTTTCACCCCGTCAGTACACTTCCATTCGTTTCACCCCGTCAATACACTTCCATTCGTTTCACCCCGTCAGTACACTTCCATTAGTTTTTCACCCCGTCAGTACACTTCCATTAGTTTTTCACCCCGTCAGTACACTTCCATTAGTTTTTCACTCCGTCAGTACACTTCCATTCGTTTCACCCCGTCAGTACACTTCCATTAGTTTTTCACCCCGTCAGTACACTTCCATTAGTTTCACCCCGTCAGTACACTTCCATTAGTTTTTCACCCCGTCAGTACACTTCCATTAGTTTTTCACTCCGTCAGTACACTTCCATTCGTTTCACCCCGCCAGTACACTTCCGTTAGTTTTTCCGTCAGTACTGACGGATTGAAACAAAGTGAAGTAACTCTGATAGATCAGCATGGGTATTTCCTAATTATGGCGTTCTTGCAATTTTAAAGATATTAGTTTGATATTATAAACGATTTTGCATTTTGCAAAATGTCCAATTGAAGTAAGCCTTTCGAACTGTTCTTAACAACGTAAAGAGAAATGAGCTCAGAATTTTCTATCTTCTTATTCGAACAGGAACAATAACACCGAAAAAGAAACGAAGGAGAAAGACGAAATAGACCTTGATACTGGACACGTATGCCACATGGAAGCAGCAGAGGGGTATCTTAAAATAAAGGCAGATCGATCAACTCTAAGGTACACAGATCTGAACAAGAAAGGAGGGGACAGTTATGACCAGATCGACCTTCCGGATGAAAATTCACATATCGAGTTTCCCAAAATAAACGGTAAAGCCGTACATAACGACAAAGGTCAGAATTTCGCAGATCCCCCCTCTACTCTCGTTATGACGCAAGGTACACAAGACGATTGTCACTATGTTGACGTTGATAACGGTTCTGCACTAAATGGGAAAATTCCAAAAATTTGTGTACAACCGGAAACAATAATTGCTGATTCTAATGTCAACCAAAAAGACGACGACGATTATGATCACTTTGGACAAACCAACATACGTTCGTCTGCTGTCTCCAATTATGACCATGTTCATCTGAGAAACTCGAGAAAATCGAAAAAAGATGATAAAGATGGTAGTGGAAACTACGACCATATGCCAGGAGTAGGAAGACGAGATGAAGCGGAGGTAGATTCCACTTATGATCATGCGCAGAATATGCGATACAGTACAACCTCGAACTATGACCACGTGGTTTTGTTAGGGGACCGGGAAGGTTCTGCTGAAAAAAGAGTATCGGATGACTATGACCACACAACCAATGTATCCAAAGTGGAACATTCTGGCGAGGATAGAGGAAGTAACTATACACAGGTGGTTTTACCTAAGGCTACCTGAAACATGGTCTAATAAGTCAGTATTTCTCGTTATCTTCCCCTGTGGGTAGGTATCAAATGTGACATCATTCGTTTGGACAAAGCATTACGTCCTTTTGTATGAGAAATATGACGAAATTATGGCAAGTCAACATGACATTTATTCAAAGAGCAATGTCGATCCTTAATTTCACTGCATATATATAAGATATCTTATATACTTTATAAGATATCTGATATATTATATAAGATATATTATATAATATATGAGATATCTCATATATTTTTTAATTAATCCTATAAGATATCTTATATATTTCATTTAAGTTATCTATATAAGATATCTTATATTATAATTAAAATCTCGTTGCTATATCAGATATCTTATAAAGGAACGAGATTTCAACAAATGCCCAGAAATGAAGTCTCCCTACCCGGAAGTCATAGCGAACTGTACAGTATACTACTACTCGTTCAGCAAGTCTCTTGTTGGCTTCGCATGCTACACCAGTATCAAGCGTTTGGTTGAACGAGACAAAAGTATTTATGTATAGGTCACCATTATAGCCAATATATTTATTGTCGCCATGTTCGAATTGACAACTAGAGTGATGGGAATTAACTGCTTCTGTGTTTTCAATACATAGTTGAATACAACCAAACAGCGGTTGATTCTCCCTTTCAGTGCCATCTCTGTCATTGCGAGCGATTCTAAGATGTGGTCTGAAGTACTCCGAATGATGCTCGAAGGGGAAATTAGTTTCTGGTTTTAAATGCTACAAAATCTCATTCTATATAAGATATCTTATATAGCAACGAGATTTCAATTATATAATATATCTTATATACTAATTAAGATATTTTATATACGATAAAAGATATCTTATATCGAAAATGAAATAAGATATCTTATGTACTAAATGAGATATCTTACATATACAATATATCTTATTTAATTTCTATATGAGATCACTTATATATTATATAAGATATCTTATATAATATATGAGATATCTGATATAATTTATAAGATATCTTATATATGATATAAGATATCTTATATAATTCGATTAAATACGGGATAGGCCTTGCTCCTCCAATAAATGTTAAATTGGCTTGCCATACGAAATACTAAAACACTCGTGACGTAATTATCAATACTAACCAGTAAAAAACAGGTACCTCTGTAATAGGCAAAGACAAAATATGTTATATGCAGCTTTAGTGTTTGAAAATGGCATATCAAGACGAAGATAAAACGTGTATTTGATGCTATATTGCAATCATTGAAGTACATGATGCAGTAAAAGCGCCACACAACATACAAAAAACTACAGTCTAGAAGACATCTTGGCGGTTCATTTATTTGTTGGAAGCATAATTTACTCCACAAAGCTGTGTCTCGTTTTCATCGTTACATGTACCTAAATTTGTTTACTAAAGTGTTCATAATCGTAATTTTGTTGCTTAAAAGAAGCACTGTATTATGCTCAACAAATATTTCCAAGCAAGCATTGCTATTGTCGTGGTTCGCTTTATTTTTCAATATTTATTGAAATATTTAAATAAGTATGATAGTGCTGCTAGAAATAAATATCTATCAAAATGTCGAAATATAGTTGGAAATGTGCGCAGTCCCACAAACACCGGGAATTAAAAACACGTTTTGTTATTTTAATGAAATTATTGTTAAATTTAAACGGAAATGCGTCTAGGGTGTTTTTAAAAAAATGAAATTACTGTTGAATTTAAAGGGACATGCGTTTAGGGATAAATTATTATAATGTACTTGTTGGATTTAAAGGTGAATACAGATAAATCTTTAGAAACAGTGAAATAAAGCGATTCAGTCAACTGAAAAACAAAATCCTGGATGAACATGTGCACCAGATGTTGTAGAATGGTGTCGATTAAAAACCAGCATTGTTAACAATACAAAAGACAATGATTTCCTTTACATTATCATCATATTGCATGACACGGACGCATTTTGTTATACAATGTAGTGTTATGTCATATTGGCAAACAATGAAGTTATTTTTAAGTGTCGGCTTATAGATCTAAATCAATACTTTGTATTTATTTGACAAGTAGAACAGATTTTAAGAAAAATTGTTGACACTATGCTTTCCTTATTGTTATACTGTCATTATTTCAAATTCTTTACTTTCTCGACAAAGCAAGACTGTCTGTAACATTAGAAGTATAAAATCATCGGACATATATTTATTTTATTATTTCATATTTTTGAAGTCATCTGTTGATAAAATCATACAACATTATACAAATAAATTTTAGTTGAATTTTAGATGATAAATTGTCAAATGCTGTGAGCTTTTAAAGATTTTACTAATATTTCGTTATGGGGGTACTGTATTTTTGTACATATGTTAAAATACGTATAGTATTCAGTAAATATATATATGTATTTTGTATTTCAGATCAAAGATATAAATAACGTTGACCTTTTTATCGTACTTATTTTATATCACTCACTCACTAGGCAATAGGACTGAACCGTAAATATAAGCTATCAAATTCACAGCGAGACTTTTTATTTTTTTACATACACATATGAAGGTCTTTTCGAAGGAAAATCAAGGACAAGTCTACAAATTGTGAACTTGGCATCTTGCGAGAGGTCGATAGATATTAAGAATAGCTGTTATGTTTGTTTTGGACAAAAATGATATATTTCAGACTGTACGTTTAAGCATTGTTATAATTGTTTAATATATTGTTATAAACATATCTTCTAGTTTTTAATCTGCATTTTTATCTACCCTTGTGGGTAGGTATCGATTTTTACGTCATGTTTTTTATGAGAGTAACGTCACAACTTTTATGGAAAGCGACGTAATTTTAAAATGATGACGCCACAATTGATACCTACCCGCAAGGACAGATAACTAATATGCATACGGAATATCCATAAGACTAGCAATCGGATACTAATGGTGATGGTATATTGTAATGTATTCTGCACTCTGTACATTTTTAACGATGAAATGTCATCGAGGACTTTAAAATATTATTAAGCTAGACTATTTTAACTGAGTTAAGATTGAAGATGCTCCGTCTCCAACAGAGCACAAATGACACTCATCATTTGAACTATAAATGGGGTTAAATCATAAGAATGTATGTCTAATTAACACAAAAATGATATAAAATAACTTGTTTTGCTTCTAATGGATGCGCCATCAGTACTTCATTACATATAGGGTGTAGTGCCATGGATTTTTTTTTCGGAACGCAATTAATTATTTTTAAAACTTATCTTGAAGTAAAATAAGAAGCTCAAACTTTTCAATAGCGATGATGTTGTAAAGTAAGTAACTTTTGTAACTGAAGAAAAAATGCTTATTCGTCTGTGCATGCTTTTGATAGAGAAAACATACCATTCGTCAGCGGTGTAGCATCTTTAAGGACGATATAAGATAATATTTAACTCACTGCTAACAATACATGCCATAGACATTCCTAATTGTATGTATAATGTAAAACGACTAATTTTTCACGTACACATTATTTTGCGTCTTTGTTGTTTTCAAAATATTCGCGCTGAAACATTTGAATTCGCGTTCGTGCTCTCTCACGAAATTACGCGATAATAAAGTAGTAGTTAATTATGATTAAATGACAATTTTTCAATAGATTTTATTAAGATTTATCATTGTTGAATCTGATCTCACAAGATATGACATTGTAGAAAAATGTATGTATTTTATATACAACCAAGTGTTTGTGTTAACTTAGCATTGCGTAATTTATAATAAATGGGTATATAATCAGTAAGTTTAACTACTAGTAATAATCTAGTCCACTGAACCTGCCTTTATTATTATTATTATTATTTTTTTTTTTTTTAAATTTTTTGGCCTTATATATATTAGGCAAACAAAAGACAAAACAGACAAAAACATTAATTTAAAAAAAAACACCTATCATTATTGGCAGGTTCAGCGGACTAGTGATAATCATGTTTTGTTTGTAATTAAATACTTTCAAATATCTGTCACAATTTTGTTCTTCCTGTATCGAGCACTTTTGTACATTCAAACCTGGCGATAAACCCCATCCAAGAGACAGAGAAGAAATTGCCTTTATTATATATGTAGCTATGTCTTTATACTTTGAAATATTTTGCAATTTTTCATTTTGAGTCCTAGAATTGTGGTCTATATATTGAGGTGGTCACTAAGGCAGAATGTAACTGTAAATATTCGTTAAACATTGACTGTAGAAATTTATGTGTATCATGCCTTTGCATTTTGCCTTAGGCTGAAGTGTATTTCAAGCAATGTGAATAAAAAATGTATTTGTGAATAAAAAGTCGAATATCCCTTTTTATGAAATATGTACACACGGAAAAATTGCATTGCAGAAGTAATTAGATATATTTCCTTTCGGATTTTAACATTTATTAAATAAATTAAATTCAACAACTGAAGCAATCGGTTGTATTCAATTATACTAGAGTTTTCTGCTGAAGGCAGTAAAGGAAATGCAAGAGATGTCTTTGCTCATATCTCAGCATCGATATTCCTGAGGTTACTATCACTGTTGTTATAAAAGCAAAACTGAAGGTTCTGTGTCCGACAACAGATGAGTCAGGTAGTTCGTTCCTTTGATGTACATCAAACGAATCGAACCTTTCTTTGAAGATTACAGAGAACTACTCTCAACTTCATAGTTTAAACCCCCCAAAGGTTATAATTTATAAGCACAAATTAAAAACAAAAACTCAGCGTAAACAAATGTATGTAATTTATATGAACTGAATATCATTAAATTTGTATTATTTTAAATATCAATCGAAATAAGTAAAAAACCAGTCCGTGAAAGGTTGGCCACTTTCATGTGCTTCATCTGTGTGTCTTGCAACAATCTTCTCGTATCTCATCGAATGATTTAAAGTTGCTGGCAGAGACAAACTGTCTCGCTATGTGTCTTGGACATGCAACGTAGTCTTTTTAAGCAGGGGATTCTTCTTAGGTTTGATTTAAGTGGAATCGAAAATAATTTAGGACCTGTTGTATCGCGCAAAGCAAATACCATTGGACAACATCCTGGACGGTTTTTAATCCAATGTCCAGCCGCATTGATGACTTACGTACCATTCGGCAATTTATAACGTAGAATCCTTTAATGGAGCTGTATTATGAGACTTTTGAAACCAGTTTTCGATATGAAAAATACTTTACCGCCACAAACTTAAATATAACATCATTTTGTAATCTTAATGTAACAGACAAAAGGACGACCGGTTGAAAGACATTTTGGCGATTGAGATGATGGATCATGCATATTCATGAAAAAAGTTTAACTCCCAGAAAATCTCATCAAAATTAGACTGGTAATTCCGCTCCATTACGATGCTCTACGTTACGCTTCAATACCAGTAATTACAGCGGAATTACATGGATAATTTTAATTAGATTGATCCCTACACAAATAATATTTATAAATGAAAGTAATAACAAAAATCAAGTTAACAAATATATTTTATTAATGTGAATATCATTTGTATTATTACTAAGCTTAACTATCAATCATATAAGTAAAAAAGTCATCAGATGTCTTAAGCACAAAAAGTTATTTCTCTCAAAACCCCAATATTTTTTACTGTTGGTCATTTCCTACTAGGACCACTGTATTCTGGTGTTACTGTTCCTTTCCTTGAAATATTGATCAGTTTCACGTTCTTCATTTTTGCGTCTTGTGTTCCCTCGCTCTTTCATAAAGGAATTTAAATTTGCTGACAGTAATACCATGTAGAATATGATTTTTATTGTGTTTTAATATAGACCTCTTCAAGGTCTAAAAATGGTATTAGGGCACTCTGGTGGGTCCATGATTATATAATCGGTAACTAATTCTCAGATCCCTCTGCCAATAAGCGGTGAAAATAAATAGCGTTTGGTCAAAATACATATTATTGAAATTCAACAACGACTATTCTTACTGAAATATCTTGGACTTAAGATAATTCATGTCGATTTCAACGCCTTCTGTACGTTAGTTTTGACAAAATCCTTAAAAAAACCTCGAAAAAATCAAGGTAACTGGTCACGACCCAGTATTGATGTTATTGAAAAGTCATCCTCGATACTCCAGGGGTTCCGATTACTTACGATCTCTACACCCCAGGACTATCTCATAGTGAAATTGAAGGCAGCTCAGCGGAAAACATTTGACCAAACACAGGCTAGCAAAGACTTCCTTTGAAGACTACAGAGAGAGCGACGCCTAACATCAAAGCCACACAGTCAACCACAGTGTACTGTTATACGGCTCTTTTGATGTACATCAAATGACTAAATTACCTGTTCTATTCTGTTGCCTCCAGTTTTACTATGAAATAGTCCAGGGGTGTAGAGATCGTAAGTGATCGGAACCCCTGGAATATCGAGGATGTTGAAAAGTATATCTTCTGTATTTGTTTTACGATATATAGCTCGGTTTCTTCACCATTCAAACGATATATGCAGTCACTTTTTGCTCTCAAATTTTGATAATACGACAGAAAATTGCTTTAAAATAATGATAAATCAAGTCCAAACCAACACATTGTCTAGGCTCTTCATGTAGGTAGCAATGTACAGTAGGACCGACTGGAAATTTACACTAACAAGTCAAATGAGGTTCAAAACAACATACTTAATAGATTGTTTAAAGGTTTAAAAAGACTTTTAAAATTATCAGATATGTAATTTATATAAAGAATAAATAATAACGGACCTTTAACTGACCCTTGCGGAACGCCAGCATTTGTATTTTTTACGGAAGACCAAGTATTTCCTACAAAAAACTTGTTGTCGGCGATTACGTCCATGTGTTAATAATTTTTCACGCCTTTTGAAAAAGTTAAAACACTTCCTATAAAGTTAAGAGTCAATCTCAGACAATAATTGAAGAAAGGACCCTTTATTCACATGCTTCTATATCTTCATTACTCACTTCATCAGGCCTAACTACATGCAGGCAGACACGAGATAAAAATTGTATACTGTTATTTAACGAAACAACATACAATCTATATGTGTGAAAAAAATCCCTAGCTTTTTTCCTAAATAGTTTGCTTTTTTGGCGCCAACAAGACAAAGATTGGTCGGTCTTAGGAGTAAAGAACGACAACTCAGGATAGTAATCCATGTCAGAACTCTTCACGATTAGAAGGCAAAAACTCTAAATCAAAAGTCAACATGAATGTCAGCGTGTCGATCGCTTCTGTCCGAGGTGCAGGACGTCTCTACAGAAAGTTATGCCGGCTGATGTCGACACACGATAATCCATTTGTAAGTCAATAATCAATCTTCACACTCGTGGACTGATGACAGTCCTTCATTATGCAAATCACACGAGTCGGCTCCGATTTAGTGTTCACGTAACCAGTTTTGACGGGTGCCTGCTGATCTGTAATTTCCAACTCGTTATAATATCGTTGAATTTTAATGCAACGTTCGTGTGTAACAGTTACATCTATATAAGACTATAACTAATGTTGTTTATATTATATACTATAACAGTTATATATATAGGTGGTGGCTAAATCTAGCCCGCGCTAGTAGACATGGTTACAAAAAAGACAGAATTTGTTATGAAAAGAATTGTACTTTATGTTGAAATATACATATTTGCAATCAGCTAGGTTTACTTGTTGTTGGAATTATAACAATTTATACAATAAAAGCTTATTTTTGAAATAAATTGCATAAAACCTTGAAACCCAACGCTTGAGCGCAGGGTAAACAAATTCGACTCGCCAATTCTAACTTACAGAAAGATAAATATTAACACAAAGACTAATTTATATATATATAATTGTGCAAAATATTATTTTAATGTATGCTGTCGTTAAGGAGAAAAGTGAAAATAACAAAGCTTGGCGCGGGTCCCCGGCATGAGCGCGGCACCGGATGCAAGATTTAGCCACCATCATATATATATACTGTACTTATGCTTTGTATTATTGACAGAACGTCAAGCTCACGTGGTAAAGGCCTAGACTCACCTGACCAGTGCTCGGATAGGACAGGTTGGGGATCATCCTGTATATGCAGGATAGTCCTGCATTTGAGTAATAGTCCTGTATTTGAGGGATAATTTTGTTACGCAAATGCAGGATTCTATGAAATGAAAAGTGATAAAGTTGATTTAAACATTGTCATCAAAAAAGGGCATCATAATTTTTATATGGCATCATCACTAATACAACTTTCCACATTATTACTCAAATGGAAACAAATTTCATCATCTAAATGTTTGTAAAAGTCACAAACAAAATCACCTCTATTGCTTAATATGGGGCTAAAAATAGAACACAGGTAAAAGTCAATCAACCATGACATTTGCACTAAATTTCCTCGATGGCTATACACTGTAGTCTATGGAGAGCACCTAAATTGTCACTTTATTACAAAGTGAGATAATAGAATTCAATAGTTCATAAACAAATACATAAAGTTTTCAATTAATTATATATATGGGTATCTGAAAATGATGACGCCCTTTTTATGATACAAATTTTTAAAACAACTTTATCCATTTTCATTTCACATTATCCTGCATTTGAGTAACAAATTTATCCCTCAAATACAGGACTGTTACTCAAATGCAGGACTATCCTGCATATACGGGATGGTCCCCAACCTGTAGGACAGTGCTCGAACACCTATTTTATTTTTCGCTGCTCGTTCCTGAAATCAGTCTATTCTTTTGTTCATGGTGCATGATAATTATGGTTATGTTGACACTTTTCTTCTGCCAATAAGAAAAGATTGCTAACCAGTTCCGTAATTTGAATATGAGCAGACAACATCTGACGGCAAATCACAAAATTGACGATCACCAAAATAAACAGCTTCACATGAAAAGTTAGAAATCTTCTGAAAATATTTAAATATGTTAAAATGATAGCAAAACTTTTCTTCTTAAAGAAAAATAACACTTGCAACATGTTTTTGACATGAATAACGAAAAAATGTGATTTTATCAATATTGGTTCACTTCCCACCCCGTTAAAACGCATGTTTACCCATGATTTCGGGTGTATTACCCTCGAAATAGTAGACTTTGTTTTTTGTCGAATATGAACAGGTTGTGGATTAAGAAAATATTTTTTGTTGCTGTTTTGAGAAATAGAGATCTAAATATACTAGAATAGGCAGAAAACTTAAATACAATGTTTATTTTTTTTTTATTGGGATGTTTGAGAACTGACTCCTTCCTACGCAATTTCTGCCATTTGGACAGTGATCTTTGACTTGTCTTAAACAAACCAACATGTGTGCTTAATTTTAATTTTGTTGAAAATGTTCGTCATAAGTCTGTCCTAAGTTACAATAATACAAACATCAACCATTGCTTATTATTTTAATATTAACAGCCAAAACCGTGTTTTTTGTTCAAGCACTGGTCAGGGGAGTCTAGTGTACAGCTGTATAGCCACTTGGACATTCAGTACAAAACATACATACTGTAAGTACAAAGTAGCTACTGTTGTGCTTTTATCAGTAGAGTTTCCACTACAACAGTAGCTATACAAATTACAGTGTACATGTTTATTAACCTCTACAGTGTATGTAACTCTCACAAATACATTGTAGATGAAATGGAGTTGCTTGTTTTTTTAGGGCATCAAGGGTGGAAATAAAACCAAAGAAGAACTTCAAAAAGAAAGAATGGCTAGAGGGCTTCCTAAGAAATTACCCATACCAGGAGTTAAGCATGTGGTAGTGGTGGCCTCAGGAAAGGGCGGTGTAGGGAAATCAACCACTGCAGGTACGTACATGTAGGTACAGAGCTGAATGACAAAACTGTGGCAAAGTACAATTTGTATGTAAATTACACCACCTGTGTATTGCATAATGTGGGGGTTGCACTCATGTGAGGAGACACATATGATACAGCTGGGATATGACACTGGGACCCTCCAAACACTAGTTGGATACAGTATTGATTAAGCTACAATGAACTTGGTTGACAGATTATTTCCTTCTGTTTGAGTCTTCGCCGCATAGACTCAACATTCAGCTCACATTTGGGTATATCTTTGCTAATTAGCATATTCTCCTAATGCTTGAATCAGGGTTTGGTCACAGCTAGACACCAAATTTAGTAGGAGTGGAAAGTGCACGGCCAGACTGGTATTCAAACCCTGACCCTTTGAACACTATAGTAGCCAGATGCTTTACCCTTTGTTCATGCTTGAAACTTCATGCATGGTTGCTACTCTTGCATAAATTAGATATGTACTGAAAGATGTTTATCATTTTCATTTTTTGTTTTTTGATAGTAATGTCCATTATTGTTATATGTTTTTGTTTTCAGTTAACCTTGCCCTTGGATTGGCTGCTAACAATCCAGTAAGTATAGTTAAGTTAGATATGTGTATGTTCTCAAATTATGAAAATACAGTATGGTTTCATTATATTAAACTTTTTCTTGTTAAATTGGCTTATGCTCATTGCTGGGAGAACATTATATATAAATGACCTCCCAAGAATCATTTTAACATATGCTTGTAGAAATTTTTCATACAGTCTGGAAGGTTGTTTGATCAACAGTCTTCTTCAACAAGCAGAAAGTACTGGAAACACTAACCCTACAATCTTCATATGTAGAAAGAATACCCAAGTGTACTGTCAGATTCTATGAGAAATTTACTTCAATCTTGTCTAAGGGACTTGTCTAAGCGATCATCTCTGTGTTCAGACCACTTGTTAAAAAACTCACTTATATCTTAGTCATCCTGTGAAATTGTAAGACAATTTGACCTGTGCATAAAGCTTAGCTTCCTTGTGGGTAGGCATCGATTGTTGCATCATGATTTTGGGAACGCAATTCATGTCGTTGTCTTGAAAAAGTATTATGCTATGCTAGCAAATACATGATGTCACAAATCAATACCTAACCACAACGGCAGATAACTCTGTAATATGCAAATACAGAAAAAAGACCATTTTTGTCACTTGGGTGGTCTTAATACAGGCCCTGTATAAGGGGGGGCCGCAGTTGCTGAGTGGTTAAGATGTCCCGACATATTACCACAAACCCTCCACCTCTGGGATGCAGGTTCAAATCCCAAGTGGGGCAGTTGCCAGGTACTGACCGCTGGTCGGTGGTTTTTCTCCGGGTACTCCGACTTTCCTCCACCAACAAACCTGGCACGTCCTTACATGACCCTGGCTGTTAAATGTTAAACTAATAAAAAAACAAACTGTATAAGGCTTTTAGGAAAAAAAATCCCAAGATCCATATGAAAACAGTCACCCATATGTGAAATAGGGTAAAAAAAAATACTTCATTTCTTTTTAAAAAAATCTACAAACAAATTTCAGTATTATTACTTCTTCAAACATTAGATACAATTCCATCAGATAATGGTTATGATGCCGGTACACATTTGCCATATCTGTCTCTTGGGTACCAATGGGGGTTTAGCTCTGTTGTCGGGGCACAAACCAGTGAGGGTCTACATGGACATAGTCCGTGAAAGTTAACAGAGTCGGGGGTATAATCCATCCCCAGGACACACCATGTGGCGTTGATGTCCTTATATGGAAGACAGTAGTGGACGTTGAAATCCTTGTCCAGATTTTGGCGTTTATTTGGAAGGTGACGTTTTCCCAAAGCTGGTGTGATTGAGCAGCAGAGAAGAGGATGTCCACACTCAGCATTTGTCTCGCAGTATTTCTGGAAATTTGTTGCCATATCCTGTGGTCAACAAGAGTTATAGATCATTCATAATGTACCATATCCACATTTATTAGTATACGGTCATATTTTCAGTTCTTTGTAAATTTTCTCATTGGCTTGTTTATTATTTTGAAAAAAAAAAAAAAAATCTTTACTTCAATGACATAAATTTATTCTCAAGTGCCATAGTCGGCTAAGATACTGCTCTTTCAAAGTACTGACAGATTGAAAAAAGAAGGGAAGTAACTATGAAAGATTAGAATGATATACTGCTTATAAAAACAAGAGGCACTTACTGGCAACCACCACCAAGGATTTCTATAGTGTAATGATCTTGAAAACAATTTTAGCCATATGTACCTCTTGTTCCCGAAGATGTACATATAAAAATATTCATTACTTACCTGATCCGATGTTGAGTGTACCAGTATTGGAATAAAAAGTAGGAGACTAAAGGACCACATTATAGGGTTCATTCAACCTCAAAACAACCAGCTGGTATGTCCAAGAGAAACTATGTACTAGGAATAGGTCATTTCATGTCTTATCTCTGCCAGATATATGTCTACATTGCATGTCATTGTTATGATTTGTTAGCTTTCTTTGCACCAGGTTTACATTGTCTATGAACTATTGGTAATGATTTGTTAGCTTCTGTCATTCACATTGTCAGCGGTGTGATGTATTAAGGATGTGATACAAATCTTCTTTGCCAGATTTAATGATTCTTTACACACTGGGTAAATTAGAATATTAATAGTGATAGAGCTTCCACTGATATTGGTTCTCAAGTCCCGTTAAATATTTAGACAGAGTTATTGCCCTTTGTGCATCACATTGTTACATTTATCATCAACATATACATGTAGGCATTGTTAATATTTTGTTTATTTAATGATGTGGCCTGCTGGATTTATTTATAGTCTAACTATAGCCCAAAATACACATCCACTCATCATGAGCACATACACATAGTTACCAATCGTGATGGTAAATGACCCAGATTGATTAAAACATTTGAATACAGAAAGTTGCATTATGTAGAAAATAAAGATTTTCTGTTTCTTTTCAGAGATCTCAAGTAGGATTATTGGATGCTGACATTCATGGTCCCTCGATACCCTGTATGATGAACCTGCAAGGACAACCAGAGCTAAACAATCGTAAGATTCTGATTATAAGATAAATATAAAGTTAAGATCAGGTACCTTTCCAACACAATTCAAGTACATGCCTATAGATTATATGATTCACTGCATCACTTATCACTTTTATAAAAGATCTGAGACAGAGAATCATTGATGTGTTATGGATGTAATGTATTGTTGATTTTTGAAGAGAAAGTGTTTATCTGAAAAAACAATTGACATGTTGATGTACATAATGAATTAATTATTTTTCCGTATTTTGCAGAAAATCTTATGAAGCCACTGGTGAACTTTGGCATCAAATGGTATGTACAGTATGATGTTTTGATAAATAAAAATTTAGATCTGATATGAAGGAAATTGATTCCCTTTCATTGAAATAAAATCTTTATTTGTGTGTTACTCCGTTTTAAAATCTAGACTTTAGCTTCATTTTGAAATTTAATATCTTTAATATTTTGCTGGCTGGAATAAAAGCAGTTTTTTTGATTGATTAATAGAGCTTAACATCCTTGTTCCAGTAATAATCTGACCCAAGACACATTAAAGTAGTGGGAAGGATACAGTCAATGTTATATAGAGTCATGTTTTCATTTGAGAACTATGGTTGAATTACAATCTGACGGAAAGAAATTCATATTGGTATAGGTATTTCTAGGAAATCTAACAGTAGATGAATTATATAATTCGATCATTGCATATTTATTTAATCATTGCATATTTATTTAGTTTTATGAAAAAAATAATAATGTTATTTCGGCTCCAAAAATGATCTAACAATTAATTCCTGTAAACAGTGGCTGGTAACTTTGTACAAGAAAAATATCAAACAGCTAAGTATAGCTAAGTTCTTCTTAACAATTTCTGATCTGTCATAGGAGATGAAAATATTTGAATGGCCTTTTGTATGGCAGTATGTCAATGGGGTTCCTTGTGGATGACAAGCAAGCAATTGTCTGGCGAGGGCCAATGGTGATGTCCGCCGTACAGAAACTCCTCAGGCAAGTAGGTAATTCATTCTTCCTTGAAAAAAAGAAACGTATACACTTTCCATTTTAATTTTTTATTTTGTATTCTGTTTGTAAGTACAGTTTGTTATTATCTAAAGCACCAGTTTGAGGTGTAGGGAAAGATAAATTTGTGATAGTTTGGAAATGATAGAATTATTCAATCTACTTTACAAATAATAAACTAATATTTTGATATACTGCCTCATCTTTACATGTTCTTTAGACTTGAATTATTGATTATTGTTGTTTTTATAGGTGATGTGGGGTCCACTGGATTATCTGGTGGTGGACATGCCTCCAGGAACAGGAGACACTCAGCTCTCAATATCACAGAACATACCCATCTCTGGTAAGTCAAGGTCAAGTCAAGGTCACAGAACATACCCATCTCTGGTAAGTAAGGTCAAGTCAAGGTCACAGAACATACCCATCTCTGGTCAAGTCAAGAATCAGAGTCAAGATCATAGAACATACCCATCTCTGGTAAGTCAAGATCAAGTCAAGGTCACAGAACATATTTTGTTTTGGTAAGCCAAGGTGAAATTAAGGTTACAAAACAAATCCATTTCAAGTAAATGAAGGTTAAGTCAAGGTCAAGTCAATGTCAAAGATCATACTCATTTGTTGTAAGTTCAAGGACATAGAAATCAAATTTGATTTTGAAGAGTCATCGTCTAATAAAGATTTATCTTTGATCACAATTGTCCCAGACCAGTGAAGGTCAAGATAAAGCCATTTCATGTGTTTATTTTAGGAATTTACAGGTTTGGATAGTGTATAGAATTGTAGGCCAAATTCACAAACATCATAAAGGTTTATAAGAATCCTGTAGTTTCAATGTAGCAAAAGAGTTTGTCAAGGGTACAACATATAAAGTATTTATCTCTTACAGCACTTCACAAAACTAACTGGGATTCTGACATTTCAAGGTCACTCTATTATAAAGTTAACAAACATCCACATATCAGGTACATTGTACATTGTATGTAAAATGTCATCAATTTAGGATTGTTTAATTCTAATTGTACAGTTTGTTATTATCTAAAATGTAGTAATAGGGAAAGATAAATTTGTGATAGTTTGGAAATGATAGAATTATTCAATCTACTTTACAAATAATAAACTAATATTTTGTGAATATACTGCCTCATCTTTACATGTTCTTTAGACTTGAATTATTGACTTATTGTTGTTTTATAGGTGATGTGGGGTCCACTGGATTATCTGGTGGTGGACATGCCTCCAGGAACAGGAGACACTCAGCTCTCAATATCACAGAACATACCCATCTCTGGTAAGTCAAGGTCAAGTCAAGGTCACAGAACATACCCATCTCTGGTAAGTCAAGGTCAAGTCAAGGTCACAGAACATACCCATCTCTGGTAAGTCAAGGTCATAGAACATACCCATCTCTGGTAAGTCAAGATCATAGAACATACCCATCTCTGGTAAGTCAAGATCAAGTCAAGGTCACAGAACATATTTTGTTTTGGTAAGCCAAGGTGAAATTAAGGTTACAAAACAAATCCATTTCAAGTAAATGAAGGTTAAGTCAAGGTCAAGTCAATGTCAAAGATCATACTCATTTGTTGTAAGTTCAAGGACATAGAAATCAAATTTGATTTTGAAGAGTCATCGTCTAATAAAGATTTATCTTTGATCACAATTGTCCCAGACCAGTGAAGGTCAAGATAAAGCCATTTCATGTGTTTATTTTAGGAATTTACAGGTTTGGATAGTGTATAGAATTGTAGGCCAAATTCACAAACATCATAAAGGTTTATAAGAATCCTGTAGTTTCAATGTAGCAAAAGAGTTTGTCAAGGGTACAACATATAAAGTATTTATCTCTTACAGCACTTCACAAAACTAACTGGGATTCTGACATTTCAAGGTCACTCTTTTATAAAGTTAACAAACATCCACATTGTACATTGTATGTAAGATATCATCAATTTAGGGTTGTTTAATCCATTGCAATGTAGTAATGAATAACAAAATGAAGTTTCAATAGATTGAAAGTTTCTGTATTTTGTGTACATGTAAATTCCTATGTTATACAGGTGCTCTCATTGTATCCACACCCCAGGATATAGCTTTACTAGATGCTAGGAGGGGTGCCCAGATGTTTCACAGTGTGAATGTCCCAGTACTGGGCCTTGTCCAGAACATGAGTGTATACATCTGCCCTAAGTGTGGCCATGCTGAACACATATTCGGAAAAGATGGAGCTACTGCCATAGCATCTGACCTTAGCATGGATATTCTGGGTATGTGTGTTACCATGGTTACTAATTTATATAGGAAATAATGATAAACTGTTTTTAGAATATTTTTGTTTTATTTGTTTTGTTAGATTTCTTATAAATAGTCGGGTCATTTAAGACTGTATCAGGTTTAGAAGATGGAGGAAAGTCGTAGCACTTGGAGAAAATCTACCAATCTGTGGTCAATACCTGGTAGTCAGTCATTACCTGGTATCAGCCTCTCCCGGGTTTCAAACTCATGACCCAGAGGTGGAGGGCATGTGGTAATGTATTGGGACACACAAGTACTTGCCCACAGGGACTCCTTCTGATGTAATAATATCAGTCCAATTAAAGAAAATTTAAGTCCAATCACTGTTAATCAAATATGTAAATAAAATACACAAAATACTAAAATTTGTGACTTATTGTCTGGGAAGGACTTTAAAGCTTTTGTGTTTGTAGGAGATGTACCTCTCCACATCTGCATACGAGAAGGAAGTGATAATGGACAACCAGTCGTAGTGTCACAACCACAATCTCCACAGGTAACTACCGAATAGCTTCCTGTTCTATACTTCTGTAGTACAGAGTTATCTACCTTGTAATTATAACTATCTATTGTTACATATTATTAATGAGAACACAGTTAAACCTTGTTAGCTCAAAGCTGTATACTGTAAACTGACTTATTTTAGCGGTAACCATATTTTCTCGCTTTTTTGCACCATACTTTTTGCGCTAAATTTTGATTGCCGTAAATGTATTTTGTGTATGTACAAATGTATTTAGTATATACATATATTTATAAATCATTAAGAATGTGTGAATTCATAATTGTGCATCTTAAAAATCAATTTGATGGCACTAATTGCAACTAATATACTCTGATATCACCAAATGTAGTCATACTCCTGCCAATTTTTAACTCACTCACCCCTGAAATTTCATAATGGACTGTTCTAGTCCTTCATTTAGGAGAGTCTAATTGGGTTTTCAGGGGTGAATAGGTTAAGTTAATGAGGTTTAGCTTTGGATTAGATAATCCTTCAGACATAGTTGTATGACCTTTTTCTTTAATTTTTGTTAAAATTTGAGTCTGTATTCAGTTTTCTTTTGAACTTTGTCTTTGTTGTACTCCAGGCCCATATTTACAAACAGATAGCAAAGAAGATCACAGAGAAACTGTCCAACATGGATCCAATAGATACTACTCAAAGCCAACAGAACAGTGACAAGAGCTAGCGTCCATACAGCTTAAAAAGGCATATACATTACATTTTCTCTTTGTTATTGATTTTTGTTGAATATTTATATAAAATATCATAATTTTTTTATTGTATTTTATGAATTTTACAACAAACAACTAAAGAGAGCTTACTGTATTCGACCCAGTAAGCGGCCAGGGCGCTTACATAAATTGCAAAAATAAGGGGATGCTTAATTGAACAAAATTTGGATTAACCTTGCATTAAATTATTACACAAAACAAAAATTTAATTTTGCAAAAGAAATCAAATAATGAATTATATTTCCAGTCTGCATTTAATTTGAGATTAGTGCAAATAAGTGCCTCAAAAAGGGGAGGGTGCTTATGAGGATGGGTTGCTTATTGGTTTGAATACAGTAAGCTCTCTCTCCATTCACCATTGGCCATTATCTGTTATCAGTCAATTTAAAAACAAAAAAATAGATCAAGAGGAAAACACACACTGGTTGATGAGTAACAGGTTTTATTTAAAACACTCTGAAAAAAGAACACATAATTTAACAATGCAAAATAACTTAATAAGCACTTGTATTACAAATAACAGTGTACATTTTATGTACCAATAATTTCATAGACACAAACAAAATCACTGCAACACCAAAATGATTACCCTGAAGTCTCCTAAGAAATATCACACAAGCTATAAACAAAACTTACTGTCAATTTACAAAATTACATGGTAGTATTGTTTATGTGATATTCAAGTTTTGCATATTACAGAGTTATCTTCCTTGCAGGAAGGTATTGATCATGACATCATTATGTTTGAGAGCAAAATTTGCTTCGTTTTCTCTCTGAAAAATATTATGTTAAGCTCTCATGCACATGACATCACAATCAGCACCTAGCCCCAAGTGCAATAACTCTGTAATATTCAAAAATAGAATAATAGAACTATAATATTACGATCATTATTTCAACAGTAAGCGATTTAATGCACTAAGCCATCATTGCACTTATATTTTTTCAAATTTTATTTCGTTGCAAAATTTGTATTCCGAGATTATTAGCTTAAGAAGAATACCATTTTTGTTAATGAACATTATAGTTTAAAAGAAAACAAAATTTAGTATTTTCTACTTCTTTTCTTTTACCCTTTTTGAAAGCGTCTAAATATTACAGTATAAAAATACTTGAGATCATCATGCGTTCAGCAGAGCAATATGAATTTCCGTTGTTCCAACATAAATAGCGTATAGTTTGCATATATCTTTATTATACATTACATGTATAGATAAAAAAATCACACACATATTGCTGATTTCTGCTTAATAATGATATTGGGACTACTAATGTACATCAACATTGACATTTTCAAGCGTCTCGTATACTATACAGTCTGACCTGTAATAGGGACAACCTCTGTATAAAGACCACCTGTTTAATAAGATCACTTTCTCATGGTTCTAAATTAACAATTTCAACACAATTTGACCTGTGTATTAAGACCACTTGACTATAAAAAAACTTTTTTTTTCTGGGTTTCCTTAGTGGTCGTAATAGCTACAGGTTTGACTGTATCTATAATACTATAATATTTGTCATTTCTATAGAAGGTATTTACAAGTTGTTTTACGTTTTTCTGAACTTGATAATCTGTCCACTCTGGATATTATTATTCTACAGTTTGTCATAGAGTAAAATTACAAATGAGATCATTATTTGCATGGTCATGGGAGACAACTCAAATGCACTGTTGCTGCATTGCCTACCATTGTAGACAGCAGAGAAAGCATCACTTTTTTTTCTATGAGTAAAGTCAATATTATCATGTATGTATGTATGAACACAATATTTTGCAGTAGATTCAGAAAATTAAAAACTGTGATAATTCATTTACTTGAATGATGATTTTGATAATAATAAATTGGCAAACATTCCATATAATTTGGTTGGCAGTATATACAGTCTTCTTGAAACAATCCACTGGTCAACATAAATATACAACAGGTAATAAACTATCTGTACATGTGTTATATACATCATGCATATTGGGTTGTAGCTATTGCATTGTTAAATCATATCGTGAAAGACTCAATATTGCTTGTAGATATAAACATAAATCATATACCATACACTTCATCCTCAGTATTCCAGGAGTTACTATCACTGCCATAGTATCCTTTTGATGTACATCAAAAAGCCAAACTTCCAGTTTTATTTTTTTGTCTTAAACAGTGCCTTCAGTTTTGCTACAATCTTATTGAAACAGTGATAGTAACCCATGGAGCATCGACGATGATACACCTGTATGAGTAGATAAACCAAAACTATATTAATTTACATGACCCTTCCAACTATAGAGGGGCATTTCCACTAGCCAATCAGACAATTTGATGCTTGGAATAAGCAGAGTATGCTATTCATATAGTCATTCGAAGTATTTTGAATAATATATTCTTCAAACTAAAATTGCTTGAACATATGACTACATTATGTAATATAAAAAGAAGACAAAATAGTTATGAAGCGATTAGGAACAAAACAATGTGATAATCAAAAGATTAAACATTATACAATTTTCTTTAGGCTCACATCTGTCCAAAATCCATTAATATTCAAAAGTCCTCACATCATAATTTAAACACAATGTGCATAAATATACCAAATATGGCACTGTTTAACATTTAATGCATAAACTTAATTGGATTGCATAAAATACCCATACACTTGAGTTTTATATTTCTGTTATAGTGGAAAAGCTCTCTGTAACTGGCTACCATGGAAACCGCTGCAGTACAAATGTATGCTTATTCCATCTACCCAACCAACCTTTTTACCTACAAGTACAACCCACACTTCCTGCCTCAGACCACTATCTCCCATCCAAATCACTGCCGGTGATCACCAGCCTCACATTTATTTATAAATTTCAGTAAGCATCATCCACAGTAGTTGCTTGTATAACCTTGTATCTGTTGCATAAATTATCTTCTACGTGTGTCAACAAAGCACGCAAGCAATAATTTGATAGCAAAGTGACGAATTTCCTTAATCTGTACTGCATGCTAATCTTTTCTAAACTTCTGACAAAAAGTCAAAACTACACTACCAGAACACACATATTTTTACAATAATTTGTTTGCATTTTTATCTAAATGGAAGTTTCACGTTTTAGCCCGTTGCTAACTAGAAACGGACTAGTTACACATGTGAATCATACATGAGATCCCAAAATGTGCCATACCGAAAAATAGTTGTGACTCTCGTGTACTCAAGGAATTCTGTAAAAAAGTTTTAAACCTGCTCAGCATCACCTCTTGTCTTCTGCCGAGAACTCCTTTCATCCGTTGTGTCAAATGAAGAACTTCCTTCTGTCGTAGCACCAAAATCCCCATCAGTGCTTTGCAAATTTGTTTTTGTTTCATCTTGCTCTCCTGAAGATTGTTCTTTGATATTTTCTTTGTCTTTTTCATTTTCTTGATCATGACTTGATTTTTCATGAACTTGTGATTTTGGCACTAAGTTATCTCCCTTACACTGTAGCTGTTCTGTGTTATCATGAACACAACTGTTATCACTAAGTTTGAACTGTGGAGATGTACTCACATTCTTTGTGTGGTTTGTTTTCTCAAGTTTTTTCCCAACACTTCTGTGTTTTAACTTCTGTGACTTTTCGTGTTTCTGAGATTTATTTTCAGCAAGACTAGATTTAGATGCATTGCTGTCCTCATCGTCTCCATCGGCAGCGTCATTTTCCTCTTCATCCTCTATTGGTTCTTCGCCGTCGTCGCTTGCCGACCGTTGCCATGCTCGTAAACGATAGAGTAGGGCCGGATCAAAATGACAAGGTTGAAGAGAGGAGGGAGGAAGAGGTTGAAGCAAAGAACGTATAAGGCCATCTCTAAGCTCGCCACCAAAACCTCTAGATCCGTGGAGATTATCTAGGCCAGGAGGCACGTGCCATGGACTAGACTGCTCACCTAGTTTTAGAAAGGAATCCTGCTTTGTTCCTGGTGATGAACGTGCATTTTTGTCACCAAGGCTTAGGTCCAACCCGCTGCGTTCATCTTGTTTTCGATAGCGAAGAAATGGGGAAAACTGTCCAAATTTGTCTATGGATGGCCATTCCCCTTCGTCCCCAGATGTCTTGTCTTTATCAAAGTCTTTGTTTCCCAGACTAGGGCCCCATCCTCTGGTGATAGTCGCCGAGCTTCGTTCAGAGCGTGACCCATGACCTTCTGAAGTTCCCTCCTGGGGATATAGCTCCTCATGGCTCGACCTCAATGCTTCAAGCCATGTCAAACTACTTTGTTGGTCCATCTACAATATATTAAAAAGGGAAACACACTTATGGACGTACGTTAACTATTACATGTACATACTAATAATTAATTTTTATTTGTATTCATACGAAATCCAACTCTCTGATTGGCAGATTCCTTTTCTTCATACACTATGAAGAAAATTTCCGAGAATGCACGAAAACCCGACGTTATCATGACGTCACAATAGAGACGTCGACGTTGCGTATTGATGTAGAAAAATTAACTCATTGGAAAATCAATCTAATAGTACGTTCAAACGTTTCTTGTATTATCACGTAGCCTGAAAAATTAGTTATAATCATTGATATTACTATTTTTTAATTTCATCAGGTTATGAAATAAATTTTCAAAATTTTTCCATACCCCGATGAAGTTAAAAATAGTGACATCAATGCTTAATTTTGATCGCAAATTGAAGACCATATATTAAGAACATTCAACAGTAACTTTGCAACTTTGCAGTTTACGAATGGTAAGTTAAGGGAATATCAAAAACATGTTTTGTGATTTTAAGATTTCTCTCACGAACGTAATTTGTTCAACTTACCTGCTGTGCTTGATCAAAGAAGGGGAATTTGCGAGGCCGTCCCCTCTTGTTCGGTAAAAATGCCTGAAAACCAATAAATTGTAGATTTAAAATATCTAAATCTATACAGAAACCAACAATGTCATATCGTCATTCATATACAACGTGTATTGTCTATATGATTCATGAGATAAAGTTGAGGATTTACGAACGTTTATTAACCCCTCAAAAATAAAAAATCTAATCAAACACAAAATAAAAAATAAATAAAGCCCCATCTAACCCCCCCTCCAAATTAAATCTGATTAAAACACAGATCCTTATAACCACTCCGTCCATCGTAGTGATAATAAGGATATGTATTTTAATCAGATTGCCCCCAAATTTGACATACAATAAATACTTAAAAATACATAAAGCTTAGTGCAATTATGAATTCGCGCACATATAGAAAATAACATATAGAAAATACATTTAGTGCATTCTTTTAGTGCTATAGGTCTGGCGCGGAAAGCGATAAAATAGGTACGTTTACAGTAAATAGACATTCTTAAGCGATATGACCTACCTGTTTGTGTATATCTTGTCTGAAGTCTACACCAAAAAATACTGTAGTAAACAAGTTAAGGTAATTATAAATATAATACATTTCTAAATACTTTCTTCAGGGCGGCTTATGTAAGGATCGTTACACAACGAGTGAATGTTTTTTTTGGGAAGTTTCGATGATCATTTAGATGTGTTCACTGCTGTAGTCGTCATGCTACATAAGAAAGTGACGAGCAAATATCCTTACATAAAGCGAAGATAGAGATGAATTAAAAAAACACATTTGAAATAAATGACAAAAATATCTTTGCTTATAATCTGTCGACGGTCATATATTAACCTCTATTCAAATCCGTAAAGGATCACTGTTTAAACATTTTCTAAACGCTTAAATATGTCTTTGGCAAACCAAAACAGTTTCCTTAAGATTCAGAATATCTGTACCAACAAAGCTATAACTCGTAACAAATGAATGTTTTCAAAGAACGCATATGCATTCTAATAGCAACCATGTGCTAAATAAATAGTCGTTGGTCGTTGACAAAAGGATATGTTTTGTATTTCCCCTTTCGCTTCATTTCCACGTTCGGAAACAGAACACGGATGGCTCGGTTACATTGAACGCCCCAATGCTGGACATCGGGCTCCTCAATACGCCCCTTTAACAGTTCCAGTATCTCGTCCCGTGAGACCCCCGAGTCCAAATCCCCAGTCCACTGTACCAACGCTGAAACAACAAATATTTTGTGTGATACAGCTGTTCATGGTTTCAAGTATAATGAACCTAGTAAAGATATACATCAAACTTAACTTTATACAGCTACAAAATGCTGTCGTAGTAATGATTTTAGATACAATAATTGAAGTAAAAACAGAAGAAGAAAAATTTGGCTATACTCGAAGCGAAGATAGGATCAATAGAAGTCTATTTGCAAATGGCTAAAGATATTGATTATTTGATAATCTTATAATTTCTTGTTCTTGTAACGAGAGTGAAACCCCAGAACAAAATATCCCTGAACGACTTTTGTTCGTAAAAAAGTATTTAATGTATGGAGTTACATATATACGTACAGTGAAGGTGTCCGAGGATTTTCTCCATGTCCTGTGACATATCTCGCAGTGGTTGGTATGTTACCCCCTCACCATCACTCACCTCCTCCTGCTCTTGCACATGCTCATTCAGCGCCACGCCAAAGAAGAAAGTCGTTTCTCAAGGTCAAGGTAAATTTTTTTCATAAAACTGCTACGTTTAGGCAATGAAAAGGATTGAAGGAATAGTAAAGAAGCAGCCCATAACATGATATAGTGACATGTTACAACAATGGCATTTAAGTTCCAATTCAAGTCTACAATATGCATATTGTGTTAGTAAAATGCTTTTATATAGGATAATACTTAGCCGGTCAACGGATCATTTGTTAAAATGCCTTGCTAAACTATAAGCCAAAATGATAACATTAATGTCATTTTGGTTATTAAACAATTCGCAAATTTTAATTTCATTTCTATTAATGACCCTAAAGTTCTAATAGATAAAAGGATATTTCTTGTATTTGCCCTTGCGCTGTGCAAGACTATGAGGAAACTGTTCTCGAACTGCTTTGTTGCAGGCTGGTCCCCACTGTGTGGCCTCTGGTAGATTCAGGATGATGCTGATCTTCTGGAGGAGCAAGTCACGTGATACATTGCCCCGCGGGAACACGCATATCAAATCTGAATGAAAAGTTAACACTCATTCAATTATGCCGTGCATGATATGGCTCATGAGAAAGAGGAGATTGAAACACTTTCATAATTATTTTATATAATGAATGGCAAATGTACGTTGTATTGTAAGAAAATGTCTAAATATTCTAATTCAGTACCAACCTGGTAATATTTCTTTTATCTTCCACATTTTCCAGGACTCTCCCCGTCCGTCCGAAGCTGCATCTCCAGTCTCGAGGTCTGTAGCCTGTCCATGCTCAGTGTCAAAGTGCAATCGGTATTCGGACATGTCTGCACAACCGAAATCACACAAGGAGCAGTTGTACATGTACGGTGTTTCTCGGGGACAATAGCCAGATCCCTTCGCAGACGAACTTTGTTCTCCATTTCTATTAGATGTCTGTGGTGGGATCGGCCAGTCTGCAGCAGAGGGATACTTGATTGGCCGATCTAGACCCCTAAATCCGAGCTGTGATTCAAAGTAATGACGTATCATCGAAGCTGTCTTTTCCATCTCTTCTTCCTGTAATCCCGAGCTAGTAAGTTTTACAGGCGGTGTGTGGTTTGGATACATATTTACTACCGGGGGGGGAGTAGGGCGTGAAGCTGATGCAGTTGGGATTGGAGACCTAGAATGAGCTATAGACTGTTCTCCCATTTGGGGACTCCATGATTCATCCTCGCCTTCCCAACCTCCTGAGGGGTAAAGCCTATCCTTTACTGACAAGGACTGATCCTTCTCCTGCCTTGAGCTTCTCTGGAATTGACCTCTATCCTCGGGACTCCTTGTTTTCCCAAGCAATCGTCTCTTACCACCACTGCCTGATCTGTGCTGCCTGTGAGGACTTCCTGTAGATATGTCGCTATCACAATCGTCATACTCGTCGGAGCCCCAGCCTTCTTCACAGTCCGCCTGGTTCCTCAGCACTACTGGAGCAGCTCGTTTTCTCTTGTTCTGCTTCACCTTCACCATTTCCTCTTTTTCATACTGATTTGCTTTGTTATCCTTATTCTCGGTCCTTCCTTCTTTGTCATTTCTTCTATGTTCTTTTTCAACTTCCATGTTCTTTTCAAGTTTCTCATCTACATTAGCATCTTTTGTTTTGTCCATAAATTTCATTTCAGTTTTCATATTTTCTTCGTGCGATCTAGAATTGGAGGCCTTGTCTTTGAAACCTCCATATTCCTTGTCCGTTTTTGAAAGTGAATTTCCCATATGAAATCCTGACGTTTCTGTAAGAAAAGACATGTGTCCCCTTGGGGTCCATCCAACTGGTTCTTTATAGTCTGTGGATTTCTTTTCAGATTTCTGACCTTTACTGTCTAATGATAAAGGTGTTGCTGACTCATCAGGATCAGTTTGGTCTGCAGCCTTGACTTTATTTATATGATGAGAACCAGAACAGTGAGTTTGGAACTGCATTTTCACCTGTGATTTCCAATTACACAACTGGCAGAAATACACGATGTTTCCCCCTTCTCTTACTAGTTTGGTGAACTGACCGAACTCCGCTGTATAACAGGGCGTCATTATGATGGGATTTGTATTTGGACTAAGACGCTGGCATCCGTCCTTTTCCTGTTTGTTTGAGGCAATAATCTGATCCGTTAGCTTCTGTAGATGTGATATGTTTTGTGTAGGAGCAAGGTGCACACTGCGTTCGACTCCGTGAGTGATCACTAATTTTGGTGGATGGGATGTTGTTTCTTGATCCTCTGCTACAGTTATATCCTCAACTAGTTTCTGACTACCCGATTCTAAATCATCTGAGTCTGACCTCAGAAAACTTGGTGACCTCTTTTGACCTTTGAAATTATCTCTAGCTCTAAATCCCGGTTGTGCTCGATTAAGGATTTTGGGACATTTTTTATTTATTTTATCCTGTTGTTTGTCGTCATATACGTTTTTGTGTTCCGAAGATATATGGGTGCGAAGATCCTCGACGGTGCCAAACCGCAAACAGCATCGACCGCACTCTTTGAGCTGATCATTGTTGGGTAAATGTTCTTCACTGACGTGTGACAGAAAACTATCACGTGATGTCAGTATAGAGGGCAAAGTCGTACATAACTTACACTTGTACAACACTTCGGCATACTGCATTAAGTTCTCCATTGAGTTGTGTAAAACATTTGATACTTTGCACAATTTATTCATAGGCTCATACGTGTCGTCACTGGTATAAAGACTTGTCCGGGGACTTTTGTTATCAGAATCACGCCCGGGAGAATGTGATGTGAAGTTTTCCTTATTTTCGATATTTGAATCTGATGAATCCACAGAACGCTTTCTTGATTTTCGAGAACAGATGTCTGTAGAGCTAGGATTTCTATGACGAGTGATTTTATCTGGCTCACAACCTAGACTCGCGGATGTATATAAAACATTGTCATTTATGCTTTTGTAATTCCATAATGAACTAACACTTGCAGAGTTTAGTGAAAAATCTTTATGACATTGATCTCTGCTCCGAGGTCTTGCACTTAAATGTTGTGTATCTCTTAAGTTATGATTTTTGGAAACGATTTTGTTCTGGCACGATTTATTCGCTCTTGTCTCCGTGTTTTTTAATTCCATTTTGCTTTGACGTAAACTGTCCGTCTCTTTCGCATTTGAAACCCGTTTGCTTTCACACGATCTGTCTCCTGTCTTTGTGTCTGTATCTATTACACTTGTTCCATTTTGACTCGATGTTTCTGTCTCTCCGTTTTCTTGTTGATTTCCTAAGTCGATCTTGCCACTGACACTGTCATTCAAAAGCCTATCACAAGATGAAGTTTCATTACAAAGCGACTGTTTTCCACAATAGTCGAGACAGCCTTCCGAACCACTCAGTAAGTTCCGTTTAACGGAAAGATAGTTATACTTTTCTTGTTCCCACGGACTGAATACGTGCTTAATGTCATTATTACTTTCAAATTTGTGAAGACCATCATTACCTTGACGTCCATGTCTATTTTCCTCCGTCACATCACGATTATCAGTGGATGTAGTACCGTACTGGTCCAAACACCACGGTGTGAAGATCTTCTGGCTTCCATTATCCCTGTCGGCTTTCATATTGCTAATTTTCCTATTTTCTCGTTGATATCTTTACAAGGTAATGCCATGGATTTCCGCTGACCCCATACTGTAATATATAAAAATAGATGAAGAGTTCAACAAGGTCATCATACACGTTAAAGTATTTTGAAATGTGAAAATGTACACTCGCCACCAATGATCAAAATTATCAAAATAGTATTTTGAAATTATATATTTTTGTCTGATTCTAGACTTAAACAAGGGGAGTTAATTTAGTGTTAGAATTTTGCTGAGAAAATCTTGTTAACGATTTAAGATCTAATGACCAGACTTCTGAAATAGTAAGAGATGAAAATTCATTAAGCCTTTCGAAATATGGAGAAAATGAAATGAACACAATTCAAATTGCTATTAACTATTGTAAAATGAACGCTTAGAAAAACTAGCTTTCATGAATTGGTTTCTGAAGTACAATGGATTACTTCAAAATAATACACGCGTTGTAGTTATAAAAATGTAATTGATTTTACAAGACAATGTGTACCGGTAATGTAGAGAATATTCAATGCCATGCAATCTTCAAAATCATTATAGATAAGTTCAAAAGTTGTATATTGACTAGAAGATAAAGTTTGAATGTCTTATACGGGTTTTACATGTCTTTACTAACAGTAATTTTCTAATAAAGTAGTCAAACACACGACTTCAATAGAACCGGACCCAGACTGGCACTGGTAGACAGAAGCTTCCTAGATAATGGTGAGATACTGTCTAGGTTATGGGGATGAGTCCTTCGGGCTAATTATCAGCTAGTCTCTATTTACGTACATACATATATCTAATTATCTACTCTTTACAAATAATAAACAGTCTTATAATAAAACATTTCTTTGTTTAGTATTATTGGTAACTGTACGACTTTCACCCATGAAAGTATGTTAGTTACATAGAATTAGTCTTATGTAAACTTGTGTACTACTTCCAACCTTAAATGGCCTCATGAGCGGCACTATATACCATCTCCAAATCTAAATGAATTAACGATTTATATTTTATTTTTAATCGTCTGGTAAAGTATTTGATATACATGTATACTTCTTATCCTATTGGTATAACCCTGTTAAAGTTACAATAATCATATACATGGTAAAATGTAACCAAATACAATACATTGCAAAAGACAGCATTATTTCAACAGTTTAACATTTATTGAATTCTCAATTTTATTTTCAATATATGTATTAATTTCAAGAATGTAAAATGAAAATCAGGTATATCATCCAGAGTTGACCGATGTTTGATTTCGTATCAACACTTGTCTTATGATATAATACAATCAATGTTGACTCCTAGAAGGAAGGATGATTACCTAGGATTTTGGTCGTACCGTATCTCATTTAAAGTGAATAGTCGGGCAAAGAAAACCAGCCTAAATGCGTTCATTGGTCTTCCAAAAGTTCTCACATATTAATACGACGGTCAAGTTCTGCTTACGTTTCCCAGTTCTGACCATTGAAATAAAGAAAAGTTGAAAGCATTGAAAGCGAGGCTGCGTGGAAATGTAACCACGGACATACATTATGTAGTCAGCCGGGAGGACGTTTAAGGATTCCTATATTTAAAATTATTTTCTACGTACGCAGACAGATTTTGACGAGAAAGTTTATTTTTCTGTTCCATAAGAAATTATACTGGATACATTCACACCATTTTTACCGACTTTAGCCATACTTGCCCGACTGTTCACTTTAAAGGTACTCTACTATATTGCAAGTGTTTATACTAGTAAACGATATGTACAATTCTGTATCTGCCTGTCGAGTGTCTGTTTCTATAGGGCGAACGTAGATAGTGTAAATCCATGAAAATAAAATAATGAAATGATTAATGTCTGTCGGGTTATGTAAAAGGACGTCACGGAAACTTAAGGTATGTCAAGCTCATTTGTTCAATGTCAAATCCGTTCATCTCACCATAACAAAATTAACCAAATAATTAATAAAACAACATATTATATAATAATCATTTACTGATTTCATTTATGTAGGCCATTACTAGAAATTGTTTAATGAATTATGTAACATGTTTTACTGATGGTAAATACAATTAACATATGTGACACAATGTAAATAAGTTTATATATTACAAATCATCAGGTCAATTTTAAGTCTGGATGAAACTTAAAAACGTTCAATTTGTCAATTTCAAAACTTAATGACATATTACAACGTTCATTTTGTTAATGGATGACGCAGCACGTACAGACATATATTTCATTATAACCATGCCAATAAAAATGCAAGAAAATCGATTACATTGCCAAAGGATAGTGTCAACATTGGAAGCTATCCATAAAATCAAGGTAGATTACCTCATTGGATTTGCGTTAATTGCTATGGTGAAAAGTAACTATTCACTACTACTGATAGAAATGTGGCTATAAAATCATTGTAAAAATAATGTGATATAATCTAACGAAAATATATTATTTTCTCTTAATATGATTTGACATTACTGATTATGATTTTTGATTGTAAATTAAGATTGTGATGAAAATCCTGACTACTGTTACATTATCTAGACAGCAAAATGCGTTGGACGTAATTCGCGATAACTTAATAATGTTAATGGACAATGCCAATTGACATCAAGATTTTTTATTATCTATTTACAACACATTTAATTTTTTCAACTCGTATAAATAGCACTTAATGTTTAGTCGTGAAAAAAGTCTATTTAAGTAATATATGCTTTTAGAAATGTAAGTAAGTTTTAGACATATTTCACATATATTCTACGATTAAATATAATTTGATTGTTACAATTGTGTAACACATTATTCATTAAGCAGTAAAAGTTAATTTGCATATACTAGTATTGATCACATATCATTATCAACTCAAAATGAAAAGTACAAGATGAAAATAAAGCACTCAATACAGGAATAAGTTACCGTTTTTAGGACAAAAATGTGCAGTGTAACATCATATTAAGGATTAAATATCTTTTATAGAATTGCATACAAATATATATGTTATTTTGTTAAAATGTACAAACCCCTCTGACATGTTACAATCATACACACCAACCAGTTACTGTCTCGGGGGTATTTTCAGTAAGAATTCCAAGATTTGTTCTTTGTCCACAACCTCTCATAGATTTCAGAATTTTGAACATAGCCGACTTAATTTTGAAAAAAGACGATATATATCTTGGTGTGTTTGCTTTTAAAGTAGAACCCTTAAGCATAAATAAAAATTATCGGGTACAATGAATCAGTGAAGTAACTATATAAATGTGACTATCAGTGAAGTAACCATATAAATTTTGCTGGGCGGAAATCAACACTAATAGATTATCTGATATAATCAATCATGTTTCACGAGCAATACCACTGTAAATGATTTTGTGGGATGAAGTCAGGATGAGTGGATGTCTAAAAGGCAGTGGGAGTCTATACTGTCGCCATTTAAATCCATGTTATAGCTTCACAAGACTAATGGCGCCTCATGTCCGCTAGTCCATACGCAGAGGCACCAACCTTTTACCGTAACTTGTTTAACCGCAAAAAATCATTACTGTGGGGATTCCGAATGTCACTTTGTCTATCACTAACGATATAAATAAATTTTATAGCGACAGAAGTATATTTCATTGCCAGAGGAAGAATTCGGCGTCCTTGTGGTTCGATCTGTATTATCATCGGCCGATGTAAACAGTCATCAAAGTGAAAAGGAAAATAAGGAGTCTGATCTATCATTAGAACCATTGGCATGATCGCAAAATATAAACATTAATTTGTTTTCACCTATATAATCTAATAACTCTGTTATCTATTCAGGCATTGCTATCAAGAAAAAGTTTTCACATTTTTCAAGAACATAAGATGTAAAAATAGTGTTTTTTTCATTTTTCCCAGAACATTAGATGTAAAAAAAGTTTGTTCTTAAAAGCTTGTTGAATTTACTTGCCAAGACAGTGTTTTATCGGTGCAAATGCAAATCAAAGGCTAATTTTTCTGTCACATGCCAATTTCATGCAATGTTTTTACCCAATAGTAGGAAAGGCATTAATGAAAGTAACAAAATTAATAAAATAACATTCATTAATCATTATTAAAAGTATCGAGTCAAATGTTAAAACATGGTGACGATTAATATGTTAAAAAGTCTGTAGAAACATGGCGAACGATAAAAAAGATGTGTTAGGTTTCAAAATAAGTATCAAAAATCAAATTCAGCACCAAAGATGTCAAAATGCGAGTGTCTACTTTGTAGCTGCAATATTGTAGCTCAAAAGACTTTTAGACAGAAAATTGTGTCGTCTTTAGAGCTACAATTGGTGCCTATTACTGCTAATGGAGCAAAGTAATGATTATGCAAACTATTATAAAACGTTTATTTGCATTTCATCTTACTTGTTCGATATCGCTAACTTACTAGGCAATAAAACTGAACCTCGTAGGTTATCAAAAATCCACCGAGGCATTTTTTTTCACGTAATACATATGAAGGTCTTTCTGAAGGGGGTTATTACGGCAAGTCCAGAAATTGTGAATATGACGCAGTGTGAGCGGTACGATAGATATTAAAAATGGTAGTTATGTTTGTTTTGGACAAAAATAATATGTAAATGCATGTATACGCATCAGATAATTGGAAACCTACAACAAAGTATAGAAAACTGTGCCCGAGTGATTTTCGGAGGCAGTGCTCCACAACGACACATAGGGACCAATTCGTACCCGGCCGAAACGTATAGTAGGCCGGGTGCGTATATTCGTTCTATCTACTTTGCAACAGAGGATGCAAGTTCTATCAAAATTACACTTATCATTTACAACGATATCATTTGTCTATGGCAGATATGTACATAAAGGTCTCTCTATTGTCAAACTAGTGTTATGGCATTAATCCAACCATGTCTAATAACACCCCCATATTGGCATTGAAATCTATTCAGGCATGATGTGATTATATATATGTCCGTCAAATTTCAAAATTTTGCTTGTCTTTAATAGAAAAATATGTGCATGTGTGAATAATTGAAGCAGATAATAGTTGCAAAACAACATGTAAATGATGCAAATAGATGGTGTCTATGAAATATGTAAATTATCAAAATAGCACATATGGTTGTATTTTTATTAATCGTATTAAAAACTAGTATATGTCGATAGTGAATATAGTATGTATCTAACAAAATAAGTCAATCATCAAAGTAGCACCTGTTTGACATTGAGTATCAATTGTCAAACGTCAGTAAACTATAATAAAAAAAATATGCGTCAATGGTCATCATAGAATGTGTCAAGTATCAAAATGTCACCTGTCTATATCGTCAAATTGGTGTACTTTCAAAAAGATAAAACAACATGTTCATTGTGAAACACTGTGAAAAGTGTTTGGCAAATTTATACTAAATTGTGCAAAATATCACGAAAAACACTCTAAACTTCAGAAAGTATGACGTTTATCTCGGCATTTGGTTAAGTGATGTATCGTTGGTTACACTATTCAGTACATTCATGTACTTTTAAACGCTCATTGTAACGATACACACACCTGCCGACAGGTATGACACGAGCCACAACACCTTACAGTACCTGTATACCTGCCCTAACACAGGTAACCACAGGTAGACTGCTGTGGCGGGTCTATAATTAGACTGTTTAGGTTAGGTCGCCTATGTGAAAGACATCTTGCACACATCATGATTTTTTTTTTTATGCAATTTGCAGACAAATTGTATACACGTTTTGAATGAAATCCTTTTAAAATCAGCTTGCAAATGCAATATAGACGATTTTAGTACAAAATTAACGTAATTTATGTTATAACATGGAATTATTTATCAAGGATTTCCTCGCATTTATCTATGATAATGTTTATTTCTTTAATACTTAACTTTTTGATGTAATTTTGTGGGGGGGTTAATCTAATTAATTAATACCACCAAAATACTAATTATATTTTAAGATTGTTGTTTCAATTAATTTGACAAACAGAAAATGGAAAATTTTGAAGGGACACTTATAGATAATAGACAAGTTACATGGTAGGTTATCATTCGAAAATTACAACAGTATAACATATAGTAATGAATGAAAAGCATCATCATGAGGGATGATACCTCAGAAGTGCTTGATATTGCCGCATAGAATATCGTATTAGAAGGTTAGTGAAGTAGACAGCAGTATATATTTAGATTGAGTAAGTTTTAATTGATTTCACAAGGTCTTGTGACTAAACAACAACTACGCCACATTTGTTTACTTCTATTATCCTCTGGACATCTAACCCCCAACTAGATGTAAGGGGAAACCGAATCAGTCATATGAACGTACTTTCATTGACGATACTGAATAATTAGTCCCGTTTCTGATAGAAAACGTATCAGTTTATCATTTTCAATTTTCTATAAAATTAGTATTTCTATGGCATTTCAACAACCAGACACAATTTAATGCATTCGGCCATGAATACACTCCCGATAGTTGTGTATCACTTACCTTACAACTCTTTCGTAAAGGTGTCAATACTGTTTCATTGTTAGCTTGCGACGTAGAAGCACCATTTCGATGAAAATCTGTTGAAGAAGAAGAGGAAATTAAAATCCTGGCATTTTCGTCAATGACACTGAATTTGATAATATTAACATGAGATCTATCTGTTAGAATAGATATAATTCACCACTGTTTCAAGTCAACCAATGCAATTTTCTGTTAAACTACACACCCTGGTTCGCACGTGCCTACTGACACACAGTGGCGACGTGAAGATGAAGACAGGAAGAGAGAAGTCGTAGTCTGTCCTTTCTGTACACCAAATACCCAGGAAAATATAGAAAATTATAGTTGTTTGTGCACGAGCTCGAATCAATACAAACACGATACACAACCTCTTTCTCTAAAAACACTTACGCCTATCCCAGTGTCGCCTCGACTCTCGCGTTTGCCACATGAAAATTTTAATACAGACAAATAGATTTGAGACTAATAAACTGCCAACAACCAAGTTAGCCAATATTGTGAAGTGAGCATCAGGCAGACAGAGTCGACATCGAGTGTTTATCTGATCATAAGTAGTACAGAAAATCGAAGCACTGGGCCTTTCGTTCCGTGCCTGGCGCCTGCCTGCTTAAATTAATGGTAAGGCAATGCGACTGTGCGTCAGCCGGTGACTGTATGCCAGACAGAAAATTTGACCCGGCGCCCACCTCGACAGGCTCTCCCCGCTCGCGGTGTCAGTCTGTCGCGTCAGAACGTCTAGCGCGCGCCCCGAGACGTGCCCTACAGTTTGAAAGGAGATACTGGTGTATGTATATATTTTATATGGGGCCTCTGGATCTAGGCAGTCTGACTGACTGTCTACAGCAGTCCATTTGATGAATTCGGCGAACATAGTCAACAGTGCGAGGATCACTTGTAATTTTCCTTATAATTATGGTTAGATGCTAGTGTTATCCTTGGTTGAAATCACCACATACTGTCTCGTTCATAGTTATACATATATATAGGGGGTGCATTTATTTGTTTATTACTAAACCACGTTATAAGTGAGCGTGTGTGTGTACATAGATGCTATCTCCGAATGCGAGAGTTATACAAAACTAATTAGTCAAAAGCTATATATTGTGTAATAACTTGTTTAAGTATTGTGTATTCCTGAGTCAGATTACCGAATGAAACTATTCCGCGAGTTTGACTACAACCTTCTCATGCACGTAATGTACGTGTGCACTTTGTAGCTAGCATTGGAGACAGAAACAGCGGGGAAATGATTGCTCCCAAGCTAGCGAGACAGACGATGTCGCCAAGGCGTTCGCTTTGAGACAGATTAAGCCGCATCAGTGGCGCGTCATCCAGTTAGCCGACAAAGAAAGACGTTTTTGTTTTTAATGTCATACATAAATAAAGAGGTTGGGTTTAACAGAAGGTCTGTATACAGCGTGACGCTACCGAGAACACTGCCTTCATATCAATGCAATAACGCCAATCTTTGTTTTTACTCAGACAGTGCAAGTTCACAGTCTCGGATCAACCGACAGATTGTTACCACGCGGTAAAGTTCACAAAGATCAGTCGTGATGCCTAACGAATGCTGGTGGGTTACTAAACCGCCATGTTTGAAAATTGGTACCAGCGCTTTTGTTTTAAATGTTTCGATGAAAATAACAAATACATTTTACGATGTCGTCCTGAACGGTATAAACTCAGAAAAAAACCCAACAAAAAAAAAAAAAAAAAAAAATCCCAATTATGGTTACTGCCATTGATAATAAAGATTAATGTTGAATAATGGAACTTCTCGCAAAAACCTTTCATAATATAGTGTTGTTAGACTGAAATGACAAACATGATGAAATGTCACGCCTCACTGACCAGGTCTCGTGCAGATTATCGAATTGCTGTTTGAATATATTTGTTTTAAGATGTTAGCTGTTTTGACCCTGTCACTTTAAATTTTGTATTGTCATGCATTTCATCAACATTGGTAGCGTTGGTACTGGCTGAAATATTTGGCAAAACATTACTGACATGTATAAGCCTTTTAAGTTCTTTGACATTTATAAAATAAAGTCATTAAACCTGGCACGTCGAAAGTCAAAGATCAGGTCCCTATACATGCCGCTTCATTCGTTTGAAAAATCTTTGGCCGTATGACTTTGAATGTTTTTATTCTTCAGCATACGAATATCAGGTATTTGGACTCTTACTAGAATCATATCAAAATTTCAAAACTTTGTTCGTTCAGCAAATACCGGTATGGTAGATTATTAGTATTTTTTGTCAGTGACATTCCACTAAACATATTAGAGGCCCTATATAAGGTATATCAGCCTATAGGGTTTTGAATCGTATGACTTCAAAGGAAGATCAATGTCATTGTAAAAATTACCAAGGTTTCACTAACACTTGCGTCGAAATGACATAAAGTATTTTTGTTGCGTGAAAGATAGCTTATACCATTAGAATTGTTTCTTGCTCATGTGATTATTTTAAAAGCCATGACCTGCAATGAAGGTCAATATCATTTTATTTATATCATAAAAACTTGAAAGTATTCAACAGCATATTACGGACCAAACATCTTATTTCTAAGACTACATATTATTGGTAAAAATGTTGATCTGACCTCTTGACTTAAACGTAAGGTAATCTATTTCATTTACATTGGTTATCATTTAACCGGTATTACTTTTTTTTACTGATATGGTATAGTTTGATGAATACAAGGTTGTTAATCACAAATTGTTGAGATCCGTCCTAGGATGACAAATGCCCAACACGCTGTCTTATCACGAGAAGGTATTTGGCCACGCTTCTACCCGCACACGCACAAGTACGCATTCCGGGACGAAGAGAATTTAGGAAAATGCACGATAGAAAGTCGTGTACTGTACCAGAAAGTTCGGATGAACAACCATCGAACCACTAGTATCACTGATATCTCTTACTTAATCTCGGCATGCTTGAGACCTACTTTCAGGTGTCAGGAATATTTGATGATTGAGTCGCATACAGATTTGTTTTAAAAGAGTTAACTTTGTAGTTGTTAACTAATGATGGTTACGTATTTAAAAAAAATGGAGAGGACACTGAACGAATGTCTGTATGGCCTTACATTCGTCATTCAATTCTGTATAATTGTTAAATTCCGTAGGTGTAAATTTTCGCGATTTACTGGTTGGTGGGGGTTTATTTTCGTGGGCATTTGACTAGATGATCATATCAAGAAGTCCTGAACACATGATTTTGTAAAGCATGACCAATGGCTGGTCCAGTAAGTGGTTAACTCAAAATAAATTGGTAGAATGATTTGACCATCGAAGTAATACAACAGGAATGGACATGGTAGCAGTAAAAGGAAACTCGATGAAAAGGAAACGGACACATGATCACAAGGGGAGAACCCTGTCGCCATTTTGGTGAGTATCGGCATGTTGTTTTCTTTTACAACTGTAGTGAAAATAACAAATCGAAACTAAACTTATAAACCTGAATAGAAAAAGCCAAAAACTCGATGTGTAAATAGGGTTGCGGATCCTTTCTTTTATAGATTAGAACAAAGATAGAAAACATGATATTGTTTTTTTTCTTGACTCAAGCGGTTGTACTGTATCAGTGTTTTATGTATTTTCATGACTCAAAAGGATGTCATGTACCCCTTTTCCATGCATTTTCTTGACTCAATAGCTCGTACTGTACTTATGCTTGACTCAAGAGGTCGTAATGTATCTGTGTGTCGTCCTTTTTTTGACTCCAGAGGTTGTACTGTATTTGTGTTTCAGGCATTTTCTTGACTCCAGAGGTTGTATTGTATTTGTGTTTCAGGCATTTTCTTGACTCCAGAGGTTGTACTGTATCTGTGTTTAATGCATTTTCTTGACTCAAAAGTTTGTACTGTTTCCGTGTTTCATGCATATTCTTGGCTCAAGATGTTGTCATGTACTTATGTTACATGCATTTTCTTGGCTAAAGAGATTGTACAGTACCTGTGTTTTATGCATTTTCTTGGCTCGAAGAGGCTGGAATGTACAGGTCTAAGTGCCATGCATTTTCTTGCATCAAGAGGCTGTAATGTACAGGGCTAAGTGTCATGCAGTTCCTTAAATCAAGTGGCTGTAATGTACAGGGGTAAGTGTCATGCACTCCTTAAATCAAGTGGCTGTAATGTACAGGGCTAAGTGTCATGCATTTCCTTAAATCAAGTGGCTGTAATGTACAGGGCTAAGTGTCATGCATTTCCTTAAATCAAGAGGCTGTAATGTACAGGGCTAAGTGTCATGCATTTCCTTAAATCAAGAGGCTGTAATGTACAGGGCTAAGTGTCATGCATTTCCTTGAATCAAGAGGCTGTAATGTACAGGGCTAAGTGTCATGCATTTCCTTGAATCAAGAGGCTGTAATGTACAGGGCTAAGTGTCATGCATTTCCTTGAATCAAGAGGCTGTAATGTACAGGGCTAAGTGTCATGCATTTCCTTGAATCAAGAGGCTGTAATGTACAGGGGCCAAGTGTCATGTATTTCCTTGAATCAAGAGGCTGTAATGTACAGGGCTAAGTGTCATTTATTTCCTTGAATCAAGAGGCTGTAATGTACAAGGCTAAGTGTCATGCCGTTTTGTTTTTAATCAAGAGGCTGTTATGAGCAGAACTAAAATGTCATGCATAATTTGCATTTCTACTTGAATACTGTAATGACATGCATTTCTTGATCAGAGGCTGTAATGTACAGGCTAAGTGTCATGCTGTAAGGCTGTAATACATGTCATGACTAAATGTACAGTAGTGTCATGCATTTTTTCTTTACTTGAATCAAGAGGCTGTAATGTACAGGGCTAAGTGTCATGCATTTTCTTGATTCAAGAGGCTGTAATGTACAGGCTAAGTGTCATGTATGTTCGTGATTCAAGAGGCTGTAATGTACAGGGCTAAGTGCCATGCATTTTCTTGAATCAAAAAGCTGTAATGTACAGGACTAAGTGTCATGCATATCCTTGATCAAGAGGCTGTAATGTACAGGGCTAATGTCATGCATTTTCTTGAATCAAGAGGCTGTAATGTACAGGGCTAAGTGTCATGCATTTCCTTGAATCAAGAGGCTGTAATGTACAGGGCTAAGTGTCATGCATTTCCTTGAATCAAGAGGCTGTAATGTACAGGGCTAAGTGTCATGCATTTCCTTGAATCAAGAGGCTGTAATGTACAGGGCTAAGTGTCATGCATTTCCTTGAATCAAGAGGCTGTAATGTACAGGGCTAAGTGTCATGCATTTCCTTGAATCAAGAGGCTGTAATGTACAGGGCTAAGTGTCATGCATGTCCTTGAATCAAAAGGCTGTAATGTACAGGACTAAGTGTCATGTCATGCATTTCCTTAAATGTACAGGGTTAAGTGTCATGCATTTCCTTAAATCCAGAGGCTGTTATGTACAGGGCTAAGTGTCATTTATTTCCTTGAATCAAGAGGCTGTTATGTACAGGGCTAAGTGTCATGCATTTCCTTGAATCAAGAGGCTGTAATGTACAGGGCTAAGTGTCATGCATTTCCTTGAATCAAGAGGCTGTAATGTACAGGGCTAAGTGTCATGCATGTCCTTGAATCAAATAGGCTGTAATGTACAGGGCTAAGTGTCATGCATTTCCTTAAATCCAGAGGCTTTTAAGTACAGGGCTAAGTGTCATTTATTTCCTTGAATCAAGAGGCTGTTATGTACAGGGCTAAGTGTCGTGTATTTTCTTGAATCAAGAAGTTGTAATGTACAAGGCTAAGTGTCATGCGTTTTTTTTAATCAAGAGGCTGTAATGTACAGGACTAAATGTCATGCATTTTCGAATAGGCTGTAATTTACAGGACTAAATGTCATGCATTTTCTTGACTTAAATAGGCTGTAATGTACATGGCTAAGTGTCATACATTTTCTTGACTCAAGAAGCTGTAATGTATTGGACTAAGTGGCATGCATTTTCTTGAATCAAGAGCCTGTAATGTACAGGGCTAAGTGTCGTGCGGTTTTTTTGTATCAAGAGGCTATAATGAAGAGGGCTAAATGTCATACATTTTTGACACAAGAGGCTGTAATGTACAGGGCTAAGTGTCATGCATTTCCTTAAATCAAGAGGCTGTTATGTACAGGGCTAAGTGTCATGCATTTCCTTGAATCAAGAGGCTGTAATGTACAGGGCTAAGTGTCATGCATTTCCTTGAATCAAGAGGCTGTTATGTACAGGGCTAAGTGTCATGCATTTCCTTGAATCTTTATTTCCTTGAATAAAGAGGCTGTTATGTACAGGGCTAAGTGTCGTGTATTTTCTTGAATCAAGAAGTTGTAATGTACAAGGCTAAGTGTCATGCGTTTTTTTTAATCAAGAGGCTGTAATGTACAGGACTAAATTGACACAAGAGGCTGTAATGAAGAGGGCTAAATGTCATGCATTTTTTGACACAAGAGACTGTAATGACCAGGTCTAAATGTATCTCTGCGTCGGGAAAATTTACGCTAAACTTAACCGCACGCGAAAATTAGATAGTTTACAGTACCGGAACATATCGATTGTCAATGTTATACAGAAAAAAAAATATAACACTGTAAGGTAAAGATTCATGTTTATTGAAAAAATTAAGCTGGCCATGTTTGAATTTTTCATTTGGGTAATGGCAGTGACCATCAAGTATTCGGTTGGATAATTTTGCACTCATTTGGTTTTTCTCTCCGGTTCCTCTGATTTGCAATTTCCATCTTCATTTGATGGCTTTCGTTGGGCGTTAATATGATCGCAAAAAAACTTCATTCGCGAAATATTGAGAAATGAATTGGGTCGTACATTTTTATATACCCTGAACGCCAGATCATGAACATTTAAAACTGCATCAATTTGATTTTAATTTGAATCGCGAATATTTTGACTCACGTGAATAACCGTTTATTCGGTATTCGTGTTTCCATCCATGTCAATTTTTTTTACTGGCACGGGTATAGATGTCTTTTTTATGTTTTGCATCCGTAAAAGGTCACATGAGTGAAAACAAACACAAACATCTTTAGAAACCGATCATAAGCAGTAAAAGTCATGCAAAACAGGAAAAGTAATGCTTTATACCATCTTCTTTTTTAACTGGAATCTGAGGGCTGAGAGGTATCATGGGTTTTTTTATTCTCTATTATTGCATACAAATTCCTGGTATGAATGAGGTGTGTCGAGAGGACGTTTTTGTGTATGTCCTGTTTGGAATTTTTGAAAAATGATTTTTAAGTGAAAAAATAACTTTATGCTATCTTCAAAGTTGTAAAATAAACAAATTCAATACTCCTTTGAATTTGATCAATTGCATTGAAATATCTTGGAGAAACCTGTAAATAATTTATTTGCCAATTTTAAGAAAAGCTTGTGTTTGGTTTTATTTTCGCCTTACTGGCAGGTACATTGTAGGTTTACAATAAAAAGGACGCACAACAGAAAAACACATATATACTGCGAGTACAATGTATGTATATATAAAGGACATAAATTTGGATTTTTTGTAATTTTATTAGAAATAGATAGACAATAAATTGTAATTTGCGCTGATAACAATAATATAGATCTAAAACAAAAACAAAAATAATATCATAGAAGCTTTTCTATTTTTTATATTCAAAATAAAACCACATCATATGAACAATACCTTATGAACATATCTAAATATCAGATATATATAATCGATTTATATCAACAAAGTTATGTTAATATCACAAGCTATGCAAATAGCTAAATACACTCTATTTTCGTTTTCATGATAAAGTGATATTCCAATTTCGCAAATGAATATTGATGTTGTTTTCGTGGGACCCGTCTTAGGATTTTGTATCATTATTTTTTCAATTTCAATTTATATTGCACTTTACTTTTTTAATTTCAGTCTTATTATATATTTTTTTTTTGCTATTTTATATATTTTTTTATTTACAGTCTAGCTTAATCGTGAACACATCATAATAACACAGATCTACTTTTATGTTGTCACCTAATAATGTTAAAGTGGACATCTTCGTTTGTAACGCCGTTTCTGATTGGCTGAAACAACGGCGTAATGATTTCGAAGATTAAAGAGTTGAAAAAGAAATATAGAAAATGCCGATGTTGGATTTTTATGTTATAGAGATATAACACAACATCTGTGTGTACTTTAAATAAACCGCACTATTTCTATTCAATGATTAATAGTACTAATACATATAAATTTGTTTGTACTAGGGAACATTGAAAAACTACAAAATACATATTATTGAATCAGAAAAGTTTGTTGTTCAAAACTAAGATGAATGGCTCGGATTAGACCAAATGGAAAAGGTTATTTTTTCTATATTTAGTAATCAATGTATCATTTATCAATGATTTTGAATCAATTATATAATATAATACACAAAGCAGGTGGTAGTTATATATTTTATATAATAATAACTGTCCATTTTTGTATATTTATTGTAAATCGACGGGCCCTTCTATGATACTCTCTATAAATAGCATTTCAAATTAAACCACAAAACTGGCCAATATTATCATTTGGTTGTTACTTACATCAGGAAAAAAACCTTATTCTGACACGACCAATATGTCTTTAGACAGTTTATGTATATTAATTATGCAAAGCATTAACAAAATTTAATTTCGACAGGAAACATATGACATATGGCTCATTGTACTTTTAGTAAAACAATTCTATGGCTCGTGCCCTATCCGGGCCCCCAACTCACGATCTACGGCACCCAGTCACCAAGCCAAACATATCTGCGGCTTACACCACTGTGCCACATCCATGTCCTCAAAAAGGACGTTTTAATGACGACGTAATGGCGGCCCACTATCTTGATATGATCCTAGAGACAAATCGTCAATAATATGATTTGTATACCTAGATTGCAATGCATATACTAATCATGGATACTAATTATACACATATAATGAAGATCAACGAAGTACAATTTGGACAGGAAACAATTATGCTTGGCAAGACACAAAGCAGTCTGATGCGGAAACCGAAACCATTATCTAAAACAGAAATAAACGGGGGAAATATTTTTGAAGGAAAAAAATAAAAAAAATGGAAAGGTATCTGCACATAAAAATGTGTAAAAACAAATTCAGAAAAAAAATTGGTGCAGTGCAGATTGAAAGAAAAGGGGAGGTAATTCATCAAAGAGTGTGATATATGACCTGAAGGAGTTGTCTTTCTTTTGTTATACTTTCATATTCTGCCTAAGGCTCACCGGGGAACAAATCTACATGTAAATCTCACAGGATTGTATAAAACAGACTATAGAAATAATAAAATGCACCATACAAGTATCTTGGCTAAAAGTGAACCAACAATACATCGTTTAAAGATGCTACACTATTACCGTCATTGAAAAGTTTGAGCTTCTTATTTTACGTCAAGATAAAAAATATTCAAAAGAATCAATTGCGTCCCGAAAACAATCAATGGTACGATATCCTACATGGAATAAAGTAGTGATTGCGCATGCAACAAAAGAAAATGAATTTTTTTATTTCTATTTTTGTGTTAATTTTGTGTTAATTAGACAATTAGACACAATTAAACATCAGTTATTGTTCAAACAATAAGCATCGTTTTTGCTCTGTCGGCGGTGGAGCATCTTTAAATAATTCTTTGCCCGAAGACATAAAATTCCCTCATACTAAAACACGACATATATAAAAAGTTCAAACAAACTTCTCAAGTAGTTGTATATTTTTGATCCTTCGATAAATATCTCTAACTAATTCTAAACCAACTTTATCACATCTGATATTTTAATAGGTATCAGTGTGAAATACATATTCAAAATATCGACTACTGACACTTCTAAATCACAGATAGTCACTAAATTGTCAGTTAACAGTATAAAAATAACAGTTTCTTAATATCACACAAGTGGCAATGTTTTCTCACAAAATATAGTCGTTTATATCATATCTAATGTAACAATAACAGTGTATGTCAAATCTATAATATAGAGATAAGATGCTACACTACATATGTACCTTTCTCTAGCCGCCGACTAGTCTTTCATTACGCTTGCAATGCTAACTATAAATTAACTCATTCCCTCCTGAAAATTCATAATGAACTGCTCTATTTTTTTAATTAGAAGAGTCCAAATTCATCTTTAGGGGTGAATGAGTTTAGCATGTTTCCTTGCTCTCGTACCTTACACTTGCTCCTTATAATAAAACAAACTCTACGCTATAAACTACGAGATCTTATCCTCCCTTGATAAAGAAGAAATCTTAAACATTCACAAGAAAATATGACAGAAAATAATGTTCAATCTAGATGATTTTCATGCAGCAAGATTGTAACACTCAATTTTTTATGCAACAATGCTCAACTACGCTAAAACACTGTATACGCATTCACTTTTACTTTTGTTTAATTGAAAACATTTACAAATTACAAAACTCTTTAAATAAGTTAGTATGTATAGTTAAGCATTTTTAAATATGACACATGAGCAAATGATAATACTATTTTAAAGTGTTGACTTCTAGCCAATCTCATATCTAAATCATTAAGATAATGAACCAAAATGATATATAAGTATTATGCCATCAATACACATTTACAATTTTTAAACATATTTCTATAAAAGTTCACTGAAACACAACCTTCAACATCAGTGAAAATGTAATCACACCAAGAAGGAGCACACCAAAAAACTACAAAGCTGAACACGTATTTTCATTGTGCCTAATAGGGGATTCAAGTCCAAATAAATCGCGTGTACTTGGTAGAATCACTTTGTCGCGCGCAAAACACGTTGACTTATATTATATTCACTTCCATGTTTCTTTTGTTTTGAATAGATTTTGGCCATGCCACCTGGTCTTCATTTCTATCAAATTGTCATGTTTTCCAGTTTTGTTGTTCATTCATTCTGCTTGTCATTACTAACAGTCTTCTCTTCATTACTGATGAGATTTTTAGTATTTTCAGACATATCGTTTAACTTTATATCCCCATTTTCTTCCATGTCCTCTTCTTCCTCTGAAGCCCACGGCTGTATCCTTCCTTTGGCGAATACAATGTAAAATATACCTCCAACCGCATAAATGGCCGCGGCGATATAAAATGCAACCCTCCATTCTCCCGGCGTTTTCTGTAAGATGGAAAACTTTCTAAGATGAACTAAATATTATGATTCTGCAAGAGCCAGACAAAAGAAATATATACTACTTCAGTGGGCAAACTATTCATTTTTTAACAGTACACATCTTATTAAACTTTTCAATTTTCAATTTAACAGATAATCTTTTCCATAGGTTTATTGTCTTCATGAGAACATTTCGAAATATTTTATATATAATATTAACAGATAAAAAGTAAATACGTAACCTTATCTTTTCAAATTCTAAATAAAATATCTTAAAAGTTATTCACTCACATTTTGCGTGATCGCGCTGACAACGTACGGTGCAAGAATACCAGGAACGCTCGCGCCAGTGTTCGTTATACCGAAAATAGTTCCGGCGTACTTGGGTGCAATGTCAGCGTGATTTATAAAGAAAGAGGCAAACTGGAAACCACAAAACGCCAGGGACAGAGTCAACAGCACAACAGCCCCGATCTGACGGAAACAGTCCATATATCCTACAGCGATCAGGAAAATGGCGGGAATGAACATTCCTGGAATCACATAAATTATCTATGTAAACACAATAGTATTTTGGAACAGAAACATCATTGGCTTAGACTCATATTTATTTTATCTAGGGCAAGTACATCAATTCAAAACCTATAATTCAATTAACCCTTGGAAAATATTTTACGAAATCACAAATAAAATTCTTTAGTGACACCATGTACTATTAGTTTCATACTGATGATACAAGAAATGTTGATGGTACTCAACACACGGAAATTATAACTTTTACAGTACTCTAGTTTTAATCCTACAAAGACAATTGTGAACTCATAATTAATTTTGGTCGGATTATTGTGCAGTAAAATGAGTACGCACTATCAAATCAAGAAGCCAAGTGTAATAGTCTGCAACCTCATTTAACAAAAGCGACTTCTAAAATAAGTTTCTGTTAAAGCTTAAATAGATCACCAGAATGGGAAGGAAAAACGAGTCAAATTGTTCGACAAGTGATTGCTTTAACTTCTGCACCTGTGACCTACCTATCGAGCCACACAGTTTCCTGGTCCATTCTATCGACAAGATGTCTTTAGCTATGAGGAAATCGGCGATGAGGGCAGCAAGGATGACGAACATCCAAAATACGAGATAAGGAATCATTGAGAATACACCATTCTGTAAAATAGTGATAAAAACAGATAAAAAGTATTTCAAAAATTTTATACAAACTGTTGCAACACACATTAACTAATAAATCAAAGAGGACAATACGTTTTCGCGTACGTCGTCTTTGCAAATTAAAGAGTTATCTCCCTTGCGGGGAGGTATCTTTTGTGACGTTGTCATTTTGTGAGCAAAATTCACGTCGTTTTCTCTGAAAAGTATGACAATTCATACAATGATAAGCTGAATGGATGTTGTGTCCTTAGAAAATACACATGAGATTACATATAGTTAACCATGTAATTTTCACAAAACGCTTCTTTTCCCGAACCACTTGATCTTGTTCAAACTTTTGCTTGCAATAAAGGAAATCTAGCTATGAGTAATGACTTACAGATTTGATGTCAAAATGGAGGACTTCTTTCATGTATGTCGGCATTTGTGTCAACAGCATATATGCTCCATAGTTACCACAGAAGTTAGCAACTAATATTGCCCAAACCGGAAGTGACGTAAGCATAGCTTTCCATGGCATTGGATGATGCTGAAAAAGAAATATAAAAGCTTAATAGAAAGTTTGTATTAACTTAATATTAAATAAAAGTACTATTTAAATGAACCATATTCCTGACATAGGCCTAGCCTCTGGTTCGACAGCAACATATAAGAAGGGAATATAATATACTGTAAACAAACTTTTCCCCCCGATATATTTTTGCGAATATCGCGATGAAAGAAAATTCACGAAAAGTTAACTCCACGAATTAACATCTTCATCATTGATACTGATAGGAATTTCCAATCAATTTTTAAATCCGCGAATATTGATCTTCGCGAAATTATTTTAAAATGGCAAATCGCGAATTTTAGTTGCCGCGAATGAAAGTTGGTTTCGATTTTCGATTTAAACCTGCTTAAATGACATGACTTATACTCCCCGATAACGGTATGTAATCTTATCAAATGCTTCACCTTTTTGCTGGTGCTGTTGTGTGTGTGATGCACAACTCCAAGGGAGTTCTCGATATACCGGAGTTCTATTTCTGATATTCCACGTTTTTCTGCAGGAGTGTTCCTAACACATATTAGCCATACGAACGTCCAGATTAGAGCCAAACCCCCTAAAATGAAAAAAAAGATGACTACCTGAAGCTGGTTTTATTTGTTATAATAAAAGGAACACAAAAATATAATACAGGTCGATTTTGTGTTTACTCTGAACACTAATCGACATACACAGATAGTTAGTACTCTAATAATGCATATGTCTTCTATTTTTTCATATATCGGCCAGTTTCTGACCTTGGGCTTTCGATATCATCATACTTCATATCAATGTGCATTTCTATGACATCTTTGCGCCACAGCAATGTGCAGTTACCTGTGTTATATATGACAATTTATGAAATTTACGTTTTATACTTTGTTAGGCGATGTAAATTTCTATTGCTAATGATTTAATTTTAAAAAAAGGGATCGAGGTTGACCTATTTCAAATTCTACCAATGTTGTGGAGAAAACACACACGGTTTGCTGGGAAATAAATACCTGGAATATTTTCCGTGACTACAGTTAATGTTTTGACATTTCCCTATGTAAGAAAACTAGAACATACCGAGTACATAAAAGATAGCTGGCCACCCTCCATCAAATCCGTATTGACACAGTAAGCTTGCTATGGGGAAAGCTAAAGCATTTCCTAGTTGACAGCCTCCGAACGAGAATCCGACCAGACGACTCCTCTCATCTGGCGGGGCCCACTTAGCCCATAGAACCTGTGCTCCAGGATACATCATCGCCTGTCAATAGATTTAGTTATTGTCGTTGACCTGGTCAAATTGTAACATGTTTAAACTTGTGGTAGGCATGGTAACGTTACATCTTTAGAGAAAATCATCATGACGGAATTAAGAATTTATAATAAGAAAGATAATTCCAGGCTTGAAAGCAAAATGTAAGCAGTATGTACAATCAGACCGGTTGTAAATACAAATTTGTCTTGATTTTTTGCCGGAGTCCAGTCAAAGTTGTAAAAAAATAATATTCAAGAATATTAAAAAAAAATAAAAATGAAGCGTTATGCTATAGTATACCTCTCCAACTCCAATAAAGATTCTCCCGACAAGAAGCAGATAAGGGCTTCCCCTAGCGAGAAGTGGCGTGAACAGTGTAAGTGTAGCCACGAGGAACATCCCGCCAAACACAGTCTTATGGGGACCATATTGTTCTGCCAACCAGCCAGCCGGAATCTGCATTATAGTGTAGCCCCAGAAAAAGGCCCCCAGTAAGAATCCTCTGAGGAATTTATCCCATCCGAACTCTCCTTCCTATAATGTCAGAAGCAAAATCTACATACTTCAAAATTCAAATTGGTGTATTCATTTTAACCTTTTAAACTTTCAAGACTGTCAAGTGCTGTAATTGGTTTTTTTGCACTACACCGATTTTTGCTGAATGCAAACCCCGCAAAATTAAAAGCAATTTACAGTATTTTTTATTTACTGATATAATTTCGTTCTATTAATTGTTGAACATAACCTAAAAGTGCTTGGTCTAACTACTTATCTGCTCAACTAACATCAGTATCCACTACATCTTATCGACGTTTATTCAGAAAGTATTCTGCTGAATGAATGAAGTTTTTGCAATAGTGAACGCATAGCCTCATGGACTAATGAACATTTAAATAAAAGTGACCCGTTGCTAAGTAGCATATCCTTCCGGTTATAACAGAACTTACCTGTGTTTTGGATGACCACGCCGACGTTGGACACATATTAACTTTCGGCACTGTGACGTCATGTTTCCGAAATGTTACATTTTGTGACGATAGGCCAGAGTTATAGCTATTGTTCAAGTACGTATCATTGTCCAAGTTTTGACTATTATATGCAGTTTCATTGGCCAAATCCTGCTTCACCATACATACAATGGCGACACTCAAATTGACCCGATTAGCGTAGAGACAGAAAAATCCCATAAAACAAATCAGGGAGAGACGAACTCTCTGGGATGTCCACCAAGGCACTGAAAATAAAATAAACGTTGGCACTGAACTACTTGGTTACATGAATTCCTGAATACCGTTAATCAACTTTTCGTGTTATTTCCATTGAACGATTTTTCAAGACGAATTTCGCAATCTAAACTCTTATGATGCTACTTTACTTGTGTTGAAAAAATTTTGTGGCTATTTATTTTCGCGATATGCTATCGTCTGCAAATTACCCGCGAAATTGAATCGCGCGCTGAAATAAACTGGATTACACAATAATGCACGCAACATTTGAAATCGCAATCGAGCTTTTTCGCGAAATTGCGCGAATATTTGTATCATGCAAAAATGTAGTGTTTTACAATTCGTAAGAACAGTTGTCCAAGAATGTGGGAGATGATTTAAAGTGTATATAGTAATGAGACAACAAAAAAGTTGTTTACCCTTCTCCTTGGCCTCTTCGGTTTCCGGGTGTTCCTCAAGAGGTTGTTCAGTAATATCTTTCTTGATAACTTTGTACGAGTCCCAGTGATGCAGACTAAGACTAGACTGTCTGCGATACGAACTGACGGACGTGGTCCTTCTCCTCGGGCTAGGTCCGTCCTGGAAAGATTCGGTACTGAATTGGGACTGGAGGATGATCCGTTTCTTCTGGGGTAACCGAGGTGGCATATCGCCATTAGGACTCCCGTTCACTGTCTCTTTTACTGTCGTCATGTTGCTTGACAACTGAAAAAAATGTAATTTGACAATAAATGAACGACAGGTACATAATTCTCAAGGTTATACGTTTCAGCGAGATCGCACTTTAATAAGGGATAAAGTTTCTTTGTCACAAAGAAACAACGCGAACATACTGCAGTCTCCCAAAACACGCAAGCACTTCAGACGAGCAGCACACCATATAAGCGGGAGGCCAAACTATTAACCTGACTGGTATTAAAACGTTCACCTAATCAATCAAACAACCAATGCGAAAGCTTTATAACTTCTATCAGTAATCTTTTCCAACTATTGCGACATTAAAAATGCACGGATCACACATGGATCAACAAATTTGATGGCAATCGGACAAACTATTTCAGAAGATTTAATTAGATTCCCATTACTTTGGATATCACCGCCTAAACCAATAAACCTGTGGCGAAACCACATAAATATGATAGCGTTGCCACCAGTTGGAGAGAGACATGTATAATTCAAATATAGGAGAGACAAGTACAATTCAAATAAAAAATACGGAAACGGTTACCTTAAAGGATATGTTTGATATGTTTACTATGAAAGCTGAGTTGTAGTTATAATACACGTATGATTTCGGACAAAATATTACACAAAATGAACGTCCAATCCTGCCACATGATAATTTCATTAGGCATTGCTCTTCAAGGTTTATAATTTGAACTGGAACACCCTTTAAGGCCCAAGCAGAGGTTACGTTTTGGCAGCTTTTAGACATTATGTTACGTGGATTGAATGTATGAAATTCACTAGTATATTGCGTATCCTATAACATTCGCGGTATATCGTTAGTGTGCTAATACACCAAAATGATTCATTAACCCTTAGGCTTTGATGCGTAGCGCTGATGAAATCATTATAGTAAATTTCACAGACAAAACGAGTTTACCGACTTTAAAGTGAGAAACACAATTATAATAAGAACGAGGAGGACATTAACGCATCTATTGACATGTTATACACCCACAATTCATATAATGGTGTTCTCGGAGAGAAAAAAGAGTTCCAAGAATCGTACGTAAAAAAACCCCAATAAATTAAGCTTTCATAAACACTAATTAAGCTGATGAGGAAATTGAAAGTAAATCATTATCTCCGTTATCTTTCACTTTTATACTATAAGATAGTCCAGCGGTGGATATAACGTCAGTGAAAATAACCCCTGGAGTATTAAGGATGTTGTGGACGTATCTGTGATATTAAAGGCTAAGGGAGTGTTCAAGGAGACTCGTTCAAGTAGCACTTACTACACCGACAATTCCGTTGTATGTTGTTTACATTGTATGTAGATAGAGGACGTCATTGTTGATACGATAACACTCCCTTTCACCCAAGGTTAGATTTTTTTCTTCTAAATTGGATCTTAACTTTACAAGCCAATATCTATGCATCGTGCAAGTTTAATTTGCGTAATAACGATGTACAACGAACAGCCAAGCATTAGAACAATGCTACAGCACTACAATACACATATGCGCTATCAATATAAAATAATACCCTGATAATGGCACGGCAGACTTCACCTGTATAGTGTAAACTAACGTATTGTCACGTTGCAGAAATGACTGATGCATTTGATGTATGATATCACATTTGCAGTCATCATATATATTACAAGGGCTACATTCACTGTCCTGATATACAGCCCTGGAATATGTCATAACAAAACTGGAGTATCTACATATTACTGTGTGTGTGACAACAGATGCTACAGATATATTGAATAACTATATATTGAATAACTATACACTGTATGGCTTTGAAGATGGGCGTCGTTCTCTATGTTTATATTCAAAGGAAGACTCATAGGCCAGTGATGGCCTGATTGGACAGAAATGCCTTCTCTATCGTACATGTATGTTTCAGTAATATTTAAGTATCAAATTATCTTCCTATGGTCTATATAGATGCTAGAGCTTTGCAGACAATCTTCATAATGCGCGGTAGCCAGTGCTCAGAAGCTTGCTGGTTTGAGTATTCCAACTAGTTGTGTCGTTATATACATGCAGTTATTTCCATCGTCCGCTGAAAAACATATACCTGTGTGCACTTCCAACAGCCCACAGTTATCTATCTAATCACGCTAATAGTTAATATGTACTGTTAGTATTTGTTATTAAATGGGGACTCAGTGTACACTTGAAAGAACAGAGGAAGAACTAATCGGAACACATGGACCATTTGTGCGCATGACGAGGAATTCTGATTGGGGAAGACCCATGGAAGTATTACTTGAGGTCGAAGGTCGACTGCAACAGTTGCCTAAGACTTCCCTGCTACCGAGGGTCAATGATTTGACTGTTCCCGAAATATATATGAAACAAATGATATATTACTTCATTATCTATTTACATGATGTCTATTTTAACCACAATATCCTTATTATCCGGGAAAATAAAGAAATCTGTATTTGTAAACTTAAATGGAGTATCAGAGGGGGAGACTAAACGGCATATTTTAAATGGTCAACGATTAACAGCACCATCAAAAATTAGAATAGGGTAATACATCTCCCTGGTAAAAGTTAACCATTCAACCAGGTGTCAATTTCATTAGTATTATGCTCCTTAGGAGATATTTATAATGGCTACGGTGATAAGTTTCTGTTATGAACGACACCTGTTTTGTTTCTTTCCAGACAATTTTGAGGACAAAACTGTTTATTTAGTATGATTATCTCATTGCAACCACACAGGTTTTTAATATACATTCAAAGAAAAATAGTCCGGAATTGTTTTGTTAAAACAAAGAATAGTCGATCGTCAGCGCACAGCAACCTTAAAAAGACCTCTAAGTTGTTACACATTCTCAATACTCGGGCAACAGGCGTTGCTACCACTATCGTTATATCCACAACGACAGTGATAATAGCCCCTGAAGTATCGAGGATTACTTTTTGAAAGGACTTAATATAAAAAGAATATTTCCAAGGATGGTTTCACGTCATAGCGTACGTCTCAGTTGTATTATCTTGATATTTAACATTCGTGACTAGACAGAGCTTTATGGCAGTAGACCTTTGTTATGTAGTATGCACTGGAGATTCTATAGAGCTGATTTAAGACAGAAATTGGTCATTCTTACGCCTTAGTTATATATAGCTCAGACCGAGGAATCAATATTGCGCAATAAAGCCTAGCCTTTACATTTGTAATGAATGCATTACCCTGAGGTCACACAGTTAACAAATTGTCTTATCAAACGATACAGTAGATGATGACAAACAACGACAGAAATGTTATAACGACGATGGCGACGAGAATGATAGTGATGATGGAAACAGAATATATAAGACTACAATACTGACAACGACGACGACTTTGACGACGACGATGATGATGATGATAACGATGATGATGATGATGATGATGATGATGATGATGATGATTAAGATGATTATGGTGATGATGAGGAGGAGGAGGAAGAGGAGGACGTCACCTGTGACGAATATGGTGGTGTGGAGGACGTGAAAAAGACGACGACGAGGAGAGGATAATCACGATGATGACGATGATGAGTAGGAGGAGGAGAAGGAGGACGTCGCCGACGACGAATGTATGATGGTGAGGAGGACGTGGAGAAGGACGACGAGGAGGAGAGGATAATGATGATGATGACGACGACGACGACGACGACAACGATGATGACGATGATGACGATGATGACGACGATGATGATGACGATGATGATGAGGAGAAGGAGGAGGAGGAGGAAGGAAGGAAAATGCACATAAAAAGTCGGTAGAAAACGTAATCATTTGTACAATATGTGTCCTGTATCGCAAGTGAGCTTATAAACGTTACATGTTAGATAACAGTAATTAGATGAAAATCGAGCATATTTCCAGTTAATGCTTATATCATTGTGCCTTTATATTTGACCATGAGAAATATTTTGAGTGGACAAATATTAAACATGATATCAATTCAATCAATTCTTTTGTCAAGTTAAAGCAAAAATGTATACAAAATGAATTCAATTAAAATTTGAATTAAAAAGCATTACATTATAAATGAATATCCATTTTAGTTGCAATGAATCTTTCTATTTCTATGTACCATATGTACAGATTAATATCGCAAAATATGATATATATTGTATACGTTTTATCGACAAACTGCATGTGTATCAGCTCACCGGTCTAATATATACAAAAAACAATTATAATCTTGTGTCAAATCTATTATTGTTTATAATATTTATATTGTTTTCTGAATTAACGTTATGTACTTACCTATAAACTGCTCTCTGTTTTTACAATACAAGTGCGCTGGGAAGATAAAATGATAAAATTTGCTGCTGTTAAGAAATCCTGTTTCGCAAGCAGTTATAGCGGTTTCACGTGTTCACGCGCTTATATATACAAATCTATACATGTACATGACCACGTGCTAGTCAGCAATAATGCAATGATAGAGTTAGTTACAACATTTTGTATATTTAAGGAACTATAATTCCTGATAAATCAATTATTGGCTCCTATCCCGGTTTTTATTACAAAATCATACACGACAAAATCGCCAATTATCAAAATCATTAGAAATGATATTGTTGTGTTTGACATTGGAAAGATCGATACTAAGGCGGAGGTTACAGCTGAAGGTTGAATCCTTAATAAGGACGTTCGGAACGCAGATAGTTTACGCCACCAATCTATCAGATGACGCAACCTGGCAAAGAATACGGTTATATCGATCAGGATCACATCCGCATTTTTCATTAACGTAATCTATTTTAGGAACAGACAGACACCAGATATTCCTGAACAGAACCGGGGAATCCACTTTATACCATTTGCTTGATTTTCATACAAAGACATGATAAAAATATATTACTTCCCATCATCATCCTCATCGTCGTCATCGTTGTCATCGCCGTCATCATATAACCTAGACTGACAACCACACCTTCATCATCATATATATATAAACTAATAATAGATTATTTCCATCTAGACTGAACTAGATATTGGACACGTTGCATAGTGGCTAAAATCATCGAGTCGAATTTATTTTTCATAATTATTTTATTAATTTTATTATAGAGACTGATGACCAGTCTATAGTTATTGACGTCGATGAAGATGATAACGAAAGCATTGATGATAAAATGAAATAAAAAAGAAACGAAAATTCGTAATCTTATCATAGTAATGATGACAGAAATATCCGAAAATACTAAATATAGGCGTGGTTTAAACCTACACTACCAAAATAGGCAATATTTAAGATTCTATTGTTAAATTTATGCAAATTAGTCAGATATTGTATTAAACATCTGTCTTACCTTTCTTGTGCAGTTTATCGAATCGTGCATTACACCCTAAAGCGCTCTATAGGATGTCACATTTATATATGCGACAATTTCAAATCTATTCTTGATGAATTAAAAAAAAAAAGATATGTTTACGTCGGGAAACCCGATGCTTTTATTATACAATTCGAGGTGTCCGTTCCACAGCGCACGTATACCGCGTGTTTTCCGGATTTAGAATTATGTTAATAAGACGACAATGTTGTGTGCAGTATAGACAGGCGGAAGTTTACGGTAAACACACACATAAAATTGTGCATCAAGCATAGGCTGAATTCTAGGTATATAAATTTGTATGTGCTGTAGTATCAGCTGACGTATCTGTGTAAGCAATCCAATAGTACCGTACATGACCAGGTTCAGGTAAGAAAATATGCTGTAATTAATGTTTCACTGAACCGATTGTTTTACAAATGGTGCATTATACCCATTTTAGCATCTTATACATTCATGGAAAACGATTTTTTCTTTCAAATTCGTGTCTTTTAGGGTATCTTTGTTACAGTGGAGTGTCAACATTTTGGTATAATGCTATTGTGGGTACGGTGCAGCGAACCGCAAAACTTCGGTGCTGATAAATATCAATTACAGTACATTTCTTACCTGGAGCAAAGCCGTGTAAGGTACCATTTGATCAGGTGATTTCTCTATGATAGATGTCCTTGAAGTAACATTTAGTCGACAATGCTTTAAGATACTATAAATTATAAGAATGACATAATCAATTTTATAAAATCACGTAGCAAGTTTGAATAAAGGTTTTAAAGATTTCTTAATGATAATGACATAAATGTTTACAGACCGATCCGTGGATCTAATATTCTAAAAATACCTTAAACAGTATTGTTGGATATGTTTATTGTACGTTAATAAATGCCGGCAAAAATAGTCATCATTTTTTTTCGCTTCTCTTCGCATGATTCACCTTATCACCTCTTTAAAAGACAAGTTGTGTTTATACAAAGAAATTGCAAGAAATATTAGCACATTTTTAACTTTAACTTTCAACTTAACGTTTTTATGAGTAAAGGTGCGTTCTATGTAACATGTGTTATATTGTTGGAATAGTTTAATAAGCTTAATGCCCTCTAACAGTTTATAAGATATACATATAAAAAAAACCTTTGTACCATTAATTTTTAAGGTTTAGGGGATAATGATAAATGAGAACATGTAAAATCCTAGTAATACTGAATTATTACAACTCATAATGATAAATGAGAATTATTACAACTGCTAACTTATCAAATTGATATATTATAAACAAAAAATCAGTAAGTATGCTTAATTCAAACAATAACAGTCTGGATTGTTATATCCTCGGAAACCACAGTGTCTAGACTCTACTGTGATCCGTTTATCAAACCACAAGCCAGTGTAGGCTGCTTATAAGTGGGGTGTGTAGGGGGGGGGGGGGCTTACATTGGGGATGGTGATGACCTGCACAACAATACCTATTATATGGACTCTTGGTCAATACAATAGTATATCATATCTGATAAAATTGCATATCTCATATGTAATATTTAACACGATACGCTGTATTTATAATCACTATATCTGTATTTTAGTTTGTAATTGTGTATTAAATGTGTATGTTTGTGTCAACCAGAAGAAACGTATATATGTAATATCGACGGTGTGCAAGGATCCCACAGTATCACCCAGAAGAAACGTATGTCTGTAGAATATCTCTGTAGGATACAAATTACTTAAATGATAATTATGGGGAAAAGAAGTATTCCGTATCGCGTAGACAAAATAGATTGTCAAAATGTCAAGGCAGTCCAGGCTTTGTCAAGACACGTATTTAATTAACAAACAATTAAATAATGAATAACTGACTAATGAAGAAACAAGAAAACAATATATATACATATAACATTATACTTTATCTCCCCTGAGCTTTTGTTATTGCATAATTTTCATTTTAAAACATGTAAATACATACATAAATATTATGACCTAATTGTTATAACACTCTTGTCCAGCTTTGGAAAGAATTAGTAAAGGAGTAAAGGATTGCTTGCTATTCGATCCTCCTGACTGGATCATCAATCTGTCAATAAAATGTGCTGAAATGAAAACAGATGGGGTTATAGATAAGGACTGTGTAGTTTCATGTTACTTAGCAATCCAAATGCGTCTTAGAAAGACATACATATGTACATAGCCACTGTTAACTATCCATCGCTACTGTATAATGTACCAAAAGGTTAAAGGCCATGGGCTAGGAGGGTCCCACATTCACCCCCCCCCCCCCCCCCCCCCCCCCCCCCTCCGAACCAAATATTTTTCTGAACCCTTATCACATTGCATAAGTTGGGAATGAACTTCCGGTTATGACGTCATCAAGATGGCCGCCATTCTGAATTGCATTAAAAAGGGAAAATAGTTATAACATTGACGTCATAACCAGAAGTTCATCCCAATTTATGCAATGTTAACATTTTGATTTTTGATCAGAGGGTCATAAGGGTTCAGAAAAATATTGGTTTGGAGGTTTGGGGATGGGGGTGGGTGCATGTGGGAACATCCTAGCCTATGGCCTATTAGTTGTGATTCCTTTGATGAATTTGTTGGTCTGCATGGACCGTAATATTTGAAGAATTAAAGAATTATAATTGTTTGCTATATACAACAACGTTAATCAAAACTAATTTTACTTGTCTTTATTTATGGTCATAATACCACTTTCAAAGTTCTTCAAAATTGAAGAGTTCATTGGATATTTTGTCACATAGTAGCTCTAGAAATAATGGGATGTTTGGCTACTATAAGTAAATTCGAGGCATATAATGACAATGAGATGTTCTTTAAACACAGATAGTAAGGGACACAAAGGATAGATATCTAGAAGGTTAGACTCAAAATGGATAAAAATGGGGTTCTCAAATTGAAAATATGTCATTGTATAGTAATCGTATTGTTAAATATACGGTGTTGGGTGAGTACATAGTTACAAATTAACGAAAGAAATAGTGACAAACAATGTTTTATGCACAAATAGCAAACATTTAACGCTCAAGTGGGCAGAATTTCAATTTAAAAAAATGAAATCAGTGAAAATATATACTTTTCAGTAACATTTGCTTACATGCACGGCGGGAACCAGGTGTTCAATTTCCAGAAATAAGTTTACTTTCCTTTTCTGGATAGTATTTCTTTTGTATGTCTATGTTGTTTACACGCAGCAGCTGATCCCGTGCTCCAATGCTTGTTCTTTATCATCGTGAGGTTCAGAGACTTCTCAGCTTGCTACGTGGTGTCTTCCCTTTCGTACAATTCAACTTGACTTGGATTTTATTTTATGTAATGACGAAATAGCACACAAATCACAGTGTATTCGTATTTTGTGTTATGTTTCCGAATCCTTATATATTATCTAAGCTATTTTAGATAACATCCTTAAAATTCAAAATGTATTTTTCTTATGAAATCATTACGCATTGCATCAGCAAATCAGACACAACATTGAAAACGGCAAGGTCATGTTTGCCTGTATAGGCTGATAAAGCAAACTTTAAACCAATGAAATTGCTCGTTACAAGTAGGATTGAATTATAAAATGTAAAAACACTATTCTGTGTTTTATAATTATTGCTTGTTTGTAGTTGGTCACCTCGATATTCCAGGGGTTACTATCACTGTCGTGATGTTCCAAAATGGAAAATTTCATCGCAAAACTGAAGTTTTGGTATGAGAGATTGCAGTCGTTGTATAACGAAACCCTCTGTTGATCTTATGTTGCCTATTGGAATGTTGACTTTGAGAACAACATTTTTCATCGAACCTCTCCAATATGAACTGATATACTTGTCATGAAGTATGAGGGAATGAAATGGACACAAAACAAACAAATAACAAAACAGTTTTTTTTTTTTTAAATTTTATTTGTTTTAGCAAAGTTTCATCACGTACACCAAAGGTGTGTTTATCACGTGACCAAATGCACTAAATAATCCCGTGATATTTACACCTATCAGTAGATATCGACAGCGCAGTGCTGGTTACGACATCTACGTCATTATTCGATGATACGTGCTGATGTCTTTATCGTTTTTTAAAATAAATTAATGTGTAATTAATTAATACACATATGATTCATGAAGTAATGATACGTGTAGTATTAGCGGTAGGCGTCAACTTTTGAAACTCTACAAAATAGATAAAAATTAAAAGCCCTTTCGGAAAAAAATATTGTACCTCTTAGTCTAATTGAGAACTCAAGACAACTATTTTGGAATTAAGTCTAGAAACATAAATTGGGGAACACGAATAAAAAGCAAGTCTAAACTATTTTTGGTCTTAAATCCTAATACTGACGTAAGCCCGAAATCAGTATTGAATATGACCGACATAATTAACGAGACTTCTCATCTCATTAACATACAACACTGTTTAAAACTGTTTTAAAGTATCTTGTTACCACTATCCCCTGCCGAATTTGTATAACTCTCTTTCGATGTCACCTCTGATGTTGATGGGCTGGACATCTGGATGATACCGACTAACAATCTTGCCATCTCGCCCAACTAGAAACTTCTCGAAGTTCCAGTGAACGTCGTAGATAGATAGTGGAGAGTATTCAGTCCCCTCATAGAACGTGTCGTGTACCGGAGGACAGAACCGCTGTAAATAATGTAATACACAAGTATTAGCTTCCCAAAAAGTTAAGTGGACTACGCGGAAACTAGACCCTTTAATTGAAAAGAATATGGAAAGTAAACAATGATGTGATGATATTGCTTAGCAATTTTAATTGTTCTGTTGGAAGCCGTTTTATAATTTGTGAGTATGTTTACGTGCAAGGCAGTCAGGTCTTATACAGACGAAGGGTTTTTATTATACTTTTGTTTCCAGCAAAATTAAAAGGGTTTTATGCAGATATTGCTAAGCTCAGAAAAAAGGCCAAGGGCACATTGGAATTTACAAAAAGTATCTCATATATATCTGTGTTTTTCTATGTTCCGTTTTCATTTCTCTTATAGTGTGTACTGTCATTCCGCATTAGGATAAGTCATAAAAGAATCGAACTAGTACCAGTTTTGATTTGGGAGTGCTAGTTTTATTCCGCCCAGTAAGTTCTTGTCAATAGTCACACAGACCTGCTGTTGAGATTGAGACAACAACAACAAAATGTTGACATATTTGCGCAACAATAATATATGAAATTGTTCAAGCAAGCAAAAGGTATTTGACATTTTTATTTTAGTGCTTTATGCTTTTACAATCTTGTCCATGGCGTCCTTGCAGTTTTAAAGATGATGGTTTTGTCATAAATGACATAAGTTTTAGTTTAAACATATTTATTGTCAAAACAAAGATAAAAGGATGAGGAAAAAGTTACTACAACTTATAAAAGCCTTCTCCTAATGTACGATAACGAAACAAGAGACAAATTGACTTAGCTGTCTATGTGCCGTAAAACCAAGACAAACAAACAAACAATGGAAAAATAATGATAGGGGCGCGCTTATAAGAGAATGCTGAACAAGAAAAACACAATAGAATAATCCCTGTATATGTCTCAATGATATAGGCATTTTGATAATTGCATATACAGCTGTATATAATTGGAAGCACTTGAGTGATCAGTATGCAGCTGTTTACCATTCAAGTTTGTGGAGTTTTTTCAAGAAGATTTCCCCAACCTTTTATGCTTTCAGCTTTTTTATTGATTGATTCACTGACATTTAATAAATGCTTGATTTTCGTCAATATATGCCTTTGAGTTTTTTTGTCAGTATAAAACCTAGCAGAGTTCACATGTGTGCTACTCACAGGGGAATAAGATAAAACACGAACGTATATGCTTACCTTCAGATACACGTAGAGAGGATGCTGATGTGCTCCGTTTATATCTACAAACTCCGTATGTTGGAACAGGGGCTTAAAACCAAAACCTGGTCGAACATATCTGATACCGTTCATGATCTCGGTACCATTCCTACCAGGCTGCAGCTGAAAGAAGGGGAAACAATAATGAATGACTTTCTATTTACAACACACATAGATAATTTAAGGTGAAAATATCCACTTCTCAAAGCATTATTAAATTTGACTGGAGATTGAGATTGATATTTTGCTCTTTTTTTAATCTCATTCCATCCTGTTAAAGGACGTGTCCCTGTCTTAAAATACTCTCATTTTCCTCCTATGTGTAAATTACTTTCAAAATCAAAATCTGGGGAAAACAGTTTTGGAGTGACTTGAATAAAACGAGTTCAGGTAGAAATAGATCGCTGTTTTGTTAATATACCAAGCTATACAGATTAAGATTTAAATTTGATTTAAGTGAACATTAGTGTATGAAATTTTGGATGCTAAATATAATGGTCACACTTTCGAAAAGGGTTATAATGTATGCAGAATATCATGGTATCACTTAAAAAATTTGTCATAATGGAGGCCCGTGATTAGTTGAATAGCATTTTTTCCCAATTGAGCAGGAAATTAGAAAAAAAAACAAACAAAACAAAACAAAACAAAAACAACAATTTGAAAATAAAAAAAAAAATAAAAAAAAAACACACACAAAAACCACACTTTTTTCCATGCCTCCAAGACTGACAGAAGATAGTTAATTGACTAGAAAATTAAATATAGCAATGAAATTAATTATATCCTCTAAAAATCAATCTTAAGCTATAACTCACCACCCCGAACTGCTTGCATGACACCCCAAGGACTTGTAACCCCCGGGACCCGTAATCTCTTTGTAGTGCATTTAGACCGTAGTACTGATGGGTCAGCCCTCAGTAGGTGGCTACGTTGACCACAAGCAGGACTTTCCCGCGGTACCTAGACATATGAATGGTCTTCTCGCGATATAGGTCCATTAGAGAATACTCATATATGGTGCTGTTTGAGGTGGACGGTTGATTACATACAACAGCACCATCGCCAATAACACCACCGCTCAGTTCCTGACTTCTCACTAAAGACAGAAAACCAAGCATGGCTGTCAGAATGACAGTCTTACCAGAACTCTGCGATGACATGCCGGCGATGTGTTTGTAGTAATGAACATTCAATGTCGATTTTGTAGCTTTTATTTCTTTCTAAAGTTGAACTTTGGTTCCCGGATTCATTTATCTTTATGCAAACAGACGGAAGGACAACCTGCTATTTCCCACTCAGTGCATATCAAAGGTTGTGACGAAAATATAGTGAAGCGTTTAAGGATTTGTTTTCTTCGCATATGTCGAACCAGGTTGACTGGTTAGATGCCCTAATTATAATCACCCCTTTGTGAAGATATGGTCTTACAAAATATTCTTAAGAAATCCATTCAGTTTCAGATTTATTCATAAAGTAGCTACTAGCGACCTTCAGTTTAATATACTTTAAAATGAAATATAAATACACAGATGCATTGCTGTTTTTTCCATAATTGTTTTCTAAATAACGTTCAAACGTCCTGAAATGGGACTTCCAAAGTTATTTCATACACACAAATATACAGGATGCCATACAGAGTGTTTCAGATAACATGTCCCGACCTTAAACCACCATAACTTCTTCATGAAAAATAACAGTTTCACGAATTAAGACATTATAGAAAGCAAATGATGACACCATTTGTTGCAATACCATCATTTACAGCCAGGATTTCATAATAAAACATGGCGTCATTGATGACACCACTTAAAACAATAATTTACTGGTTGTTATCAAGATATATTCGATTACATATATTTACTTTATTGTGTTAAAAGTTATTGTTCCGATGGAACTGCATCAGAGGTGAATTTTGGGCAGGCAAATGTACCTAAATGTTTCACAGAAACACACAAATGTTTTTTTACATCAATTTTACAGTTTGCATCTTTTGCAATAAAACTTCTCGGCATTCGGGCAAATTATTGACTTATCCAGATGACATTATTCATACAAATGACGTCATTTCCGAAAACTTTTGAAATTACAGAAGTTTGTTTTATGCGGCATATAAAACAGCATGTCTTAAACTACACCTATTATATACATAACTTGTATGGATATCCATGTCTGAATGGTCTACAACTTATATCTGTATCTTTCTGAGTTTGGGTTTCAGAACATGATTTCTGAAACACACTATATGTTTGATCAAATAAATATGTAAGGTTACGAGAAATGGTTGTAATTTATGAAAACTATATTTTCCCGGCGACATAATTTCGCGTATTCATTTCTAAAGAATTTTACGGCGATTTACTGCTCAAAAGCTTCAGTGGAAATGTTTTTGCGATGATCTATTTTCGGGAACTCTAATTGACCGCGAAATACGCAATATTTATTCGCACACGAAACCATGTTGAGTTACAGTATTTGTAAAAGGGTGGCGGCGTCATCAGAATGTTTGTCTTTTATGATCCCTAGTTGCGATAAACAAATAAAGGCCACACCTCCCTTTTTTAAAAATACAAGTTAAAGTATGTTCTTTAAAAGACTTTGAGTAAATATTCTGTCATCCAAAAGATGAGCCTTATTCCGCAAAACTGAGCTTGCCGACCTTTAAAGAGATATATTTGTTAGGCTAGGATTGAACATGCAAAGAGAAGCGAAAAAAAACCAGCAATAGACGTTTTTGCTCACAATCTTACAGTCGTCGTTAAATCCTTTGTACATCCCAGAAAACTAATAAAACCTTTTTACCTCATGTTTTGATCTTGTATATTTGGAATAATTCAAATTGGTTTCATTCTCCATATCGTAAGAATGTGGGGCATTTTCATTCTATTTTTATGCCTTTTTTCCAAAATCATTCGCAATGAAAGCTGTTTGACTGTAATGTTTGAGAAAATAACTAGGATTTAACAAGGTATCTACTCTTTCATGATGTAATTATCTAATTATTTCCCGAACAGTTGCATTGAAGCATGACCATCTTGGCAGGGAAATCATAACACAACCAAAAAAACAACTCATAGTGAACCACATTTGCCTTAAACCACACCTTATCTTCTTCGCCATCCTCTTATTAAGTGAAATTCTATTATTATATTTGTTTGTGTGTATATTATTATTTTTATGTAATCAAAGGTATAAATGTCCCATTTAAACGATAATTAAGAAGTAGTTAATAGCTATGATACACTGTGTTGGTAGGCTGGTAAGGGACCATAGAACTATCTCATCACTAGTGCTCCTGGCCTCTTACCAAAGTAACAAAACCATACATGACCACTGTAATTACCAGACCCATGCTGACATTGACGTTTTGACCGCTAAAATACTTACAAGGTCAAATCGACAGCTAATGTGTTTTTCTTATGTTTGTACTTTGGTTCCTGGGTAAACCTTATCTATAACCAGAACGACAACCTGTTATTTCTCACACACATGACGCTGAAATATTTCATGTAATCTTTATGTTAATTAAACATACTTTAAGTGATCACGTGACCTGTGGAAATGTCTCGAGTTTTAAAAATTCCAGCATTCCAACGTTCCAGAAAAAACCCCAAAATGTCAGGAAAAACATATTTCTGTACCGATAAAGCATTATAACATATGTATAAGAGTTTTTTTTGTAACTCTTATTGTTGAAAGTAAATAATATACATAATGGAATATCACTTTTCAATAACTCGCTACTAAGGCATTAAAACCTTGTTACATTGCAGATAGCCGAACACTAAATTTCAACCTGAATAATTACAAAAGAAAAACAATAAGGTATAAATCACTTTATTTTGCAAATATCATTCAAAATCCTATCATTATCATGCACATCCGCTGTGTTTGTATATCACGTGACCGAATGCACTAAAAGATAACGTGATATCGATATCCATCCGTTGAAGTCGGCAGCTGGTTGCTGTTGACGACCACTACATCATAGGCGAATGAAGCATGAAAACAATTCGAGGAAATTCAAATCAATGTTTTGATTATTTTTTTAACATTGTGTGATCCATAAAAGTGATCCATAAAAGGGAGACAACCTTGATATGTACAAGACTGTAACAAATAATTCATGAGCTTGATAGCTGGATCGTTTAAGTTAGCAATGTGTGGGTAGGAATTAGCGAATGGAAAAATCGATTTTAGTGTGTTTTCAATATGATCAAGTTTTGCTGTAATCTAACGATACATATTTGAACCTCTTATCATAATTACAGACCTTGGATACTGCAGGGGGTTGGTCAAAGAGAAAACAATTTCATTCATTATTGTTATTTATTGTAATCTCAAACGTAAGCTAGATGGTAAACAAATAAAAAAGGACCATTTGCATGTAACATAACTTCCCATATTAAGTTATTTTTTTAGATATCTGTTTAATTATCAGGTTTTCCCTCCAAATAACGTCACATGCCTTCCCTATTTGCTATTCATATACATATATGTATATATCCATTATTGTGTCGATTAAAGATTATATCTTTTTATATCCTCTTCAAAATCTGAATTTATGACCTCTGACAAATTAAAAGTTATATGTGTCCTAACCGGGCGAAAAATGTGACCTCCTATTTTTCTTCAGTAATCTATTAAAAACCCTATGGTTTGATGAATTAAGATGAGAAAATGATTCAAAGATACAGAAAAACATGTAGGAAGCATTTGCATAAACACAGAATTTTTGCACCGTAATAGGTCAGGTTCTGAAGCTTAAGATTTTTTCTGAAGAAGTCACTTTATGATAACTAATATAAGCGTAAAAATGCCAAGTGAAATATGATCAGAACTTGACTTCTTGGTTTTAACCATGTGCAATCTCTTTACTGCACTTCAGACATAAAAATAATGATTTTTGGCAGTACTGCTAATATTCGTTTTAACTCTTTTTTTGTCGTTGTGAAATTAAAACCGATGTATTGTAATTCTCAAAATGTTAGTAACTTTTGATGATTAATAACATAAAACAACTCTTCTTGATTCATGAATATGAAAATTATGGCAAATATTAAGTGTTGAACTTAGACATTAATCCCCGAGATTTAAATGCTTGTTCAGTTCTCTCTCTATGTCATCTCTTATGTTAATTGGTTCAAAATACGGGTAATACCGACTGACGACACTGCCGTCCCGACCGACCAGAAACTTCTCGTAATTCCAATGAACATCGTAGATAGATATAGGATCGTAGGTCAAGTCACTATGCAGTCTTTTATGAATTGGAGGACAGAATTTCTGAAAAAAGAACATTTAAACATATTACTGTTTTCGTGTTTTCGATTGACATTGCAGTGGTCGCGTAAATTATATCCACAAAATTTGATTAAATTCAGTTAATTATGAATTTTCGAATATTTCAACCTCATTAACCGGCTATATGGTACTTTTTATTCTCTGTGAAGAGTCTTACAAGTATTTGTAACATATAGGTTGGACGGCAGGTGTTAGGTGAGCTCCTGTTGAATTTTATTGAATTCGTGGAATTTTACATTGTTTTGTTTCCGTAATGTGCAAAAAAGAACTTCTGAATGGCTCTTGATATTCTTACTACTGAAATTCTGTAATGCAATGGGTGGACAACGACGGCGAAAGCGAAAACTAAGTAAAACTGGACAAACTGGACGTACAGGCCTGACACCACCCAACAAAACGTGCGTAACGTGTACATGTACTCCGGTGATGGCGACTACGAATTCCCCACCTGTTACTACACAAGCTACGGACCAAACCGAACAACAGTCACAGGTACCAATGTTATCGCTTTCATCTCCAATACCCACATTGATAACTGGTAGCCCTATAGCAACGTCCCCGCCCGTATCGACACCTATATGTAGCCCGTCTAATACCGAATCCACGCCCGTGCCCAGTACACATATGTTTACCACACCAGAGGGACAGTCCCTACCACAGGGCCAATTTATTGGACAATTTCCACTGCCACCGCCCCCTCAGTATGCATACCCACCGTCTCCTCCTCCTCCTGCAGTGCCTAACATCGCAATGCAAATGATATTCACAAACTTTCAAATCATGAGCAATAAAATGGAAAAAATGGACGCTTTCATCATAGACAAATTGTCAAAACTTGACCTCCTCGAGCAAATAAATCAGAAAGTAGAGAGCTTTGAAAAAACAATAAACGAATTAAAACAGGATATCGAAATGATTAAAGACAAAGTGAACAGACACGACACGGTTATAAACAAACAGGAAAATCACCACTACGAAATCGAGGAACGTGTACATACATTAGAAAATGTAAACAAACATTTGGAAGATGAAAACATGCAGATCAAAGAAGATTTTCTGAAATTACAAACACACACAATGAAATACAATCTGATTTTTAATGGGATCCCAATGGAAAACAGTGACAATGACGAAAACACAGAAACGGTTTTGAAACAATTCATACAAAATGAGCTGGACATAAACACAGAGTCAATCGCATTCCAAAATGTTCACCGACTACGGCCACGGAGAGACAACAAGCCCCGCGGGATTATTGCACGCTTCACGCGCTACAGTGATCGCGAAAAGGTTCTTGAAGCGGTACCAAGAAAACTGAGAGACAAGCCCCACATCTCAATCTTTCAACAATACCCGAGTGAAATAGCTGCCCGCCGGTCTGCCCTCATTCCCAAAATGAAAGAGGCTAAACGGAGGAATGAGAGAGCGAAACTCGTGTACGACACTCTGTACATCAACGATGTCGCGTATGTGCCTCCATACAACGACGAGCGTCGACCAGACAACCTTCATCCGGACCCGCGAGACACTCGTGCACGCGACCGTAACACACGTGAGCAGCACTAGGACAGGCACTCAGACACATGCAGTGTTGACGTTGGGTTCCTGAATGTGTGTGGACTTAAAAATAAACTTCTGAATCCGGATTTTGTGTCTCTAATCAGAAAATACGATATTTTTATATGTGTAGAAACCAAAACAGACGAGTTTGATGAATTTGAGATTCCAGGCGAATATGATTATTATATAAAACATAGAAAAAAATTCAAACGTAGATCAGGGGGGATAATAATAATATACAAGAAAAAAATATCGAAAGTTCTTACATTTCACAAGTCCAAATCAGAATTCGTACAATGGTGTGAAATAACATATGATGTATCGAAGGAAAATCCCAATATTTTAATTGGTTGTGTTTATGTTCCTCCCGAATATAGTAAGTACTCATCCGAAGATGCCTTCCAAGAAATCGAGGATGAACTTATATTTTTTGTAATACAAAACAAAATATTTTCGTAGTGGGTGATTTTAATGCTAGAACTGCTACTTTACCAGACTACATTGTTCCAGATGAAAACTTACATAATATCCTTGATATTAATGACCAAGGTGATGTTGAAAATGTATATGCATGTGAAAAACTTACAAGTCAAAATATAAGTCTTACCAGGTATAGTGAAGACACGGCGCGTCCTAATAGATATGGTACAAAACTGTTAGAATTATGTAAAAGATGTTCTTTATTTATTGCTAACGGCCGTATTTACAGAGATAAATGTGTTGGTGTGACAACCTGTAAAGACACTAGTGTCGTTGATTACCTGCTGATGTCTCCAGAATCATTTCGATTAGTGTCTGACTTCGTAATTTGTGATTTTGACCCTTTATTCTCTGATGTACATAAAACAATAGAATTTTCCTGTAATTTACAATCATGCCAAAATATTCCAGTACCGGTATCAGCAGAAGATGACCAATTTCGTATACATACTGATAATGTTAAATGGGAACAGGCTAAAGTAAATTTGTTTTCTGAAGCTATTCAGACAAAACAGGACAGTCTCCGTAATATAGAGAACACGTTAAATGGACTACAATCAATGGATTCTGGTTTGATTACTAATGATCAAATTAACAATGTAGTAAAAAGTATATGTTCTGTGCTAACTACTTCAGCCAAAGATATTTTTGGAGTTAAAAAACCTCGACATACAAAAATAAGTAAAGACAAGCCATGGTTCAATAAAGAATGTAAAACAGCTCGCACTGAATTTAACAGAGCTAAAAGTACATATAAACGTATTAAATCGACTTTTACTAAAAATCTAATGAATAAAAAAGGAACAGAGTATAGGAAAAGAATCCGTGTAAATCATAGAAAATTTAAAGAAAAATGTGCAAAAGAACTCCGCCAGATTTCTAAAAATAACCCTAAACTGTTCTGGAATACTCTAAATAAAAATTCACAGTGTAAGAAAAAAACTGGCGAAATTCCAATAGATACTTTATTTCAGTATTTTAGAAAATTAAACGAAAATCAGACTGTCGATGATAATGAAAATGACGTAACTAATCAAAATAATGACGTCATCCCCGAAGAGAATGACGCTATACTTAATAGTATGATATCGGAAGATGAACTTAAAAATGCTATTAACCAGCTGAAAAATAGTAAAGCGCCTGGTGTAGACAACATTTTAAATGAATATATCAAATTTTCGTCTCCGGAATTAATGTCAATGTATTGTAAATTATTTAATATTATATTTGAAACTGGTTTAATACCAGAAAGTTGGACAATCGGCGTGATCAAACCCATTTATAAAAATAAAGGAAATCCGGATGACCCCGATAATTACAGAGCCATTACTTTGATAAGCTGTTTAGGAAAACTATTTACACGTATAATTAATAACAGACTTAACAAATACTCCGATACTGTTAGTTTACTATCTAAAAATCAAGCAGGGTTTCGGAAAAACCACTCAACCATGGACAACATTTTTATTTTGCATACTTTAATTTCTCTTTATACATTAAGTGGTAAAAAAACTTTATTGCACATTCGTTGATTTTCGTAAGGCGTTCGATACTACCTGGCGAACAGGACTTTGGAAGAAAATGATAAAAAGTGGTATAAAGGGTAAATGTTTCAAAAATAATATACAGTATGTACGATAATATCAAATCCTGTGTGAAATTCCATTCGGAAACCACCGACTTTTTCCCTTGTCAAGTTGGGGTACGCCAAGGTGAAAATCTCTCTCCATTTTTGTTTTCTGTGTTTCTTAATGATCTGGAGGAATTTTTGATATCTAAAGGTAGTACTTCTCTCCAAAATCTTAATGAGATTATAACCAGAGAATTACGTATTTTATTAGAAGTATTTGTACTATTATATGCTGATGATACTGTTATTTTTGCAGAAAGTGTTGAAGGTATGCATGCTGCACTGAATAATTTCAGCGAATATTGTAAAGTGTGGAAGCTAGAAGTAAATGTTAATAAAACTAAAGTAATGATATTTAGCAAGAGAAAGTGTAGACGGCAAAACAACTTTATACTCGAGAATGAAATATTGGAAACTGTAGACTGCTTTACATATCTCGGAATTACTTTTAAATTTAACGGAAATTTTGTGGCGGCTAGACAGAAGCTTATAGAACAGGCACAAAAATCTATATTTTCAATTTTTAAAAAAATCCGAAATCAGGCAATACCAGTAGATCTACAACTTAAGCTATTTGACTCGTTAGTTGAACCGATTCTGTTATATGGGTCAGAAATCTGGGGTTACGAAGATTTAAAGATTTTAGAACAAACCCAACTTAAATTTTGCAAAAGAATTTTAAATGTTAGGGCTAGCACGCCTGGGTATATGATTTATGGTGAATTGGGAAGATATCCGTTAGAAATAAAGGTAAAGCTGAGAATGTTAAATTTTTGGAACAACCTTTTGTTAAATGAAAATAAATTAAGTAATATTTTATATAGACTAATGGCGAGTTTAAGTCGCAATGGACAAATACGGTTTAAATGGTTAGATCGTGTTAAACAAATTTTTAATGATACTGGATTTACATATATATTTGATAATGAAATACCTATGAATGCAAATTTTTATAAGCATGAAGTTACACAACGTCTAAGTGACGCATTTGTACAAAAAATGGTTCGCAGACATAGAATTCTCGTGCAAAGGTCGGTTTTATTCAAAATTTAAAAAGAAATTATTTTCGAAAGTTATTTAACAAAGTTATCGGAACAAAACAGAATTACTATTACAAAATTTCGTACCTCAAATATAAAGTTCCCTATTGAAACTGGACGATGGCTCGGTATCCCAAAAGAAAATAGAATATGTAATTTATGTCAAGTTGATATCGGAGATGAATTTCACTATCTTTTCAAATGTCAAAAAAGGGAAATAAAAGCTATTAGAGAAACATATTTTGCTCAGTACTACACCAAATATCCTACATTTTTAAAATTAGAACGACTATTGAATATCTGCAGTATTCAAGTTTTAAACAAATTCGCAATTTTTCTCAGAAAGATAATGAAATTACTTTAAACATTATACGATTATAACTCTATGTATTTTTATACCTTGTACATGTATATTTTGTGTCCATCTTGTCATGTATATGTCCATATATATCATTATGTCCTCATGTAACACATTTTCATGTGTCTGAGAGTAACAAATAAAATCTTGAAATCTTACAAGTATTTGTAACATATAGGTTTAACGACTTACGGTTATAATTAGTAATTTTCTAGGTCCAAAGAGATTCGCTATAGAAGTGTCTTACTGTGTTGACGTTATTTCTAATAATAATATTTCGAAGACTGACTCATATCACATATGAATTTCAAACAACAAACTGTTATCGACAAGATAAGTACTTTGGATATATTGAATTTTCAAAAAACCAGAATTTAAAAATCGGTAAAACGAAACCGCCGTCTACATTTTAGAAAATGGAAAATGGAAAGTTGACCACTCAGTTGTTATTTTTTTTTCCTATTCAGCAACAATTCAACAATCATCTTTAAACATAATTTTTTTATATTGTGATCATCCGGATGTTATAATCGGTCGATATTGTACAATAGGAATACGACCGTACTATAATTTATAAATAAATTATATCGCAGAATATATCGGTAGTTGATCATCCCCTTCCGTTCGAAATCTAGTTTGGTTTTGTTAAGAATTTTTCATTTCGTCTATAATTCATTCTGTAACCATTCTCGATATCCCAGGTGTATATACCGACGGAGATAGCAACCCCTGGGATACCGATGATGTTCTGTTACACGAACAGGACACCAAGAGTTATCCATCTTTTATGTACATATGGTTATTTTTTGAAGATGAAGACAGTACAGGAGTCACATAAATTATGTTACACTTTTAAAATATCACTTTTTTCGACATTTTAATACCAATAGAATATACAGTCAAATAATGTTAGTGTGATAAATGTATCCACAAACATAATGGTTATTTACATTTACCAATATTTACATTTAGGCACGGGCTGACTGTGTATGTACCTTACCTTCAGATAAACATAGAGAGGATGCTGATGTGCTCCGTTTATATTTATCAACTCTGTGTGTTGAAACAGGGGCTTAAAACCAAATCCTGGTCGAACATATCTGATACTGTTCATAATCTCGGTACCATTCCTCCCAGGTTGCATCTATAGTGAAAAAATATAGCCTTTAAGAAAACAATAAGAAAAAAGTTGTTTCAAAAATAAAGCTTTTTGGAATACAAGAATAAAGAAATTGGTATAAAGACAACAAATTCTGTTTTATAAAACGAACATTGACAGAACGGTGACACATAAAATCGTTAAGTTACAATCCCTTTAGATAACATCTTGATAATATTTTTTTTTTATAAAATCATAGATTCAATATTTGGGTTTTGTTATTTTTTAATTGTTTTTAAATATGGTTAAAGATGCTTCAAAAGAATTAAAGGAAACAAATTAAACTAAAATGAAAACAAACCAAATAGAAAAAGAGAAAAAAAACCAAAATGCAACAAAAACAACTATATCTCGGTCATCTGCAGAGTTCTCACACTTACCCCGTCAAACTGGTTGCTTGGCACCGCCAGGACCTGCAGTCCCCAGGATCCGTACTCTCGTTGTAGTGCATTCAGGCCGTTGTACTGGTGCGCTAACCCTCAGTAGGTGGCCACGTTGACCACCAGCAGGACTTTACCGCGGAAAACGGACATATCGATGGTCTTCTGGCGGTACAGGTCCATTAAGGAAAAGTCGTATATGGTGCTGCTGGTGTTTGCCGGTTGGTTACAGACAACGGAGCCATCACCAACAGCATCGGTATTATTTTCCAGACCAATCGCGCAACAAAAAAGGCAAAATGTGGCAGCGAAAACAAAAATCCCACCGGAGCTCTGCGCAGGCATGATGGTTTTCCTGGTTTTAACAAGTGCAAGCGTAGGTGCAGAACTTTTTAAAGTTTTTTTGTTGAACTTTGGTCTCCTTTGGTCTAGGAGATAGAATTATCTCGGTGTTACGCAACCAAAACGATCTGTTGTTTCACACCCGATGCAATGCAATGGATCGGTCAGTATTTGGGTTTGAATATATACTTTCTAGAGCAGTAAAGTTTTCTTTTCGATTAATTTAATAGTTACGAAAGGTTGATTTCACCATTAAGGTCATGGTATCATAATCAAACCCAAATAATATGTTTGTGATTGTAACTTATGTCCTTTAAAACAATCGTAGACAGAACATATCATCCGACACCGTTTAGTTAAATGAATGCTAGGATGGGCGTTTAAAAAGCAGCATATGGCAATTTTTGAAGAATGTTTCTTTTTGTCCCCTAAGCAATATAAAGAAGTGAGGAATCTAACACATACATTGAACGCTTTTCTGGGATGGGATGAGATGGGATGAAAACCTTTTTAGGGTTATAGTGATTTGAAAAAAAAGAGAAGTTTTGTGGCGTTAAAAACAACGGGGAGTCATTTGGCCCCGTCAGAGAGAGGTAATGGACTTCCAATTCCTATTTATTTCTAGTTTATACTTGACGCTTTTGTAAATTACTGTACAGAAAAAGAAACGAAATAAAATAAAATTTATATTAAAAGGAAGTTTCATGTTAGTCACCAGTGAAAAATGTTAGACTACAAACATCTTTTAAAAAAGGTTCAAAACCTAAAAGCAAACTAGCGAAAGTGGAAGTGCAAGTGACATAGATGCGTGCAGGATTTTCAAATAAAAAAATGTTGTAGTCGCACTTGCATTAGTACATACTCTCTGATATAATTTGTTTGACCTTTCTGATGTTTTGGACATGATCCCCATTAATCATCAAAACGTTCCGTACTTACAATAACTGAGAAATTCAAGAGGAAAAAATTAGCTATGTGTTATATTTATGTGGCAGACGAGTCATACTTGGATACATTGTACGTGTATGATGACCTTAACATCATTGAGAAGTCTTAGACAAAACAGATTCAGCACCTTAGGTAATATTCCTAAAAGACGACTAAATTTTGAACCTTTAATTCTATATTTATTTCTTCCTAAATGACGTTTCAACGCCTCCATTTACAACGCATTTTGGAGTTGAGCGTTTATATCTTTATTTCCATTCTACTTTCAGTTTCCCGTTTAATCTATGTTAAATCAGATGGGCAATATCTGGCTATGAACTCCAATCTGGTCAAGCGTATGAATATCTAACGTTTCCGCCGCGTCACTGACAATGTATTCAATGTATACTTACGCCTATACATAACGGTCAAATAATTTCAAAAGTGGTTTTAAAGTTGTGTAGTCTATGAAATCTAATAGTATTATCGTGTTGACAAAATCACTTGTATAAAAAAAAACGTCATCGCATAATTTTCATTTGTTCGCTTGTTTCAAACCGTTTTGTGTTGAACTATATTCAGAAGTTGATGCTATTGCTGTTCCGTCTATTGAACTTGGTGACGTCAACACTAGCGCAAGCGGGAAATTTAAAGGATATACGTGTGTAGTTTTGAATTCGAATGATCGTAATGGAAATATAAGTAATAAACTGTTACCAGATTGGACATACAGTTGATATGAAGCCCATCCGTCCGAAAGATAAATATTCATGGCGCCCTAACGGGCGCCATTCTATTTATCTTCCTTCCGGATGGGCTTCATATCAACTGTATGTCCAATCTGGTAAGCGTTTATATCTTTACAACGACGGGGGCTCTAGTTTTGTTCTCAGGTCGAGACAAATCACTTTAGTTTTAATGAATTCAGCTGTGAACATCATTAAAAAACATATACAAACATGCATGATGCTTTAAATATCAGTTACAACACAGAATTTATTAACCGGATTTTACTTTTAAAAGATAAGTGTAAACTAAGTTGTTAGCCTACTGTGAATATTACACATATGCTAATTTCCTAAACTTTTAAAATGCATTAATAAATGTACCAATTTCCATATCCCTGGGTGTTTTATCTTTCATTTTTCATCTTCGTCGCCAAAAGTTAGACACAGTAGTTTACTAATACTACACCACATTTCAAAGGTGCATATTGAATGTACATTGTAAATATTGATTCACCAAAGGAATCCTACATTTTTTTTGGTGCAACGTCAAACATCACAGAAGCCAGATATGTATTAGGCCCGTGACTTTAACATATTACTATAAGCAATCGTAATCTATCCTATTCCTAATATATCCCAACTTACTTTACACCCTTCAAATTGTGAATCACTACATAGTTATCATTACATTTCTAAACTATATCTTATGCAGGTATTTGTACATGTTAGTGTCGTACAGTCATAGAATTAAATCAATGTTAAAGCACAATCACAGATTCATTAAATTCGAGAAACTGCTTGTTTTTTTATTGGGGATCTTGCTATTGCATAATAACTGTAACTGTTGCTTTAAAATAATAGGTTAAGCTTTTCAGATAATATCTAATAATGTAGAATAATTATGCCTCGTTAAAGAATGTAACCGAAATTTTACAATTTTATAATTTTACTTGGAGACACCCTGCGTCGATTACAATGTGTGGTGTGACAAAAAACTTGATTTGTGACAGTAATATTTCTAAGGCGACCAATGACGAACATATTTGTATAATTTTCCCGAGCAAAACCAAAACCACAAAAGGTCAATTTTGGAGATAATGTAAAGATATTCATTAATGAATGACACATCCCTGAAAGGACATTCTAATTAAAGTTACATAAAATGATAGCGACGCGAAAGTTATCAATGCAATGCAATATTCATTGCTAGGCGATGGCTCTATTTTATCTAGGCGTGTTGTTAGTTAGCTTAATCACACTTTCACGGCAATTTTCAATTCAAGATTTAATGATTTCTTGTAAAACTAACTTTATAAAATTCTGATTAGTATTCTATTTTCTACCTACATCCCGACATGCCTGATTTACGGAAGGTATAATAACTCAAGTTATGCTATGACTTTCTTTTGCCCTTGTCTTTGTCTAATAAACTGTGTACGGGAGATAACTCCATTGAAAAAACCCAACTGCAAACGTTTATTTGCATTTCGAAGCGATTAGATCCTATGTAACCTTTATGCCAAAGGCCAAATGAATATCAACTTTGATAATGTAATAATTTGTAGTACCTGGCTTCGATTTCTCGAAACGAAAACGCAGACTTAGGTCAAACATAAGTTTCTTCCCTTATGTAACTTATATTACAATTTTTGACTTTAGTCAGTTTTTGACATAAGTTTGTTTCGAGAAATCGAGGCCAAGTTGATAATCTTAACCCAATGGTCAATTGGAATGAACGTGCATCTCCATGTCGTTTAATCGTCTGTAATTTAAAACTCTTTTAAAATTTTATGGAAATGTTATAAATTCAAGTCTGACTTCTAGTCTAATCTTAATTTTTTGACCTCTACAATAGAAATTTTGGCCCTCGTAATGTCAATGAATAAAAAAATGTCGAAATGAATAAAAACGATGATAATAAGTTTCTTTTTTTTATTGTTTTGTCTTGTACTTTACATCATTGATTGATCATCACGGACATTCAGAGTGTGTTTATCACGTGACCTAATGCACTAACGACCACGTGATATCGACACCCATCAGCAGAATTCGGCAGCTGGTTGCTGTTGACGACCTCTACGTCATAAATGGACGACAGGTGATGAAACAATCAGTTAGAAATATACAAAAACATATAAACTTACTTATATTACTTTGCTTAAAAGTATGATGTTTGATCGATGAAGGTTTAAATGAGGAATATTACGAAAAAATATGTTTTAATGTCGAAAATATCGTGGGAACCTATAAACCAGTATCAGGTCAAACAATTTTTTTTTCATCTTTTTTGAAAATGATGAATTAGATAATTTCAAATACATAGCGTTTTCGGACAACAAAAAAGCTTTTAAAATAATTACAAGTTACTTTTATTTTAGGAGTATTACCGTGTAGCCAGTTAATTTCGCGGGCCAAATTTTCTGCTATTTTTCTAAAACTAAAAAATTAAATTTTAGCTAATCAAAATTTCGCGATTTAGCTTTAACTGTTAATATAATTCATCAAGTTCTTTATATTTAAAATGACTGGCTATACAGTATATTCTTTTTGTAATGCCCGTTTCTGTAAATATTTGGGTCTAATGCATGATGTCATTATTGCATTTTTTCCACGAAAAAGTTTAAAGGCGCTGGAAATTGAATATACTAAACTAGCCGCGCTAAGGGCACGTTAGCTAAGACACAAATGAAGTATGAAGATGATATTAGAATTGTAATGAGTTTATCCAACAGGAGCACCTGACATATGTTTAATGAGTTCCCTTTCGATGTCGGTCCGGATCTCAATTGGCTGAGTATTAGGGTGGTAGCGACTGACGATCTTCCCGTCACTCCCCACCAAAAACTTCTCAAAGTTCCAGTGAACATCATAGATGGAAATGGGGTCGTAGAACAGCCTGTCATGAAACTCGTGGTGGATTGGAGGACAATATTTCTGAAGAAAAAAAACGAATGATGGAAAGGATTTAGCATTTATAATTGTAGTTCGTAAACTGAACTCATAACACAGTACATTGCTCTCCCGACTAAACTATTCGCTGTGCATTCAAGGAAACGTTACTCCAATACTAGTAATCACATTTTAAAAATTTTATTTTGATTAATTTCATAACCGCATGAATAAGTCTGGACACCTTTATTACACTCTACTCTTCCATAAGTTATTGCTTTATTTTAGGCGAATATACACATGTTTGCCTATACTAAACTTAACGTTCCTGCATGTAAACATGTCAAGTCTAACCGAAATTTATGTCATATCCATAGTAATAAAACTAATAAAACTATAGTTTTATCATATCAAAGAACAAACCTTTAGGTAGGCATAAAGAGGATGCTGAAGATAGCCATTCACGTCGATGTTCTCGAGGTGTGGGAATCGTGGCTGGAATCCAAAACCAGGCCGAACATGGACGACACTTTTCATGATTTCCGAACCATTCCATCCGGGCTGCAACTACATCATAGTAAAACTGATATTTAGTTTCATCTCTATTCAAAAGATAATATTTGATATATTAATTTATTTTGAAGTCGGAACGAGAAACCGCATACCCCCATTTTTCACAGTACAGAGCTTATGCCGGGCAATTTCATGTCATACAAAAAGCATTTTATGTTAAACGAATTTCAATAAATGCAACGTAACGTTTTGAAACAGCAATGCATTGCCGATTGTCATTTAAAAAAACCTCCAAATACTTTTAAAAATGCTCCACCGCTGACAAATGGTATTTTTGCCTATCAAAAACAGGAGCAGACAAAAGCAAAATGAATAATTTTAAATGAATGTATATTTGTCTTAATTGGACACATATAAGTATCGTTTATGGGCTGTCGGCGATGGAGCATCTTTAAGTAAAAAGCATGGCAAATTCTGCGATTTTAATATGGAATTAAATATCACATAATCATATATTTTCATTAGGATTACTCACCCCACCAAATTGATTGCATGGCACTCCAAGAACCTGTAGTCCTCGGGCCTCGAAATCTTGTTGTAGTGCATTAAGACCGACATACTGGTGCGCTAGGCCTCAGTAGGTCGCCACGTTGACCACCAGCAGGACTTTGCCGCGGTACTTCGACAGATTAATCGTCTCATTCTGGTAGATATTTCGTATGAAAAAATCGTACACAGAAGCCGACGAGTTTGAAGGCTGTGTACAGATCACGCGTTGGCCGCTCACAGCGGACAGGAAACCAAACACGGTCGCCAAAATGGCGACCCCGCCAGAACTCTGTCCCGGCATGATGGATCTCCTGCAAATGAACCACTTGTTATGATGTCATCCGCTTTTAAATGCACCGAAACTGCAGTGTTTGTATGTTTGTGTTTTTTTGTAATGCGTCTACTTTAAACTCTGCAAATTCACATTGGTTGACTATAATTAGATTACTCTATGATAAGACAAGGAAACATATTTTTATGCATTTTAATCAAACAACAGTCAGCGTAATTCACATGCACTGTGGTCAACACACCATTAGTGTAGCTGAAACATAATCTGTCACCATTTTTTCAGTATGCCCTTGTGTCTTTGCAGTTTTATCTAAAAAAACCGCAATGGATGTGAAACAACAGGATGACAAAATGTTTAGATTACGAGTACCATAAGTTCAAAAGGAAACATTTATAAGGCCACATCGCAGCGCTTACTTTCAATCGCAGAAGTACCATCATGCCGGGACAGAGTTCTGGCGGGGTCGCCATAATGGCGGCCATGTTTGGTCTTCTGACTTCTGTTAGCGGACAGACAGCGGTCTGCACCCAACCTCCACAGAACAGAAGTACTGTGTACGACTACTCCATCAGGAGGATTGATGGTGATGGTTACCAGCCGATCGACTGGTCCTATTACCATAACAAGGTCCTGTTGTTCGTAAACACAGCCACTTACTGAGGTAAGACACCTCAGTACTTCGGCCTGAATGCACTACAAGACGAGCTAGGGGACGATGGACTGCACGTCATTGGTGTTCCATGTAACCAGTTCAACAAGGTAGGTGTTAAAATAACGTAATCTTTTCTTCTCTTTTCTTCTCTGGCGAGTCATCAAAAGCACTAGAAGCTGCCACATTTGCTATGTCTCTTCTTGCTTCTCAGTCTACCACCTTAGATTCTCCAATTTTGCTATCTTGATGTAATACAGAAAAAGACAAGTTTATTTCGTTGTGGCTGTTTGAGGTTGAACTCATGCAAAACTAAATCTAGGAATTTTTCGTTATTCATAATTTTTTATGGATAACGAAAAGTCCTAGATTTAGTTTTGGCGTAGTTTTGAGTTTCGTGATGTTGGTAGACAACGCCAGAACTACGTGTTCATGATCTTGCTGGAGCGGGTCTTTGAGTGGTGACATTGTCCCAGAAATAGTAGGGATAAATATAGGAAGTAAATATTAAAAAATAACGTTTTAATGCAAAAATATATATTAATCATTATATTAGAAAAATCAAGAAGACATATATATTGTAATTTTGTAATTATTTATGAATTATCCAATAAAGCATAGATATTATTTGCTCGATTCCACATTTTTACTGGCGGAATACCATACATGTATATTATTTGAATGAAATTAGAAGTCATTTTATTTTCATAATACCTGTAATATAATCTTATGTCCGGAATATTGTAAATAATATACACTGCGCGTCGAGATGTAAGATGAGATTATTTTCCTTGTTGAGGTATGTGATATGCGGATGCATGTGATGAAAAAAAAACCGTTTGAATGACGTAAATTCAACTATTTATTATATTTATTTTCCGGGTGCTAACGTATCAATAAATAATCTTTTATTATTTCTCCATAGTATCTTTTTTACAAATCAACCGCAGAATGTTTTTCGAGATAGGCAATAAAACTTCGTTCTGTCCCTTTTCAGGAGGAGCCCGGTGATAATGGTACCGAAATAATGAACGGTATTCAGTATGTCCGGCCAGGTGACGGATTTCTCCCACACTTCAACATGACGGAGAAGATTGACGTCAATGGGGCAAATCAACATCCGCTCTATGAATACCTTAAGGTTTGTATAATATTATCTGACTTTTAATGGTTATTAGAATACTACTTTCCTGAAAATTTGTTTTAGGCGAATTGACTGTAATTATTTGTTTTTCATTATTTAAGTGCTATAATAAATAAGGACAAACCAATAAAAATTAACTAGACGTTAATACCTGTTAAAATTTTCTAACAAAATCTTGGATCCAGATTTTTCTTTTTAAAGATTCCACAAGTAGACGCTTCCAGTTTCAATTTTTCATGATTTGTTTACTCGTCAGCAGTGCATATATTTGTAAATAGAGAGCTTTGGAGCATACCAGGTCCAGTCCTGTGTTTCAGCACTTTTAAGTACTCAAAATGGTACACCTCCTTAATGTGATCTGATTAATAAATGTCTGGACATGATAAAAATGTTTTGGTAGCGTCACGTTGAGCAGTCCAAATGGTTTCGTTTTGAACGTCTTATATTGTTATAGAATAAGCAATTCTTTTAGATCAAACCAGAAGTTGTCATGGCGGCTATCATAAATGAAGCAAAACGCTCAGTATTTCTGAAACATCTGCTCACATCTTGTTGTAGTATTGTAGTTTATATTCTAGTTCATTAAATCTGGAGTTAAGGGTATCGTTTCCGTATCATGTCAGCATGCTTTGATTTTAAACTTTCAAATATTTTTGATATACTGGTCCGTGATAAATTCTCTCGTTATTATAGGAATTTTGTCCACCTATCGACGAATTCTACCGTAGCTTCAGTCACTATGCCCCGCTGGCCGTTAACGATGTCCACTGGAATTTCGAGAAGTTCCTAGTTGGTCGTGACGGACGGATAGTGAGTCGCTACCATCCGACAGTAGAACCTGGGGATATTCGAGCTGACATCGTCAATACACTTCAAAATCACGCCGATGCTCTTGTTGGATAAGTTGACATGTTGTTGAAAACTGTGGGTAAATTGGAATTTCTCAGGCAAGTTCAAAGAAAATTATCAGTGAAACTCTACCATCACTATATTGGTGAACTAGATAAATACTTAATTCAACTTTAATATTCAGGTTCGATTCGGAATAATCTTAGATATGGTGGAATATCTCGCAAAGACCGGAACATTTTACCAACCACTCTATTCAGCATACTTGTTTACAGTACCTACGGCATTTATTTTCAAAATTGAGATATTTATTAAAAAATTAATCATAAATCAAAGTTGAAACCACAATTTTTGAATAGTTTCTAAAGTCGAATATGCCCGCAATTCTCAAGCCTTTTAAAATTATACTCGTTCATTTATCAGATTTATTGAAAAATATTACAAATCCTTTACAAAAACCTGTATTTCTCCTCATTGTGAATTCATGAATCTTACTATTGCTTCTTTATTTTGTTTATATATTGTTATATTTTGTTAATAGATGACCAATGACATTTGTTATTTTAAAACTACGTGACATACGTATATGACGTAGACGTTGTCAACAGCAACAAGCTGCAGACGTCTGCAGAAAGATGGGTTTAGCGGGAGCTATTTAGTGCATTCAGCTCTTCGCTGGACACATCTTTGTATGTGCGTGGTATTTTATACCAGATGCCATAGTCGTTTGACTAAATATCAATCAATGTATGTTATTTGTCCAATATGTAAAAATATTTTAGCTTGTATTCACCAAATTTATTATTTCACTAATTTGTGATAACTATTGCTTTTATTACTATTAATAATTTTCATTTTATATTGTACTCTAATATTTCAAAGTTCAGAAATAAAATCATTACTAGAACAAATACATCTCTTTTCTTAATAATGTACACAAAATGATAAATTATAATCAGTTAATTCTTAGCGCTGCTCATATAATACTTTTTTAAAGCTTTAATGCCGCACATATGACTTTGATTTTGACTTGTAACAAATTAGAAATTGTCATTTAGATAAAGGTTCCCAAACAACTGGATGTTGTCTATCATTTTAATCAAACTAGAATTAATTGATTTTCAAATTTTGAAACGACCCGAGCCTTAACCATAGCAACTGCAATTGAGTTCATCACACGCTGTTTCCATTGAAAACGATACATAGAGAAAGTCTCCTTACTATATCCAGCTAGTATACAATATCATTACTAACATGCTTTAATTTTGAAATGATGATCCAAATCCTACGATTGGTAGACTACTTAGACATGAAATTGAGGAGTAGCCAGAACGGAAATATATTTATTCTTAGGAATTATTGATAATCTAGTGTAGTTGGTTATTTTCGCATGGACGATATTTTTTTTCAAAATCGTGAAACATGGATAACATGGTCTCGAAATGTGATCCATTGACTATTATAAAAAATGTGTACATTAAATAAACTCCTGATTCGTACCTGATACTCCTGGTTGCTTGATTAGTTGAAATTAATGCATTTATAGAAAGTCGAAATGGCCAAATTATTGACCCGCGAAAATAACATTACGTTACCGTAATTACTGTTTAGTGAAAACAACTCAGATTAATGTAGTTTTTTGTGTATTTTATTGTTTGACACATATGTGACCTAATATGCTAATGACTCGTCACCATGCGGTCCAAGGGATGCCTCAATCAGGGGCTGAATGCACTAAATAGCCCTTTTCTTTCAGCACCCATCAGCAGACGTCGGCAGCTTGTTGCTGTTGACAACGTCTGCGTCATATGTGTATCACGTGATGACGAATCACAGGCACAATTGCATCAGTCACCTAAGTTATTGTAAATGACGTGACATTGGGAAAATGATTCAAACGTAAAGTTCATATTTTTATATGACATAAGGTAATGTTTTCAAACAAAACACTATCATTTTATCCAATAATGACGCCGCTAGGTGTAGCGACATTGGTAGGAGGAGATTTGTTCAGCTCTCTTTCGATATCATTCCGGATCTCTGTTGGGAGAACCTTTGGGTGGTATCTGCTTACGATTCGACCATCTCGTCCAAGTAAGAACTTCTCGAAGTTCCAGTGGACGTCATTGATAGCGAGTGGTTCTGCCTCCGTGAACATTCGGAAGAATTGGTCTATAGGAGGACAGAATTCCTGAAATCACAAAAACAAAATTTCATAATGATAATGTACTACTAAAAAGTAAATTAATTCTTTCTTACATATGCCCTTTCGAAAAAAAAAACCATTTTCACTACCGCAGCTTTGGTCTATATAACCTGAAGTCGTCAACGTTATTTCATAAACTGTTTTGTGGATTAAAATCCGAAAAAATGTCCATATGTCCCCAAATCGGAAGTGTCGTACCTTGAGGTAAACATACAAAGGATGCTGGCGAGCTCCGTTGACGTCGACCTTCTCGGTGAGAGGGAAGTTGGGACGGAAACCGTTTCCAGGACGGACGTACATGATACCGTTCATGATCTCGGTACCGTTCCATCCGGGCTCTTCCTAGAAAGAATATAATTCAAATACACATTCAAGCAAATATAGACATTGAAATACATCATTCATTACCGGGGTAAAGTTTAGTTGTGATAACGATAATTATAGAACTTGTGTTTCTGCAAATAGTCTGAATTATAGATGTAAGGTTCATCCAGCATTTCTTTCAATTTTCCGGTATTAACGCCATTACCTTGTACTTTTTTCTGATAGCTATGAATAGAATTTTTTTCTTGTTATACAAATGCCTTTTGTTTTTTAGTACGATTACTTCACTGTTATTCCATAGACTCTCATAAAAATATTCTTTATTCCCTCATTTCATCATATTTGTCAACATTTATTTCTGGTGTATCATCCAATTAACAATGCAGGTGATTAAATGTAGTGCAATATCGTATTAGTGGAAGGAAAGGTAAGTACCAGATGGAAATCTACCGACCTACCATCGGTGTCTGGCAAACTACTCTACTTGGGTTTCGAATATGGGACTAGAGGTGCAATTATAATGGTACATGTAGCATGCTTTTTTTAATTTAACTAATCGGCTTTGCGGTCCGTTTCACTTTGAAAGATTAGATATACTTCATACGTCATTTGATTTATCGATAACAATAATGTCATGTTGCCCACATCAATCTATATTATAAACTATTGTTAATTGCAACGATAATGAATTGATTAAAAGTTTTACGTGGAGATATTGTTGGAAATCAAACAGATATTGACACGTTGCGTGTCTGGCTGGGAAATGTCCTGATGGCGTTACAGGAAATAGATGTTATCTTTCGTTTGATAGTGAACTGACCAGATGCCGACTTTCTGAAGGCTGGTCCTTAACTATATGGTAAACTACATTATTTTTACGTATTCAATAGTCTGCGTCATCGTTACAATTGGCGAAGAGGAAACAGACAACATCAACATTGCGTTCATTTCGCGTTTTATATATTATACGCGAAATATTTGAATTCACGTTCAAGCTCTCTGGCTAGTGATTAATAATACGCGATAAACATATTATTCTTTCGAAATAATTAAGATCATAACAGTGTTTGAAAAAACAAACATGTTTTTTCATAGTGACACAAAATAGCATAAAACTTTACTAATGGTGCATAACTTCCATGGTATCATAAAACTTTACTAATGGTGCATAACTTCCATGGTATCATTGCAGTCGACATGAACTCTTATAATCCTTGATTTTCTCTATTATTTTTCTTTCTTTCGCGTATTATTAATATAAATTATAATTACATGTCCAAAAAATATATGTTTAAGCATTACCGTTGAAGTAGCAAAATTTTGATTAAACAAGATTCCTTTACAATTATTTTTCTTATAATACATATTAAAATAACATCATCCTACTGCATGTTTTCACGCCTTTGATTTCGCGATCTTTGATTCTACTTATTGAATTTTAAAAAAAATCGTGGCCCATTTATTTTTGCTATTTATAATTTCCCGTGAAATATGAAATGATCTCGTAAATAATTGCACGCAGATATAAGTTGGTTTACAGTATCTGTGATAAGCTGAATGCTGAAATATAACTGTTACCTGGTGGAACTGGTTACACGGTACCCCTAGGACCTGTAATCCCCGGGCCCCGTAGTCGTTCTGTAGTGCATTCAGACCATAGTACTGGGGAGTCTTGCCTCAGTAGGTCGCTACGTTGACCACCAGCAGGACTTTCCCGCGATATTGAGACAAATTAATTGTCTTTTGCTTGTGGATATCCCTGATGGAGAAATCGAACACGGTGCTAGTTTTATCAGCAGGTTGGGAACAATTCACAGTCTGCCCATTGATACAAGACACAAGACCAAGCATGGTCGCCAATATGGCGACCCTGCCCGAACTCTGCCCCGGCATGATGACAAGCAAAAAGTGAGAGAGATCGCTGGCCTCTATGGCTAAATATACCTTGTTATGACAGACTTTGGGAACAAGGACAGGTGCGTATCAGGTGTGACGACCTTGCCATTTATAAGTTATGTTCACTCCGCGATTCATATCTTAATTGTCTTGTTTTCGACAAACGCCATACCTTGTAAAATTCCCTATCAAAGATTAATTGGTATCCGCATTGGTATACTTGTGGAAGATATTTTGGCTTGATAATCTACAAGATGCTCCACCGCCGACAGAGCATAAACGGTACTCATTATTTGAACAATAATTTGTGTTTAAATGTAGGACTTACAAAAAAAATCATATAAAATAAAATGTTTTCCTTTTGGTGGATGCTCAATCAGTACTTTATTCCATATATGGTATACTGCCATGGACTTTTTTTCGAGCCGCAATTAATTTTTTCTTATATTTTTATCTTAAAGTAAAAACGGAAGCTCAAACTTTTGTTACTAAAGAAAAATCTTTAATCATTTGCTTCTGTTTTTGGTAGAGAAAAATACCATTCGTCAGCAGTGGAGCATCTTCACGGAAAAGATAGAGCTGAGGTGGCTAAGTGTTTTATCATCACACTTATCACAAACGTCCCACATCTGGGTCGTGAGTTCGAATCTAAAGTGGGGCAGTTGTTAGCAGGTTTTCACAGCTGGAATATGGTTTTCATCCAGCTATTCCGGCTTTCTTTCAAACCCTCAATTCAGTAGACCTTAAATAACCTTAAACCAATAAAAAAAACTGTATACATGTTTGTATATGCAATTTCCGTTGTACACTTTCTCATGTAAATATCTTCTGAACACGTGCCTTTTGATGTCGCTCTTTAAAGGCGAAAGTACAGTACAATCAAACAATATACACTTTATATGATAATGGTCAACTAGTAAGCCACTCCAAGGTCATTAATAATGTCTTTTGTAGCCAAATATGATGCGAAAGCATAAAGCAAATCGGTCATTATTTTCACATTTTATTAATCATTCTTTAAAATATTAAAATGAGACAACAGGAATTCAACATTTAGTGTAAATTTAGCACTAGGTTTTCAATGATAAAAATAAAACATCTTATACAGATCTAATCACAAGTTACTTTGAGATTTTTTTTCCCAAATCTGGCAACACACAACACAAATAGCTATACAGTAGTAATAAAATATTAGCATATTTTTTCTTAGAATAAGGATTTCACACATTATAAATATTTTATATTAAAACATCACATACAATTTTATCTATAAAATATTAACAGTTGAAGTTATAACCAAATTCCCCAATCTACATTTTCTATAGTAGGAGAAAGGGAGAGACATTTTTATTAGTACATATCAAAAGTAGTCTACATTTTAAAGGCCTACTACCTTTCCGGAGCAAAATATGAAGATTTCTTAAAAACATTAATTACCTCAGAAAATATATCCCGATGGCCTACGATGAGGTTACAACATCAAACATATGCAATATTTCCTGTGTAATATATGATAACAATGGCGAGTCATTTCGCTGTTTTACCGTCTGCCGAAGTGATAGTCAACTACCGCGCGGTATTTAGGATAATCATAAGACGACCCGCGTTATGAAAATTAACATTTTATTTATTTTAATTAAATTGTTTAGGAGGTGATAATAAGTGTAGTATTAACGTTAAGTTGATAACTTTTGCCACTCGACAAACTTATTAATCTCAAAAACTGTTTCGGAAAGGTAGTGGGCCTTTCAGCTTTTCCTATCAAAGGGACATAACAAAATGTCCTTTATAGAAAGGTGTCTTGATAGAGATGGTTTAAAAACTACTTTTAAAATAGGCATTTGAGCTGTGTCCAATTAGTCTGATGTATATATACTCAATAAATTCGTTTTGAAATTCAAAATAATTCTGAGTCCAGTTAAAGAGCTAATTACACTAAACGGAGTTGATGACTCGGTCCTTTATTCAAGCATTATATTGCTTTCAGTTGGCAATCATGGGACAGCGGCAAATTTATTGCTTATATTTACATTTGATTATAATTTTATGATGACATCTCAAGATATTTTACGTCTTTAATCAATATCAGCTAACCACATATGAGATTTATCTATTTTTACACAATGCCGAACAACATGAGGATACAAGATTATTGTCAAAAGCGAAATATATAAAACGTATAAAATTCTGATTTTCTGTCACCATTACGCCAAAATACATTGATTTATTACATCTTCTGTATATTGACCTGAATTTGTTCTATTATCAAATATTTAACCTTTAATTAATGGACCAAATACTCATATGAATATAATTTCTTATTTTGATCTATCTTAAAGAATTTTTCTTGTCGTCGTAGTAAAATTGGACACATGAATCCGATATTTATGTAGTTATATATGGTTTGACCACCAGTGTCATAACCATTTTAGACGATTTATTGGTTAAGATTAAAAATTACGAAACGACAAATGTGTCTCGCCTAACTTTAGCGGTTATTAGAACGAGTTCTCCCGAAAAGAGAGACACAACTTAAAGTTTCAACCAGCCAATGAGATTGAAGCGATTAGTTAAAAATTCGTAATACATGCAAAATGACACCGTCGGTTTCCAACAACCTATTGATTACGATTTTGTGTCATGATTGTTGAAACTGGGGTACGAATGTCTTAATGACTATACTTTGCATAGTTTTGAAGGATGTCTTTCAAATATTTTCATGTTGTATAAATCTAATAGGCTTTCAAAAATAGGAAAGCGATTTCCTAAAAATGTTCATATATATCACAAACATTCCATTATAACAAATAAGCATATGGACGCTTTGTACCTGTATAAACTATTTTCTGCCTTTTTTCTCTTTTTGTTTCCTCCTTTGTTCTTCAGGGTTGGCAATTTTTATTATGTCCTCTTCGGGATATACCTGGGTAGCAATAGTAATTCCCCATAGTTCTCGTTTGGTCTTGTCGGACGTATCCAAGGCAATATTCCACGCGTCGACTTCTGGTTCCCATGTTTCTCTGTCTGGCAGAAGCTCGCTTTTAATTGTGGCAGCGACACGTGGCCATTGCCACTGACGAATGCCAGGATTATAAAATGGCGCCGGAGACACAAAGTTCAATATATTAGGGGTCTCCACTTTCTCTATCATAATCGGTATCACCCTCTTTTGTCGCGCTCCTAAAATGAAAAAAAAAATGGAAAAAGACAGGCTTTACATCACTTTTCTCTTTCCTTCAATAAGATATTAAAACTCAAATTAATTCAAATATTCATATTTCTTATTTGTCTTTCAAATATTTCTTCATTTTCTATATTTTTGTTATTGACAAAAGGATTGAATAACAAGCAAAGCCTATATCAATTAATTCCTAACGCAGATCTAGTGATTTTGTATGTTAGATTAACTCCACAATTGCCATCATCAGTGCTGTTTCATGAAAGTACAAGTAACAAGTTACCTGGAGACAGAGCATGCGCAAACTTGAGCTGGAAGTCAGCAGCCGGACTATTGTAGAATGATTTTGATAAGATCACAGCACAGCGTCGACATCTGAAAAGAAGGAATTCCATGTGAGTGGATTCGAGTATAAAAATGATAATTAAGGAAAAGGTTTTTATCATGACAAACACTGAATATATTTTCAATTGGTTTATCTCGTGTCATCCTCGAACTTCTAGGGGTTACTATCACCGGAGTTACGACAGTGAAAGTAGCCTCTGGAAACGCAATTTTTTCCACAAATATTCAAAAGGGATATATCATCTTATGAATTTTCAGTTCAAACTTGTAACTCGGTTTAAGGTGAACACGTGTAATTAATATATTGTTATAATTTAACGCTAAAGAAATCTTGTTTATTCATTTTCAATAAAAACAAAATCGAGACCATTCGTTTATAAAACTTTATAACCCAACTGTGTTTGCCCCCGGGGACTTTTCAGTGATTCTACAACTACATAGTATATGGAGGATGAAAGCGCCATAATACGCAGATGAAATATTATGTTTTTATTAGATGAAAATAAAAATGAAAGGTAAGTGAAATTGAACTTTCTTTTACCGTACTTTTTCTCGATGATAGCCGCTGATACAGAATGAGTGGCTGTTCCCACTAAGTCGTCTCTCCAGGGAACAAACAATCGGAAGTTGTGCTCCGGACCTTCCAAGATATTACACATGTCTTTTACAAACTCCAGCTGGTCCTGTGCTTCAGGGTTGTAGATGACAAAACAGTCGTAGTATATTTCATCAGCGCTCTCCACTAGAAAAACAAAAAAATATTCAAACAATAGTCAACATGAACATTATTACATAAGATAAATCTTGAATCGAATAAACTAATAAAACGCTCTTTATACATCCGAAATGTGCTTTGTTTTGTTTTGCTTATCTTTTTTTTTCTTTTGTTTTTGTGTATGATTTTTTGTATAATTATTGTGATAATTTGCGTAATTTGTATGTATGTATTTAATATATATATATATATTAATGCCAATACTATCCCACACAAAGATGCAAAAATTTAATACTGATGCCCGTTCATCATGTATAAAATCCACATTTATCAGTGTCTATGTGCAAAGTATCATTCGTTAACGCAGCAGAATCATCTGGTTTGTAAAATTCTGGTAACTTACTTCGAAATACCATAGCCACATAATAATGCTACATTAGACACAAATTGTCTTTCAACTAATACCTCTTTAGATCCACTGTGTCCAGCATTCTTTTGAACACACAATTCTGTATATTTGCTCATTACAGAGTAATCTGACCTTGATTGTATATATTAATTGTGACGTCATATGCTTACGAGCAGTACGTCAGCGAAAACGACGTGAATTTTACTTACAAATAATGACGTCACAGTGGATACCTACCTAAAAGGGATGTAACTCTGTAATATGTAAAGACAGAATATAGTAGCTCCTTACCATCTTTTACGGTGTCCGTCTCCTTCCCTCTAGGCGGAGACCCGGGATTCGATGTTGGGTCTAGAACAACAAATAAGACATGGTATGGATAAGCGATGTGACACTCGAAACAGAATGTTATGTATGATATTCATACTACAGATTACGTTTTTTTCTTGGTCTAACACACAAAGAAATCAGGTATGAGCTTTGAGCGGTACCGCATTCAGCACAAGATGTTGTGTTTGATACTCATACACACTTTAATAAAACTTTGATTTTAAAAAATGGCGATACTGATATCCAAATTGTGAAACTCACTTACTCTAACTATCATATTGAAATACCGAATATTTAATAAAATGGCCATACAAATGAAAACATTTCTTAATGTACAGTTAACTCCCTCATGTCTAAAATGTCCGGCTTCACTGGAAATTTAAAGTTTAATGTAAATCTGCTAAAGTGTATATAAGAAAAACATTTGTCGTGGAGAGCATTTTCGTGTAACTATGATCATGCATTTGATTAACAAACTATATTGGGTGTGCTAGTACTAGGCCTTTTATCTTGGTCGCACGGGGCAGCTACCAAGAACTAACTGAGGGGAGGAGGTTATTCTACGTGAAATATGACACTTAAATTCTAGCTGTAAATCGGTATAAGACACTAATAAACCACGCAACCTTTCATTGAATAGTCTTTTACTTGAGTCGAACGCGCCTATCGCCAATCACATGGTTACACAATTTCGGGTGTGTTGTTATCTGGATGTGTAAAATCCTAATATAGGAATTATTCATATAAACGTTGCAAAAATTATTTAAAATAACGATTTAAAAAGTTTCTTAAACTTTGTATAATTAAGGCGTTATTTTAGTAGACCCAATTGTGATAAGGTTTTGTACGTTCAAATCCAGAAACACGTTAATTAACTGATTCGCCCCTGAAAACTTATCATAGTCTGTTCCATCTTTTGAATTTGAAGAGCTCAAGTACGTCTTAAGGGGTAAATGGGTTAATAAAATACAATGATAAATGTCGGTTAAAAATCAAAAGATGAAATGTTATATACAAATTTGTTTTCTTATGTCAAAATTTTACATCAGTAATCCCATATACCGCCAAATATATCAAGAGATATTTTTATTTCCGTTTTGGTGGTAGTGATGACTTTGAAAAGTGTAACATCAATTACAGTTTCGCCATTTTTACAAAACAAGGCAATGAACACTTAACATTTCCATTTCAATATTCTCAATATCAATCTCATTTATAAGTCATATCGATAGTCCCATTGCGAGTTAAAAACAGAATTAAATAAAAATAAAAAAATGATATATAAAGAATGAAACCCTAAAAAATACGTTATACAGAATATTGATGATATTCAATTTAAAGAAAGCTGACTACAAACCTCGGAAAGTGGGGTCATTGAATATATTCTTGACAGTTGCTTCGTTCTTTTTCCACTTTTCAACGTCTCTCTCTAAAAACAAAAATAGTATTTTTAAATTAAAGAAGGTATACCTTTATGCACAGTACATGCCACGTAATCTTCAATGACCTGAAAATGACAATGTGTTTAATTACTTTTACCAATCTCATTTACAATAGTATAATAACAACAGTAATCAGGACCCAGTTGTTCTAATTAGGCTAATCACAGTTTACTGACAATTTTAATATCAAGATAAAATTAAAATTAAACATATACTTCTTTTGAAACTAAATTTTATACAAGTTTAATGCATTTATTTCTCTACCTATTTTGGAGAAGATAACCACAGGATTCCAACAAACGAGAAATAAAAATGTCGCTAATCATGTGATTAAGCTCATCTTTTGAACAACTGGGTTCAGGTACCTGGCAGGATATAAGCTATGGATGGAATTCCCTAATATACAAAACATGAGAATTGTTTAAGAATATTACCACAATACATGAGAATTGTTTAAGAATATTACCACAATATATGATAATCATACATTGTGACTATATTTGATATTGCGAATTTGAGTTTATTGTTGGATAAGGAAAGGATAATAAATAGTTCTTATAGAATCTATGTCAGTCTCTCAATTCGCATTTACCACAATATATCATAGAGATACGCTGTGTTTATAGCTTGTGTTAGGAGCAGGAGCAAGGTGTTTGGCATAAAAGATTCTACTTCAAGATAAAAATAACAAAGGTTAAGAGATTTCCACTTTTACAAAGAGTCACAAGCCACATACTTATACACGCATACATAGCAGGAGAGGCCGTCCTTAAATTACCCTAGCTGTCAATAAGATGTTTATATCTAACAAACTAACCAACAGACAAAAAAAAAAACCTTCTCACTTATAAATACTGATATACTAAGAACACATCAAATATTACGTTAACATATCTTATAAAGAAAGAAAATAATCAGGTATCATATGAACATTTCAGTTATTTTATTAAAATGTACATTTTGAGTTCGTGACGAAAGGGAACATTTAAATTAATGAAGTTAAAATGATCAGATACATCAAACAATTACACTTTTAAAATTATAAAAATAATTTCATGTGGAATAAAGTTATAATGTAATTCTAGATATATATCTTTAACTAATTCTAAGTTTCGGCCACTCTATAAAATATTACTCCCACGTTATGTCACTTGAAAGACAATATTTCAGGTTTACTAGTCCTTAAAGCTTTAGCTTTGCATAAAATATTCGCAACACAAATTAATGTCATGTCCATAATAATTATAAAACATTTTTATTGAATGGCAGCTTAGTGCTGCCTTATTCCTTTCAAGGTTACAAATCTCCTTAGGGGGAATCCCCTCAAATTTTCCGAAAACTAGGTCAACACGTTACGCTGATAAGCTCATCCAGGTTTTCGGTTTTAAATTTAAAATGATACTTCTCCGATAAATATATTGTTATCCAATAAAAAAAAACATACAATACATATGATACATTGGATTTAATCGATATTAAATCCATATTATTAATATGGACACACATATGTACTATGGAGATATGAACATTTCTGCAGTATGCAAATGAGAATCCATTACGCTATAAATTACGTTTGGAAATTCTACATACAAAAAGTGAAAGTAACACGAATTATTCAGCGAGTAGAGTCCAGATACAATTTTTTATTTGTTGTAACAAACCAATCTGATTGAAATACAGATCTATATGATCTCACTCCGTCCTCTAGGTAAAGGAGTGCTACAATGATCTCCATTTCAATCAGATTGGTAAGAAACTCAAGTTAAAAAATAATAATTTCTATTATATGTTATATTTCTATGTTCAAGGATCAAAATAACAGTTAAGATGTACCTGGATGAGGTGATTCTTCATAAATATCTACAGGTACAACAAATTAGTATACATTGTTTATATATATATATATTAATTAAGATACCGATTTCGTGTTACAAATTATGTTTTATGATAATAGAAATTACGTTATACCTTCCAAAAGCAAAAGAAATGCTCGACAGAAAAAAAATGAAAATTCATCAATATGAACCAATGACAAACTATAAACAGAGATGTTTGTTTGCATGTCAACCTATGACAAAGTAACAAAGAAACAAAAACAAAGAAACAAAGAAAGTGTTTCGGAAGAGTTTTCGTTCTTCGTGATAATATACATCAGTAAACCTGACTTAACGACCACCCCCTCTGTATAAAACAACACCTGTTAATACGACCACTTTTTCGAGTCCTAAATTTCAACATAATTCAACCTGGGTATCAATCTGGTTAAAATAGATTGTATAACCATTATACACTACGTTATAGATTGTATAATGGTGAGATGTCTTTTAGTCAGATTGTCCGTGTATAAAGGCCACAAGGCTATTAAGACAATTTTCTTTGTAGCTTGATAATCACTATTTTACTTCATTTTACCAACAGTTACCAAAGAACAAATATATTAACATATTAGTTTTTGATAGTGAAATATCCTGTCAAGATAAAATTACTGGGTGAATTTGGGATTCGAATTTTGGTACTTTTTTGCTGCAAATTAGGCTGAAAAGCTTTTCATTAGTATAATGGGAAGCTATTCAGTACAATTTGCAGTAATATTAGGACCAAATGCGGGTCGTAAATTCACTCAGAGAGATTACATTGACAGGATAATTTACCTTGAAAAAAATATGTATTTATTATACATTATGCAGTACTTACTTATCATATTGCGACAATCTTGGATGACATCAAATCTCTCTAGCTGATTCAGAAAACCTATTAAGTTCCCAACGGTTGGCTTCGGATCAATTCGTGTTGTCCACAGGTGAAGCATTTCCTGCGTTGGACTTTTGTTCCGTTTCAAGTTTTCAATTTCTGGTTGCGTAAAGTTTAAAAGTTCGGCATAACCATACCAATCGTTGAACATCTCTGCGTCTGTTATAAAACACCCATCTACATCTAGGAACATGGCTATTTTTCTTCTGCATCCGGTATTTAAGGCTCTAATATGCACATCTTTCATTGATTCAATCAATTGTTCGATGTCTTTCATTTCTTCTTCAGTCGTCATTTTGACTTTTCCTCTTAACTCTAAATATCACAACAGAACACGACTTCCAATGGGGAAGTGTGTTGCCATTAGTGTAGTGTGTGTCTATCCATGGGTACCGAGGATATCCTGTTCAGTGTACAAGGATTACTTTCTCTTTTGGGTTGTGTGTCTGATCACCATGGGTAGTTTAAAGTGAATATGTCCTGTTCAGTTTACAAGGATCACTTTCTTTTTCTCTTTTTGCTAACGCGTTAGCCCAAACCGATCACCGAACTTTTACGACACCTTACTGTCTTCCTCACTTCCAGTACCTTCCGAAGTTCTCCGTTATACTTCCCAATTTTCGGTATGTTCAAATCTTCCGGATCGCTTAGTAATCGTTAAATATAATATATACCCGTTCAACTTCCTGGTCTGACACTTATGTATATTGACATTACAGCACATGGAAGAAGGGAGTAAAACAGGTCAGGTACACATGTGTGTTTATAGACACCCTTTGACAAGCCCATACATGGTAGCGAATAGGCAAATGTGTAATTCTAGCTATTCAGAAGGTGTATTGGTAGGAAAATGAACCAGTACATGTACTGGTTACTGTTTCATCCGGATTGATTAAAAAGACTTAATTTTAAAATTTTAATTCACGTTTGATGAGCTTTATCAGATACCCATTTAAATCAATAGTGTGGCCTAGCAGACGACAACCTAGGACCGTCGAATGTTACCGGAAGTATTTCAGCACGGGGTGGCTAGTATCATATCCTGGGATATGAATGTAATGAATCATTGCATACAGTCATACATCAAGTTAAGGTCACTAACATTTAGCTTGATTATCTTTGTCTCTTGTATATTTGATTCTCTTAAGTTTACACTAGGGGAGATAATCTAGGGTTTGAACTCTGTTGAGAAAGTCAACTATTATCAAACAGTATATCAACTATTAAGGGTCTAGTGGTCAGTCCAACAAAACGACGACAAAAGTTTTCTTTGATCAAGAAAAAGTAAATCAAATAGACCGATTTGATATCATTAAACATCTGCTTCAACTATATACTGTACATTGTTAAAAATGTTTTATCTATGACAACATTTCATGTATTTTGTATATTGAACCTCTGATAGAAGACATACCGTATTACTGATAAATGGATTCCATATCATATCTATTTTGGTCGCCAACTTGAAACCCTTTCTACAATAGAAATTGGTGTGGCATTCAATCAATATATTGCGTTTTTATCGGTTCATTTAAAGTCAGTGTTTGTCTACCGTAATTTGACCCAAAATTTCTGAAATGGGAATGTAAAACGAGATCGATAATTTTGTATAGTCGCAAAAGTTATTAACTTACCGTTAATACTACACGTATCATCACCTTCTGAACAATTTGATTTAAATAAATAAAACGTTAATTTTCATAACGCGGGTCGTCTTATGTTTCCCGCCGTCGTCCTAAATACCGCCTGGTAGTTGACTATCACTGCGCCAGACGGCAAATCAGCGAAATGACTCTCAGCTGTTGTCATATATTACGCAGGAAATCTTGCATATGTTTGGTGTTGTAACCTCATCTTAGGCCATCGATATGTATTTTCTGATATTATTAATGTTTTTAATAAACCTTTATATTTTGCTTCGAAAAGGTAGTGGGCCTTTAAAGTCAGTGTTTGTCTACCGTAATTTGACCCAAAACTAAATACCACTTACCTTTCTACCCGGGTGCTCCCTCCCCACCCACTAGTTCTAAGATATCTATTTTCAGAAAGTAGTTTTTTATTCATTTTAAGTTCTGGATTTTTATTGTATGTTCAGAATGGGATTCCTTTCCAGAAAATGATATCAGTATTTTGGTTATGTTATCAGACCAGACGAAGGATCTTTCAATGAATATCAATAATGTGCCAAGGGAAGCAACGCTGATAAATAAAGACATAAAGTGCAATTTTGAAGGAAAATATTTTCGATGTGTGATTTCCTGCTATTTGACGCCCAATGGATTTCAGTGGAAGCTTTTCTTTCCTGTGTAATTAAAATTAAAAAAAATAAAAGACCTGTGAAATTTTCGAGGTTTTATCGGTATGACCTTGAATGAAGGTCAAGGTCTAGAAAAAATTATGTGTTTATTGGTCAATCATATATGGTATTAAACTATTATTGTGAAAAAGTCGAAGTATAATATAAAATGATAAAGAAGCTAAAAAATCTCAAGCATATGTTTATATTAAATTTGGTAGGATAACGAGCTTTTAAATGTTGATTACCTCTGCCATATTTCATCCAATTTTATAACACTCGCATATTCTATCTCTTTGACAATGACATTGAAAGTTATAGAAATTATTTTAGTTCACAAAGCAAGTGCTAGTACATATACATAACATGAACGAATATTAACATGAACGATGTTGCTAGAGTTGTTATTGGATGAAAGTCTTTACAATGTTTGCGGAAAAAATCATAATGATAAGGGGAAAATCCAACAACAATACGGGATTGCAATTCGAAATGTAAACAGATCAAAATAAGAGGATCTGACAGCAGTCCATAAGGGGTTATATTTTAGTGACCTTTAGAAATGGACAATCAAATTGCTGCTGTCAGAATTTTGACTGGGAACGACCAAACAGTTTGAAAAAGCTGTCAGAATAATTTTCGTGTACGTAGTCATCTCGCCAAAAAATACGACAAAGATAAATGCATATGTATGTGACGAAATCGTGTTTCAATTGATGTACATTGTAGCAAGGTGTAGAAAATGCATTTGATCTGAAGTACAGTTGGTATAAAGGTCATCCGATAATTTATGGGATGTTGTCAGATCCTCTGTTGAACGGGGTGGTTATGAGGAACTGTATTTTAATCAGATTGAAATGGAAATCCCTTATTAGGGTCAAGTTTTCTTGGGCTCTGTTTAACAACGCGTATGTAACTATTGTTAATGGTGGTTGTCGACAATGGACCCAATATATAGTTATATCCTGTGAAGACTCTACTAGATCCCAACAGAATTCTAACTTAAAAAGTAATCAAACGAAATAGAATACTGCTCTACTGACTGAGCTACCTGGTCACCGATGACCGAGCCAGTCCAATCCCGGTGCATATCCTTATAATGTCAGGGAGTTGTCCGAGGACTGAAAAAGTTTTAATGTTGGAAATGAGTAGATTTAAATCTCTCAATCACAATGTAAATCAAACAGATTGTCGAAAATAATCAAATTAATGTATCAGAACCTTAAAAGTGTTGGTTGTGGAGAGGAGCAAATTAGAAACTCAAACACAAATATATCAAACAAAATATCAAACGATTATAATTTATATAAAGGGTGGAATTGCCATCCTAATATATTCGTTTAAATCCACATAAGGTTATCTGATTGCTTGTTTAGTCATCTCAAACAACCAGTTTTATTACTATACTTGTCACTTTTACAGGATTTAGTTTGCTCAATATGGCAGAAACAGATAAATTCATGTAAAAACCGTTTCACATTGCTATAACGAAAAAAAAATGGCTTCAACCAAAACACAAAAGCCTCGTCTTCCAAACATTCAGATTGGATTAAATACTCTCTACCTTATGGAACCATACTGTAATTATGTTGCAGTGTTACTTATAATAAACATCCCATTTTTAATTAATTTCTTTCGTGTATATTTATTTACCTGTGATCAGAGGGATAGCCTAAACAAATATTCATGTACATGTAGTTAATATAGCCATAGGCACAATGTTACAACTTACCTGAATGGTTCACGCACTTCAACCATACGTTCTCCCTTCGGAGCAGGTGTAACTCCAATTGTTTATATCGCATTAAAGCATCAAAGACCATCTTATTATCTGTGTGCTGTAATTGGTATATTATACATGTATAAATTGTACATTTTCTAGCTAAAACATGATTTTGTAAATGTCTCATTTTCGACGAGAAGTTACTAAAGATTCGTAAATAATAAATTTAAAAAAACTTAAAATGTAAAATTAAACCTATCTGATATGAATCTGATTGCATTACTGGTAATCGAGTTCTTGATTTTCAGACCTAAATAGCTGTCTCTTAAATGAATTAGGGTTACTTTGTGTTTTTTATATGTTCATTTCAGATTAAGATAGATGATTCGGTCTACGTGATAATAAGAGGTGCTTCCCACATTGTAACCTGGATTAAGAATGATATATCTAATCTGGTAACAGTTTTGTTGGTTATTTATTGATGAATATTTTCATGTTCATTTCATTTATTGATAAGCAAATTAAAATTCAACTATGGAAATTAATCGATAAAACCTTTTTGTTAGACTGGTGACATTTGATATTTCAGTTATGGAAACATCAATGCTACCGTCATGAAATTTGTTATCGTAGGACTACTTTTTATACTATATTTATTTCCAATGGCAACGTTTGTTTATGTTTTTTATTGTTATTTATTTGCCTATAACTATTCCGTCTTTGCATATTACAGAGTTAGCTTCCTTGCGGGTAGGTATCGATTGTTACGTCATTATTTTGTGAGCGCAATTCAAGCATTTTCTCCGAAAAGTATGACGTTACACTCCCAAACACATGGCGTCACATTCAATACCTACCCGCAAGTACAAATAACTCTGTAATATGCAAATCCGGAAATCTTACTGAAAGAATTTCAATTTTCAAGACTTCATTCAAGGGTAATAAACTATAAGGTATCGGCAAAATTAATACTTTTTCAACTATATCAATTATATATACTGTTCTTTTGGGGTTGCTTGATTTCGCAATTTCCATCTTAAAACAAGTTCGCGGAATAAATTTTTGCGAATTTTCATATATCTTCTTATCAATGTAATTAATGTATGATAAATTCTTCTTGGCGGGGGTACACTTTCGCATTTGTGCTTTGATAGCGAAATCGCGAAAATAAATCACAAGTGCAGGATTATTTTAGTTTATTATTTAAATTGAGATATTTTGATACAATTATCTTGTTGACAAAGAGTAAATATATGAGACCCCTACACAACATGTAAATCCCCATTAAATTAAAAATTCTAGATGTTTAACATAAAAACAATTAACCCTTCACGTCATACAGCACTAATGATGCCAAAAAATATGTTAAAATTAATTTATAAAAATTACCATGAATAAATAATGATATTATCTTCAAGATTAATAAATAATTAATTACCATTTATTCTAATTATAAAATTATTACCCATGTTCATGTCCTAAAGTTATACAATCAATCGACCTTGTGTTGAAATCTAGGGTACAGTGTTTATGGTAAACAAGATGTCTGCATATGTAAAACTGCTTTGAGTTGTATGATAACGACTGCACGCTATCCATGCTGAGATGTTCTTTCCAGGAAGTATATGGTATGTCTACATCATGGTGTGTGTATATATACATCTGCTTGAGTCATAGGGTTTTCCTATATCACAGTTAGCGTTCACGTTTTCCAGATTTCAAGATTCGACGAATTGCGTGATGACCGAGAAAAGGTAAGCTTAACATCTTATGATGTTTATTGATATTGATAATATCATTGTACATGTTGCAGATAGTTGTTTATGGTACTTTTGATTATTTATATATTGTTATCAAAGTGTTCGTACGTATATGCTTAAAACTACATATATCACATAACTTATATAATGTATAAATATTATTACAGTATACGAATTGTACGTCTGTATCCGCAAGTTATTGTTAAAGTACACTTATTTAAAACTTATGTATCTATATGAATGAGAACATCTTGTATTTCATAACGTTTACCATATATATATGACTGTCATACCCATCCCTAGAATATGTTATAGCAAAACTGAAGGCATTTCAGGAAAAAAAAACCTAAGCAATCACATGCCTACAAAGCCTTCCTCTGAAGATAACAGAGAACAACGCCCAATTTCTACAGTGTACCGTTATTCGATTATTTTGATATACATTAAAGGACCAAACTACCTGTCTCATATGTTGTCGTACACTATGACACAATCACAGGTGTGGATATGACGACAGTGACTGTAACCACAGGAATATCGAGGATGCATGGTGAAAGAATAATCTCATCTGATTCTTGGATTTTCTTCTTCGTATAACCCTCTGTGTTTGCAATTTTTTCGTTTAATGCATTTCTTCAAATTATGGTCCTGACGTTTTTCCACTATCTCTCTTTTGTTCGAAGGGAGAATTGCCATGTATTGACCGTAGGTCGATGATTTTTCTCAGTCCTATTCTTCAACAAATGACCATGGCTTTTAATTGTATGAACCTATATTACATCCAGTCTTTATTCTTCTAATCCTTCGTATACAAATACATCTATTGATTGTAGCTATAAAACATTTCAAAGAATCGTTCTCTTATTGCGCCGCTGCTCCAAATATGGCTTTATCTCATATGCAAAACATATGGAGAAGTGATATAACTGTACCAAGCACCACATCATTGGTAAATTTATTACGGTACAAATATCCGTGAGCAGTTAATATGTATCATGAATAAATACACCTGTGGCATCTGTAGGTAACATGTCACCCAGGCAGAACAGGAATGAGGAAGACGTCATATGCTTCTATTTTGGCTCTTGACTTTATGGAAGTTATGTATGTCTTGAAGAAATTGGGATTCATAATGTCCATTCTGCATGAAAACGATACGAGGGTAGCTGCAACATCCTCCACACCATGTGCATGATTTACGTTCTTTGCATTTTAATCGCCCTAAATGTGCTCTATTTTATTCTTTAAAATCCTTTCCCACCATTGCGTGACTGTTCAATGCATGAAATTGCAGTATCCTATGGTTCGCTGACATAACAAAAGACAGCAAAATAGGTGCATACGTACTTCTATCTGTCAGACTGACATTTTAAACTGATGTAACCGTAAGATTGCTGTCAGAGCTGCTTAAGTGAGCAATGCGACTACAGGTGTTCAGCGTCACCTAGAGAGACGGCCTCGGTTTGTTTGTTTGTTGGTTATTTGAAGTCACGATTTAAGTTTTCATCTCTACTCGAAACTTATCTTTTCTGATTACGTTATTGGGACCGGCTACAGTAGAATCGGAAAGACTTACTTGTTGGGTCGTTGAATTTAAATGTTGCCTATACTCTTTATTTGACATGTAGCTTCAAACAAGTTCTTAATTTGTTCTTGTTTAGTGTCAAAAAAGAGATATGTAGAAATATAAGTAACACATGGAAATGTATGTAATCACTTGGAATTGGCGTACATAGGCTTTGTCTGATGTCCAAACCTAGTAAAATCTTTTTGATTTGATAAACTATTTTCAAATGAGATGATGAAATAATTACAGGGCTTGCAATATATAACTCGTAAATAAGAATGACGAAACGATTATATAATACTTGTAATCTTACGGTTACCCAAGTTTAAATGAGCGATTGAATATTACACAATATGATGACACGTTGTTATTAGCATGAAACATGTAAACAAAATAATATATTTGTCTGCTATAAGATCTTTACTTTCATTTGTGACCGATGACATTTTATGATCTAATATAACCTCAATGGTAGTTATATTGTGATAAACCACAGATGAATAAACTAATATTTAATAGACACCAAAAAGGGCGTTAAGGACTAAAAGGGCGTAAAGGATTATTAAGTCAGAAATTTAATTAATGCTTTGTTTAATCAATAAAATGTAAAAATGAAATTTTCGTTTGGAAAAATGTTCGCTTTGTTATCACTGTAATAATTTATTATCTGTATAAGCTTCAAACCACTAACGACTATTCGAAGTGTATAGAAGAAAATGAAACGATGCTATAGAAGTGTATAAAATATTAAACGACCTGTCCAAATTAGATAACAAGTTATTTACAGTCACTAACTAGAACCAGAAGAGACTCTATGAAACTATACAAGAAACAAAGTAAGACTTCAGTAACACGAGGAATCTTTAGTCGGCGAGTGGTGGATCTGTGGAACTCCTTCACAAATTCTGTAATTGAAGCCCCAAATTTAAATGTCTTTAAAATTCGCTTGAATAAGCATTGGTGTAAAGTACCCTTTAAGTTTTATCCTAGTTTTTATTCTGTGTACCCGGATAACGGTGAGTTGTCAACACAAAAAGCGCCAAAATTAGCTGATATCAGCTAACAATTGACGTCTATGAAGAGGTATCAGGTATAGATAGTATTTTGTTTTCTTTTACACCATCTACTGACATAGTGCCTTTGTCGTGAAAAAGCGAAATTTCCCAAGTTATTGTACTCTTTTAATTTTGTTTTTGGTTGCTTCTCGAATATATAACAACCAAAAAATCCAACAATATAAAAACAGACAGCAATGCCATATTTCGATTTGCTTTTGATTTTATTCCTGATTTTTTATAGATAATAGATAATGAACAAACAAACTTCAAGCACTGAAAAATCTCATTGAAAATATTATTGGCATTAGCTTGGATGTTTCAAGTTTGTGTTTGTGTCTCTAATCGGTATCAAACATGATGGTTTTTGCTATTGCTGATCAATTCTAGAACAGCTGCATATTGCAGTTACATGTATATTGTCTGTTATTTCACAGTTTTATAACATTTTTTGAGGTGACGTGATATTAAAGAAATAAATGATGGGACCTTTCAATATAACCAAGCTTTGACTAAATCAAATTTTGTTTAAAAAAAACCTATTAATATGTGGTTTTGAATACACTGTACCTCATAGCTATATTCTATAAAGTGTTTTTCTCTAATAAAGGTAAAAGTCAATTTGCTATGAAGAGACGAAGGTATGAAGGAGTATATCTACAGCACATAGATCATATATACTTTGTCCATTAACAGTTAAAATGTTTACCCGATAATGATGGTAGGGATTGGTACCAGCATCCATCTATATATTTATATCTATACTTAGTGCGACACCGTGGCAATATAGATTAAAATATCTGATAACCAAAACTAAATTAACTCGAGATTTTGGTACATGTACATTGCGTTTGGGAAAACTACATTTTTGTAATTATTAGCTTCATTTGACGGAGATTTGTTTCACATTAAGAGAACCAGTAAAAATATCTAAACCGTGATTTCCTGACGTGACTACTTGTCATAGCATTAGTATATGTATGGCATTGACATCGGTAAGTGTTTTTAAGACATATGCAATTGATAAATTTTCATTTTCACTTTTCTTCTAAGTTCAAAGTATTCTTGTTTTTTGTTGACAATAAACATAAGGCTAATCCAACAAAACAAGTGACGGTCTTCTTCTTTTTTTTCTTCGTTCTAGATCACTGCAGCCAGCAAGCAAATGACAAAATAAAAAACGGACATGGTTGAGGGCTTTCACCTTCCGGAATATGTATCAACTGTGCCTTTACGTGCACTAGGGTCGTCAACACGACAGTTTCTCGCCATTTACCTCGATCCACCATCTTGTACAGTAAATAATGACGGTATCCCTCCAGATGCGTCTGGGTTGGCAGAACTGGCGGGGTTTGACTATCAGACCATTCGATACATAGAATCCAAATCCAACAAAACTATTGAACTTTTGAATATGTGGCGGTACCGACAAAACGGAACCCTGGGTAATCTCGTGGAATATCTTTTGCAGCTCGAGAGGTTCGACTGTCTGACCGATATCTGGCAAAAACTATGTACGTAGAAGTTTCACATGTATGTTTTATTTATAATTTATTACTATATTTCACAAAAGATAATAAAAAATAATATCAAATTAGCTATCATTTCTATACTTGTAAATTAATATAATATTGTACATTTCCGCTTTTACCACATAACCAAGCCTATGTTATTAATATGCAATGTATATCTAATATCAATAACAGTGGTAAAGAAGAAAAGAGCAAAGGAGATTTTCTAATTATTATAAATATCAACGACGGTTTAAACGGTTTAAACTTAGGCTGGATAGGCTTATTGAAACCAATGTTTAAATAAAAAGGGAAAACATTTGTGAACACATACAATAAATATAAAAACGTTCTTAAGGATGTACTCTTCTGAGAAGTCAAAATTTTCGTGCATTAAACTTTTTTCTCATATACAATTTTGGAAATAGGAGTTCATAGCATAAAATAAAATAGAAGAAAAAACATATGTCTGTGAACTCGTTTTTGAGCTATTGTCACTCAAAGATACCTAGTTGACAAAATATTCGGTTTTATAGGACATTTGCCGTTTTGACAACATACATGAGAAATTAGCGCCATAATTTCTTAATGAGGTGTTTGATATGCATGAATGTTTGTAGAATTTATTTTCAAGTAGTCTTCTTTAAAAATATATCAGTTATGATTAATAAGACTCATATTTTCTCAGAATAACAACATATGCTACCCCTGTCCCTTAATTTTGAGCTCCAAAATGCACCATTTTTAACCATTTTTTAAAAATTTAAGCCTCAAGTTTATAGAAAACGTTCAGGTATTAAACTTTTGTCAATAGTTTGCATATCAATAGGGGAAGGGTTGTTCTTTCTAAATCAGGCAGAAAAATTGGGGGTCCGTGTGCTTACTTTTTGCCCCATTTAAATATTTTTTATTTTTCAATATTTTTGATTAAACGATAAAGTGCCCAAATTACCATAAAATGTAAAAATAAAGTGACAAAAGTGTATCATTTCACACATTAATGCTCAATGTTTTTAATAACCATGAACCTAGTAAAGATTTACAGCAAACAATAGTTAGATAGAGCTAAAAATGCTGGCGCATTACTGATTTAAGTGAAAACAATTTAAGTAAAAAATGGTAAAAAGTTTGGCTCTACTCGAAGCGAAAAAAGATACAATTTTAAAATGGCCGTCAAATGGACCATTTCTTAAATTCGTTATATAAAAAAATCTACTAAGAATGGAAATGTAATTTTTGACAAAAACTGGCAACATGCTACAAATATTGATAGATTGTATTTGAATATCTCATAACTTGTTTGTTCTACATTATGTATATCGAAACGAGACTTCAACGGGACTGAAACCTCAGAAGAAAACATCTTTAAATGATAACAAATATAACTGTTGAAAGATACAATTATTAGATGAGACACGAATGTTTAGTAAATAAAATGCAGAGATCATTTAAAAAATGGAAAAACAAGATGGATCAACAAGTATAATATAATGTATTACTTATGTACGTTCCATATGAATCAACAATTATATTATAACAATTTAGCTCGTCTGGCACACAGACATACAAGAAATATTTACAGGTACATTTGTTTTGTTCGTTTCAGTGACAGACGCTAACAAATGGACGCGACGCTCGCGAGCTCGAGACTCGTCATGTAAGTAAATATATAATTAATTGATGTTTAGTCAGACTCAAATACAACAACAACTGGCAGTAAATCAATAATGGATATTTTTTTTATTTCTGAAGAACATGATGATTAATGATTTATATGCAAGAATGAGTTAAAAAGTGTTGAAGAAACTGATTTATGTTAACCACAAAATATGATACGTCGCACTCATGTAGCCTCAAACATTTTTATAAGATTTGTAATTGAAGTCTGACGCAATCTTCGTTAAAATGTACATGTATTTGATAAAATGGTTATTCATTTTTCAAATATCGAGGTGTTTTTTCTCTCCAATGACTATACACAATATATAGTATTGCCATTGCTCGAAATGAACAATTCTAATGAATAGCTCTTATTACATTTTTTTGTACAACATGTCCTAGTCAGTTTTATCAAAGTTTGTTAAATTTCTTCTTCATACCAAATCATTACAGACCTTAAGGGGGAAATCTGAAATTCATTTCACATTTGTAATCACTTTCCTTTAATGAATTAAGGCAAATTACTTTTTTTGTTTTGGAATATATGTAAAACCTAGACCTAAATACATTTGAACTATCTTCCACCTGCTGTATTCATTTAAAGGAATAATCATTAACGATAACACTACAATCGCTTAACATTGGTACGATGCACTGTTTATTATTTGTTAAGTGGTATGTTAGTATCATCTGAGGTTCTAGTTGGTTTGCATATAGCCCTACCGCCACATTAGTTATTCAATAATTGTCAATATGATTTTTGTGAATTTTACGTATCAAACACAGTATGACTAGATAAGTGTCCTGGTGGATGGAAAATTTGGTAGTAAATCCCAGTGAAGAAGTTCTATATGAAGACACAGTCACACCGCAGCCTCCCTATCAGACATAAAGTGTACATTATCCATGTGCGTACATATACATAATAAATAATGAAGAATACTAGATTAAGAAATCGTTCTTTAAAGCCTCATAACCAGAATCTTGAAGGTCTGTAAAACAAAAATAGATAATTAGGGTACTTATAATTCAAAAAAAAGTTATTAACTTTCTCCTTCTTACATATCAAAAAGGTTCCAAGCTCAAAAGAAATAAATCATGAAATGTTTGTTTCTTAACATGTTATGATTTTTGCATATAATCAGATGACATTGTGGTTGTTTTTGTCTCCACCATGGGTCAAAATTGCAATAGAATTAATCAATAAAACGTATCAACTAGCATGACAAACGTCAAACTCTTAATTTAATTCGATCATTTTGTGTCGTTTTTTTGCTTTGGTCAACAAATTTTTCCTGTCCAAAAATCATATATCATCATCAGCAAAACTTTCATTTCCAATCAGGTTCATTAGAGAGTTTTCCTGCCAGTGGCAAGTCGACCGAATCCTTAGACGACATTTGTGCAACTACCGACTCCGACAGCAACTTTCTCACCGTCGACGATGGTACGTTATCGCAACGAGGCAATATTGTTGTTGATTGATTAAATATATATCAGTTTCGATACTTATTTCCCAACATGTTGTCCGAAAAGGCAAACATTTATAATTGGTAAATACGAAAATAGTCAGAATGCATCAGTGACAACTATTTTATACTAACAAACACTCAAATTCAAATAAGTTTTATGAACATTTTTGTTGCTCTTACATCCATTTATTTTATATTGGTGTGCGTTTACTTTTATAACATTCTTCAATTAAATATTTAATTTCAACTATGACACTTTGTATACATACCAAAGGAACACATTTCCCATAATATTCGGCATGGTGAACATTTTTGTCATTTGCATTTGTTCACAGTGAATGCAGGACAAATTCAGATGTATTCCGCATGTGTCTGTTGTGCTGACGGCGACCTTGACCTTGCACGTGATATTGTCCGCGAATTAGCGAAAACCGCCAAACTCTTCCTTCCTCAAGATCAACTTGTGGGCGGGGCGTATGAATTCGAGGCAACGGCGGAAGTGATAGAGGACAGGTAAATCAAGAGGACAGGACATAACTCCGAATTCAGAACAATGCGTTTATTTCTCATGAGTCTTTTGTACATTTCAAATACAATTTCACATTTAACAATAACATATGGGAAACAGGAAATACTTTAAAGGTTATCATAAAAAACCATTGCAATTTGATATGGTCACAGGCATGTAATTTCAAAATAATCGATAAAATCATAATACAAGGACTTAAAGAATACTCAACTCCTAAGATTTATTAATGTATATGAAATCAAACACAAATATGAATGGATGTGATTAAGGACCATTCCACAAAGTCTTATACATTCAAGCCATTAAATTTTATAGAGGAAATTACCACAATAATCGGAATCGATACATCTCTGGATACCCTCTGAATGACTTTGTCATGACCTTCATACTATTGTTTGCCTAAAGTCATTCTTTCTGAGGTCACTTTAGTCAAATGACAGAACTCCGAATGTAAATTGTCCTAACTAGATGTTTTTTAAAAAAAGAAGAAGTTAACATTGACTTTCGTCTTTGATTTTGATAATCTATGCTTTAACTTCTAAAGGAACATAAGAGAATGTTTCCTTGGAATACAATGTATATTGATCTGAAAATTAAGCAAAATCTTATTGTACGATCCTCACATACAGAAATAGATACACGGTCACTCGGGTATGACGGTCATACATTGTAGGATAACATCCTGACTTTGAAAAGAGATTCGTCATTACGATACTAAATAATTTACATACATCAACAATGGGTCACTGTAGCCAACATTAAAAATAGCATCAGAGACGCCATTGTGTAGTGATGGAAAGATAAAACTTGATATACTTGTAAGGCGTTTTAGAAGATGGTCTATTCATCTATGATACATGTATCAAGCTATAAAGCTCTTTACGTATTTTACTATTAGATTAAAGGTTCTTGAACACAAAGGGTGACTTTTAGAAGGGGAAGTTAACAGACTACAATTTTAGTTTACAAAACCAGGAAACTGATTGGAACCTTGTGTGTGATAAAGGTGTGCTTTAAAGAAAGGCATACACGATAATTTGTCACTGAATTGAGACTTTGATGTGTAACGTAAACATGTTTTATTGTATAGATGTGACGGACGTCTAGTAGTTTTACTCTCGAACCACTACACGAATTCGCCGGCCTGCTCCTTTGCCACACAGTTCGCCAAGACACTGGATCCAGGTATGTTTAAGAGAATCATTATTCTATTTTAATATTTAATCACAAAAGCTGATCAATATAATGTATCTATCCATCTGGGCCCAGTTGTCTAAAAGGTGATTAACGTAATCACTTGATGAGTGATTCTTTTTTCTCGTGTGCTGCAAAACAAGTGATTGTATCTTTACTCTAATTAAGAATAGGGTTTAAAACGGAATATTTCAAAATATCATACATTATGAATCATATACTTTACTGGTCAAGGTTCCAAGGGAAGTGAAACTGCTTTGTGAAGGTGTTATTGGAAATGGCAGGGTAACAAGTAACAACTGCAATGAATATGAAGTACCACCAAGATATGCATGTTCTATATAATATATTGTCAACGATAAGGTACCTGGGTGGTTATATAGATGAATAGCTTAATCACATAGGTAGTGAAATTTTCAATTTCATCGGTTGCAATCTTCTCTAAAATGAGCAAGTAGACTAAGAATGGAATGATTCAAAATATCATAACATTTTGTCAAGTTGGTAGTACAAGAAAAGATTTTATTATAATTTGAAAATTGTCAATTAAAACAAATTGACCCAGGTCGTTAATTTTAATTTTTGTGTGTAAATGTTACATCTGGTCCGTACGTAATTTGCACCTTTTTTCTTCCATTTCCCCCTTTTATTCTTTTTTCTTTCTTTTGAATTTGATCATAAAATCCAGAAAAGTACAGCTTGGCTGAATAATGCGAGTGTATCTGGCACACAGATAGGGTATTTCAGTTATAGTTTATGTGATATTTATTTTAAAAAGATATGTCATCCCAAACCGTTTCTATCTTTATGCCAACTGAATCTTATTTGTTTGTTGCTTCACATATTACAGAAACTAAAACCTAACCTAACCATGCAATCCTTAACCATACACCTTTCTAAATTCCAGATGCTCGTAGAAGAAGAATCATACCTGTTGTCACACAAGAGGGAGTGAATTTCCCGAGGATTCTACGCGGTATAAGTACAATCAAATATTACAGGTGTGAATCGATGACGTCATTCTTAACGCAGATCATTGCCTCGCTTTCATACAAATCCCCATCTGGTAATGAAAGCGAGGCTTTGAACAGGTCTTCCAAAAAAGATGGAAATGTGTCAACATTTTCCTCCAAATCTTCACTGGAGTACCAGAGACAATATTCGGTTATTTCCAAAACGCGAAGTGTGGCATCATGTGAATGCCTCAGGAAATCGTCTTCAGCTGCAGACAACCTTAATTCAAATGTTTCAGTGACCTCTGCGCTATCCAACGAATCCAGAATTACAAACAATCGGACTTCTTTGCGTTCTCAAATTGATAATGGTCTGGTCTCATCTGCAATATCACCGGGCTGTGAATCGCTATCTTGTCGATCAAAAATTCTAAACATCAACCCCGTTCTTTTGAAGATGAATGACGACAAACAGTCCCAAATACCCAGAAAGGATTCCTCTATGTACTTCCCAGCTTTGTCATCAGAAAACAAATTTGGTCAACCGAATTTCAACAATCTGTCACCACTAAGTGGAGTAATAGCGAGACGGGTCAATGCTAATCAGGGTCATCCATCTTCAAAACTAAACATTGGCATGAACCAAACTACCACTGATATCAGCATCGAAAACAATGTGACACAAAATAACGAGAAGCAAAAGTCTTCCATAATTGCCACCTTGAAACGTATTTTCATGCGTTCTCAATCAAACAAGAATAAAGCCGGTGCTTCCAAGAAGAATACGTGTTACTGCCAAGACAATGACACGACAAAATGTGTAGATACTTCATCGACGTTACCATTACCGCCAAGTAGCACAACAGATTCACAATGGATGTTAGGACCGTCACGGAATGACGGGAAAATAAGCGGGACTGACGTCATTTTTGTGTGATTTACATTTTGTAAGACACCTAGACCACACCATATTTTCTTCGTTACCATATAAAGTTTGAGAGTTCATCTACTCTTGTACGTTTCTGATCGTAACGTCAGCTTTTCTTTGAGAAAAGAGAAAGAGAAAAGGACGAAATATTAGCTTACCATCTTACAAGGACAACCTCTGCATTACTGAGTACGCTATATACGGCTAAAGTATTGCATTACATTTATTATAGTCAGATAGGCCATAGTAGTGGTTTTTTTTCGTCCGCGTTTTGGTATAGGTTTTGGGTCCCACGAGCGAAAAACAAACATTTTTTTATCTGAATAATTAAAGAAGTTTGTAACAGGAAAAGTAAATACTTCCTGCGATTTCCAAAGTTGTAAAATATGTAAGATATAAAACTCCTCCATTTAAATCTAATCAACTGCAGTGAAATAATTTGCTTATGGAGACAAATGTCCATAACATGTATCAATTTAAACACTAAAAAACTATAGTTTTTAGAGAAATCTCTTGATTTATATTCTTGTGTGTTTTCTTCCTTGCTGGCTGTTTAACTGTCAACTAACTAAGAAATTTAACTATAGCCTAAATTTTCAATGTCATTTACATTTTTCATCCTTCTTATCGAGTCCGACATATATATATCAACAGAAGGCAATATTTGTAACTAGGTGTGCTTATTTCCAGAACAGCTATAACATTCTTGAAAACATTATTTTATCTTATTTTAGACATTTACACATATCATCTTCTAGGGCAATTATCTTAGTGAAATCCGGTTTCGGGAAATTTTCCTTTTCAATCAATATTGTCGACAGAAACTTCTGAAGTATTGTTATTTCCAATTTTAAGTTGGATGGGTGATTGTACAGTCATTGGTTTCTTTAATAAAACTTTTATAAATCCATATATCTTTTTTTGTATTTGTTTGTGATTATTTTACACAATACTTCATACTTGGTGTTATATTAGCATGTGTATTTTTAGCATCACTGGCGACCAAGCCTGAGAAGGCAGCGTCAAAACTTTAAAAGAAAGAGAGGTTTGTACAATCTTTAATGATAAATCGTAAATTCTTTCGAAACCCAAATAAACAACAAAAGCTTCAATAGAAAGAGTGTTTCTTTTCAAAACTTTAACCGATAGAAATTAACGTTTTTGAAGATTCAACAAAAATAGATCTTTCCAAATTGTATTATAAAGTCAAGTTTATTTTAATTTTACAAGCATAAAAAGAGTTTGTTTTCCAGAAGCATCGTTAGATAGTTTTGTTCCCCGATTTTTCAAAACTTCTGCAGAAAGTTTCCAATCTTCAGAATGTTTTCATTTCTGATATACAGATACATCCAAATTTGTATTGTTGTGTAAAATATAGGTTCCTGTTCAATAGTTTAAAGAAAAACAAAACACAAACCTGAAATAAAAGATTGTTTGTGTCCTGATTATATTAACGTCCTATCAACAGCCAGGGTCATTTAAGGACGGCCGCTAATGAATGCGGTGTGGTGCGTGTGTGAAGTGTGTGCGTATCTTGGGAGACTGCAGTATGTTATAGCGCTATTTCATTGAAGCATGCTGCCAATATTGCAATTGTATTTAGTGTAGTGGCCGTCGATTATGTTGCTTTCGTATACTGAATACATTGCTTATTTCCAATTCATCCAGACAGGCATGGCAGAAAATGATTTTTTTTTTCACATGATGTTGTACCTACCCATTCAGATATGCTTCCCGGTACTCGTTTCGTCAGTGCGATGGATCATCACATTTCTGACCATTGAGTCCGGCTGATGAGCTCAAATTATTGGACATCTCCAAGCATGGACCCATTGTGTATGGACATCTTTTTAAAATCTTTTATTTTTCAACGATTTAAAAAAAATACATGATATTTAGACACAACATCAACAATCGCATACATATTCATACAAATCTAACTTTTTTTTTTCAAATTCAAATTTCTTAATGACATGAAAAGTTATTTTTATGCAATCTTTCATACTGAAGGATAACATATATTGTATACACTTAGAAAATAAATAAAGAAAATAACATTTTTGCTATCTCAGGCTAATAATTCTAACCATGTTTGACTCATTTCATATGAAAATTAAAAAATAATGCTCATAAATGTGTTGCCTATATAAACTATACTAAACTGGACCCCTTCCCCAGGAGGGAACTTGAGACCCCAGTGTCATATAATTCACAAATTTTGTAAAGGATCTCAAGACTTTCCATCCATGCTAGGACATACCAACATAGGGTTTTGCCAAGGCTGATGTGGCTGTTGCTGATCTATGGGTTGGAGAGAGAATTTAGCAGTTATCTGCGGCCATGGCTTGGAGTCCTACTAGGATTTACTTTCGTATATGATTGTATGGTAAATCCAACCAGCTGCAATTACCGCTTTCAACCATAAAAGATGAGTTCAAGGTAGCAAAGTGTCGCATAGTTATGACATTGCGGGACTCATTAAATGAAAGAGCCGGTGAAGCAGGTGTCCAGATAAGGACAGGAAGAAAGTGGCCAGCATCGACATCTGTAGACCAGGCTGACAGTATGGGTTGAGGTTGCAACCACGTGCAGCGGAAGGCAAAGAGTGGGGTTGCATCACTTTCAACAGTGGAAGAACGCATCAATGTCAGAGAGGCGTAGAATGGTTCAGAGCGAGGTTAGGCGGGTAGAGGAAGACAAGAGGAAGACAAAAGCTGTTGAGCTGGGAAAGCAAGGGACATGGATAAAGTTGGAATTGCCAAGCAAGAAACTATGTTGGTTGTAAGTGTGGAAGAGGGGTCAGTACATGATACCATTCCTGTTAAGAGCGGTATATGACACACTGCTGTCCCCAGCAAATCTTCACTAGTGGAGACTTATTGAGGACCCATCATGTCAGCTCTGTGGGAGCCAGGGATCGATGGCCCACATCTTGTCAGGGTGTCGGACATCGTTGACACATAGGCTTTACAGATGGCGTCACGATAAGGTGCTACGCTGGCAATCATTGTAGAGGAAGAAAGGAGAAGGAAGCGCCCAAAGCCAACACCAGGAAGTATGAAGATTTGTGTAAGGGAAGGCGAGACAGTGGAGCGGAAGTAGGCGACTACAATATCATTGCTGGATTGAGAAAATGACTGGGAGCTCAAAGTGGACCTGGATGGAAGGCTTTTTTTCCCCAATAGTAGAGACTACATATGTCCAGACAAAGTTCTAGTATCGAACCAAGTCCAGAACTATCATCGTAGTGGAGCTCACAGTACCTTGGGAGGAAACATGTGAAGATGCTCATGAAAGAAAGAACTTGAGGTATGCAATTCTACATTTGTAATAGCAGACTACAAAGAGAAAGGATGGAAGGCAAGGCTATTCGCAGTCGAGGTTGCATGCATGGGGTTCTCAGCTCAATCAGCGAACAGACTCCTAAAATTTAGGAGTACGGGGGAAGGCAATGTCATCAGCCTTGAGAATTGGTGAAGCGGCTGAGAAGCACCTTGCTGGTTATGACACCGTCGGGGCGATTTGGAATGGAAATCAAGATCCATCGAGTAGGTAATTGGCCACCCCTACTGCCCCCCAACTGGAGGATGTCGTGGTTGAGGGTTGAAACATTGAGGATAGTTGGTGACCACCCAAAGACGATGGAAACTGACAAGTGCGCACCGACGGGCAGAAAACCAGGCATGTGAACTACAGGGATGCCAGGAAAATGATTCAGCATTAGATTACTGTTAGTGTAATATATGAAAAGTATTTGATTATACCATTTCCAAAATACCATAAGATTTTTGAAGTTTTGGCCTATTTAACCCCTTTAGGTCCCGCCCCTAAGGCCCCTGGGGGTCAGTCATGGAAAACTTGTTAATAGGATTCAATGGCCATCTCATACTGATAATTCTGACACTTGATCCATTCCTATTACAAATCACCAAATAATGCTCAAAAATGTGTTTTTCCTATAAACTATAGTAAACTTAACCCCCTCCCAACGGCAAACGAAAGACCCAAGGGGCATATAATTCTCAACTGTTGTAAAGACCTTAAATTCTTTCTATCTGTGAAGAGCATTTGATTCTACCACATTTGTGAGTGGAGATTTTTGAAATTTGAGTCAATTTTGTCCCTTTTTGCCTCTCCTACAGCACCCTGTAGGTCATATGATTCACACTTTTGATTGGACTTAAACCTTTAGAAGGTTTATACAAAATTTCATTGAAATTGCTTCAGCAGTTTTGGAGAAGTCAAAAATGTTTATTGTTTAAGGACATAGATGGTGGACAAAGGGCGATAAGAACAGGTCACATGAGACTTTATATCAAATGACTTAACATAGGCATATTTAATAACTTATAGTTTACCGACAGTGGATATATAATTTCGAAGGAAAGATATTGATCAGCTTCAGAGATATCAACAGTTTTAGCTTCTGGTCATAAATTCTGTTTCCTTGGAAATGTTTTTGAATATGTTCAACTTTAACTTGTAATTGTACAAATCAAAGATTTAGATCCCATATGCATATGTCCTTGTTGTTTGGGTCTACGCGTGTCCCTGGTACAGATGTGAATATGAAGAGCGCTAGCCCAATAAGTATATATACATTTGTTTCATGCCTTTTCAGTCAATAGTCAAAACTCTTTCTTTTTCTCAAGACTTTTTCTCATGACTGTTTTGTTACTCAAGACTTTTTCTCATGACTGTTTTGTTACCTGAAACGCAATCTTAAACTTTTTACTGAGCTTATGGTGAGAAAGACTTTCGCCGAAAGAATATTGGTATTTTGGTCAATCGGGTGTTTATAATGAATTATGACGTCGACAATAAACGCATGCAAACATTCCGCCCCGGTCAACAGTCAAACTATTGACCGGTCAATGGGGGAAATTACTTCATTTACATTAATATAGAGAGTCAGGTAACAAATACATCTTACATCAGTGGGCTAGATAGATATAATATAAAACAACAGTAACTATAATAATCACGTTTTAAATATATTTTATTCAACAATAAAATAAAAACAAAGCAGTGAAAATAACTATTACATGTACAATTTAACTTCATACAAAAACGACATTTGAACTTACGAGCCCACACATTTAATTTATAACATGTTTTATAAGGTTTAAAGTCTAGACAGACCTACAGTGGATATATATCACTGCTCAAAGTATTTATGTGTCAAATTAAAACTTATATATCAATATACATGGATTGCAATGTCAGACAATAGCTGGGATTCAAATCTTAAATTTAAATCAAGATTTAGTGTCAGAGTAAGAAACAATTTAAATTAAGATTTATTCACAAATATCTCTATATTGCTCATCCTGCCAATTTATTTCTCCCAAACTGATTCAATATATGATATGATAGAAAAAGTACAAGATATTGAATCTTGGGACAAAAAAAATGTAGCAATGGCAAGAACATATAAACAATTGGTATATTGGGAAATAAGAAAATCTGTCCTTAGATTTAGGCATTGTCTCAATCAATCATCAATGAATTGTTACTGACTGTTAATAAGAGTAAACTTATAGGAGTAAATGATCAAAAAAGAAAACAAAACTTGTTAGAGACATAGGTTCAAATTCCTTGCATACCAGGTAAAATGTAAATAAAATCAAAATCTGAAACCATAGGATCATTCATACAGAAGTTTATATAATACAATGGAAATACTTAACAACTGATCATGATGAGTATGACACAAGGATGCTAATTATAAATTAACACAATACAAAATAATTGGCGAAACTTACCAATACTTGGGGGATACATGACAAAACTATTAAATATGACACTGTTTACAGAATTAATGGACAGTAAGATATTTATCGATTCATCTCATTTTCTGATGACACATTGAAAACCACACCTTTACTTAATTTTTTTAAGTTATTAATTAGCTCACATTTTCATCTGTTCTCTTATTATTATACTTTTAACAGGTTTATCATATTGTAAACCAAATCAGAGATCTTGTTTAATATGTAACTGATGCACCTAAAAAATAAACAAATAGATATATAGCATTCTACAAATACGTCTTCATGTGAAGTAAGGATGAGTTAAGATTTGATGAACGAGGAAATAATCAATTAATTATATTCCTGTTAAAATTGTGAAACCTTTGAAAATAATGACTTGTATCAGAACTGCTAAAAAGTAAATAAATATTTCAAAAGTAGATTTGAATATTTTGTACAATTATCACAGGCAATGGCATCGATCATGAGAATCTGAAAAATAATACATTCAGTTCTTTTGATCTAAATTCTGACATAACGAAACAGTCCTATAGGAAAAGACAACTAATTATCAGAAAGTTATAATGTCTGATACATGTTGATGCATACATATGACAAAAGAAGAGATTACATGTATCAACTGCCGAGAGCATAAAAATACATTGAGAATTCCTTCAATTATTTCGAAACTGAATTTGTAAGCATGCTACATATGTAGTATATCTACATGCTTAAACCTATAAAGGAGCATGGTGAGATCAAATATTCCTTTAAAGTTTAAATGCTCACTCTAACGAATAAAGGTTCAAGGCTTTCTTACTGGATCTTAATTTTGACTTTTTTCTTGTAGCCATTTGGCGAATCTGATAACCAATGCATTTTCAAACATAAGTCAAAAAAGTCACTCTACATTTATAACTTCCTCATGAATTGAAAGTGGTAAAGGCCTTTGAGAAATATGCTGATTATTTCTGTGCACTTCGGTTTGTCTTCTGGACTAAACATATATCGGTTATGTCCTTTGTTTGAATTAAAACCTTGATTCAGTTCATCTACTCCTTTACTCCGATGGACACAGGATAGTCTTTTTTACCGATAATATGGGGACTCTTTCCTTGTTGCTGTGATACAAACAGTCTTTTGAGTGGATTACAGTCCTGTTTCTCACATGAAAGTTTCCTACAGCACAAGGTGGAAGTAGACAGACCCACTACCACAACAGCAATGGCTAGCATCTTGATTCTGTTCTCTGCTCTCTTTGGCAATATTTTTGTAAGGGAGCCATTTTCCTTTAAAATGAAACAACGAATATTTATGCATTTAATTCAATGTTATATCTTTTATTGTCATTTTATCCATTGTCTAGGGTGGTGCTTTTTTTCTTATTCTGTGAAACACTTACTGTAGATTAATAACTAAGGGGCACTTACAGCGATACTGCTATTATTTAGCAAAACTTGTAACGGTAAATAGTTTGGATCCCTTTGATCTCCCACACAGCTCGGCGACGATCAGATTGCAAAACTTTTCTGATTGACCAACCAATCAGGGAATAGTATCGGTGTGAGCGTAACACTGTGATTGAAAGAAGTCTAGATCTATGCAAGGCTGTGATTAATAAGATTTTCCTCCTGAATTGCCTTCATTTTTGCTATTAAATATTCCTGAGGTGGATATTGCGCATGAAAGTAACCACTGGATAATCAAGGATGCTTATATGAGGAGATGTGCTAATTATAGTAAATATGGTAAATACAATGTAGAGTAATTATAAAGCAGCTTTTAATGTTAAAACACATGCAACTATACTCAATTCCCATTATCCCCTAAAGAAAACAATATACAAACTTACTTGGACTGGAAGAAATGGAGCAGAAGAGCGAGAAAAGGCTCGCTGAGTGCTTGCTAATGTCAATTTGAGAGCAGCCATTTTAAGCCACAGCAATGTCCCTTATACACGAGGCTATCTTGCCTGAAAAATGCAAAACATATAGATATCATCATCATTATCCTGTGTAAGTTAATAACAATTAATTTCAGAACATGTTAGTAAGTGTAGTCAGACTCACATCTACATTAATTGTTATAGACCACACCATTTGGACCAGTGACTGAGAATTTTTACAATTGTATGGTCGTAGCAGGGTGGCAAAATAACAGGCTTTAAATTAAGTTTCATTGAAATATTTCAAAACAACTTACTTATATTAAGTTGTGGGTCTATTCAGTCTTGTAAAAACAAATAATTGATGAATGCTATATGATGAGCATATACCTTATATTTACCTATCACCTTGATGGAAAAAAGATGGCATTGAGAAAGAGAGCACTTTGTTATCCAAATGATAATCAGATATTGCAATATCATTTAATATGATCAATACAAAATCTTCTCTTTTGAGTTCTGCATATGATACATGTCTTAATTTCATTTGTTCTTCGGAACGCTTCTCGAGTTTACCCATAAGCACAACATTACATATATAATTTGCATAATTTAGTCACTATATGTAAAGTCGAGGAGCGTTCCTAAGAACAAATGAACATGGCGGTGACAGTTAAAGTAAGTGAGCTACACGATGTGTAAATGGAGTTTCTACAAAGTACGGGTCATGACACCTCCAAAGGAGATTGTCGATGAACACAGTTATGGGTACTGTTTACCACCACAAGCGTAGATTTTGTGATTTTGGCTTGGTTTTTGAGGTGCCTATTAGAGCCGAGACGACATTTCGACCGGACAGGGAAATGTCTACCTAGCATATTTTGCCTAAATTTCCCGATTCATCAAGCCATAACTTCGTCAATACTTGACCAATTTTGTTCATCAAGCACTCACTGGAAAGATGAATTATTTCTCTTTAAGGTAAGATATTCGTCAATGTTGTATATTACCCATTTATTAAAATAATCAGGTTTTAAAAAAATAGGTCCGTTTTTCTCGACCGCCGAGTTCATACCCTTGATACTATAATACATACATGTATACTATTGGTTAAAAATTTTCGTGCCAGGTCCCTATGCTCGTACATTATTTCAATCACTCTCGCATCTTAACAATTAATTCATACAATGCAATAACTCAATGAATAACAAACAATCTTCAGCATTTATATTTCTATGTCCACAGCATAAAACTGCCACGCTACGTCCTAGCGCTATTTATGTCAGAATCTTCAAATATTCCCTACGCACATGCAGTATCGTCTATGTAAACTGGAACACCTCGACCCGATCCCTGATCGGGTATATGCCCTTACCACAGGCCACTTACCTGTTTTGGTACATCTTAAACACTGTATCTTAAATTAAACTGGAACACCTCGATCCGATACCTGATCGGATATATGCCCAAACCACAGGGCACTAGGCCTATTTTGTTACAATAATATAACTCAATGACATATCAAAACCTTCAAATTCAATCTTAACCATACACGAAAGCTTAATCATCGAATTTTGTTTCCACATTAAAAGTGAAACTGCATCATCTGCATTGTCGTCTGTTCTTGAGTTATGTAAGGATAGGCTAGATAACTTTACACCATTGACAAGCACCTGAATCCCAGTTACTGTTGCAGGGTTGTCAAAAAGGTGTCGGTGTCAATGAAAAATTATATAGGCCTAACTTCAGTAAATTCAACCAGTGTTAGCGATTTCATTGATGGATTAAACATGGAAAAAATTGTTAAATGAAATGATAAGTGCATGTACATACCATCGCCGGGCTTTCAAGTTTTGACCTTGTCGAGAACCACGTTTTCCTACACACGAGCAATGACCTTGACCTATAATTTTTGTTATTTTTAAAATGCAAAACATAAGACTTTGTATTTTGTGTCTTTATTACAGATATAATAATTAACTAATAATTCTATTAAAACCAAATTAAATATTTCCATTCAATATTTAAAAGAAAAATCGTAAGTTACCGATATCTACCGAACTGTCCCGATGTGAGAAAATATGAAGATCGGTCTCACACAGACGTTTGTAACTAATGTCATGATCTAGTCCAAATACTTTAAATATTTACAGTTTTATGTTGGATCTAGTAAGGTTTTTAAGGAAGAAGATAGGTAAGTTATGCACATTACGCATCTCGGAAATCGATCGTTTAATTGAGCTTCCTTGCACAAAACCGATTGGTAGACCCAAGGCTACAGTAGTCAGTAAGCCTTCAATATTTTTACCGGACGTGTCGAGCTACTTCAGAACTGACAGTAAACTGTGAGTCATGATTCAACAAAAGAGATAAACCGCGGTTTATGCACACGCTATTTATATGGTATGAAAATTGGTACAAAATTGCTTCACATAGCTTCATTTTTATTCTACATGTACGTTGTACCTATGTATAGATCTGTTGGTCAACTGATCATGATCACCATGATTTCAGTGGGGCTTCAGCTGTTCAAGAGACATTCAATAGTTTAAAATTGTATTCCTTCAAAAGTTCAGCATCCAGTCACGTCTATATCAGTATGACTAAATCATGTGTAAGGATCTAACTATATACTGGCATACCTTAGTCTTTTTGTTACAATGGATGCATGGGACAGACATGTAGCATGTAATATACATATATGAAATGTATATTTGATAGTTACAAGAGGCCACTGGTCAGTCTATATTAATTTATCAGATGTTTTATTTTTGCTGAATTTGCATGCCGACATAATGTCTCTTCTTGCTATACTATTAGTATTCATAGCTAGGGTACTTGTTAATCTGCATTAGGTAAAGTAAAAATATACCATTTACATATACGTATACGTTGTAATATGTCACTGTGACATATTATTACGATAAATTAATGTGTCAAATAACAATGAATGATCTTCAAAAAATGCGGTCTAGATAGGGCATGTATATATGAACATTAGAATGAATTAAGACACTTGATCTAAAAACAGGGGTGTAAAAATCCACTAGCCCGACGCCCGGGGCTACCAAATTTTCAGCTTGGGCTAGTGGAAATTTTAGCCATACTAGCCCGGGGCTAGTGACTTTTTTCAAAGATATTTCAAAACGAAAAACATCAATATTAAGTCATAATAACACTTTAAAACATTGCAATTCTATGTAATATTCGTATCTTACTTTAAATCTTAATATAAAGTCATGTTGTATAATTTATTTACGATTGTAGACAGGTACAGTAGGCCTCCCGATCACCACAGTGAATAGTGATGCATAGCATTTCATGTGAAAGTTACGTAATTTGCAACACAAGTTCTAGAAAAACAATATACAAACCATCAAATAAGTCATCTCAGCTATCAGATCAGTAAATTTTAATAGTTACAAAAACGAAGTTAAAGAACTGGAATCTATTCCTCAAAAAGTCGGCAGCAAAGCCATGCCTGCAGCAGGCAGCCATATTTGAATCCGGTTTCAGGATTTAAAAAAAAAATCTAAAAATTGTGTTCTAGAAATATCACAGATTAAAGATTTTCTTAATGTTTATTTGAATTTAAATAAAAAAGTAGATGCAAATAATAAAAAAAAACTCACTCAATTAAAAATATTTGAATTTATACAGTATAAAAAATACTGGTATTATAAATTTTCCAATTTTTTTTTGGCTGGGCTAGTAGATATTTAGGCCGGGCTAGTGAGATTTTGGTGTCTACTAGCCCTGGGCTAGTGCTTTGAAATAAATTTTTACACCCCTGAATAGTATAAAAAAATGTCCTTTTAATTCATTCATATAGATCGACATTCATGCAAGCACAACAGTGCAATACATGTATGATATTATGACAGTGCAGAGGTACATTAATTATGAACATTCGATCAGGTTGAATTTTGTTCTGACAAAGATTTTTGTGTGTATTAAAGATGCTCAACCACTGACAAATGGTATTATAATTTTTACAGGAGCAGACGATTTAGTATTTTTCTTCAGTTACAAAAGTTACTTACTTTACACCATTACCACCAATTGCAATGAAAAGTTTGAGCTTCTGATTTAACATCAAGTTAAAAATATGAAAAATAATTAATTGCATCCCGAAAAAAAATCCGTACCACTATATCCTATATGAAATGAACTACTGAATGCACATGTACCAAAGGCAAAATAAATTATTCTATATTATTTTTTGTGTTAATTAGACTATTATAAACACGATTAAACACTAATTATTTTTCAAATGATGAATGTTGCTATAGGTGCAACCATTGCACACAATTACATTATGTTTCTATATTTTACAAATGAATTAAGGGGAAGTAACTTTGACAATACTGTTATAAATTTTAAATAATTAATTTTGAGCATTGAAGAACAGACACTGCAATGACTATATATACTTTGATAGAATATTTATTATCATTGATCTTCAATATATATAAAGACAAATATTAAACTCTATAGCTGCATGAGCATATATTTGGTCGTGTTACTATGTTAACCACACACCATTGTGAACATATATATAGATATGTAATAAAATGTATATGACGTGTATGCTTCCTGCAGGATGAAGAGCACTAGACCTTTGTAATATTAAACAGAAGATTAAATGCATCTACATGATTACTACATTTCTTCTTGCTCAAATTGTCAATTCATATAAATGCATTTTCACAACATTGCTGCTTTATTATTAGCAATAGCTAGGCTTTTATTGTCATAGAAAGTAATTTAGTTCAGTTACTTAAAACTCTTTAAAAAAGCTTAAAAATACCTTGATAATCATATATATGTACAGCTGTTTGATATTAAAACTAACAGCTAGGTGGAATTGTATGGCCCATTATATATATACATATATATTGACAGATAATTTACTGATTCTATAGATATTCAATACAATAATTTGTTTGGCTTCTTGCAAATTCTTTAAAAATCTTATAAGCTAGCTATATATAGCTAGCTGACAAGTCAGACTTAACTTTTGATTTATATATATATAATTAATTGCATGGTCCTTATTAATTTGATATGGATAATTCTTGGAATGCTGAGAGGCATATGTTACTGTAAATTGAGAAATAATTTTGAACTATGCATTAAAGTAAATGAAAAATGAAAAATCAAACACCTGATGGAAATCACAGATTGGGCAATGCTTTATGGGATTTGTTAGACTCCATTTTGAGTATGTTATGATTATATATGAGTGTAGGACAAAAGCCCCCCTGGACAAAAGCCCCCCCGGACATAAGCCCCTAGGACAAAAGCCCCTCCGGACAAAAGCCCCTTAGGATAAAAGCCCCTCCGGACAAAAGCCCCTTCTTTATAAAATAATGTATTTTTTCTTATTTCTATTTTTTTAGATATTTATTTGCTATTTGATACATTTGGGTATTATCAG